>NC_080084.1:5861087-6172544 GCF_949987535.1 Balaenoptera acutorostrata | reverse complement strand
CATTAAAATGAATCTGCCAAGCCTCCACGCCACAGGAGAATGTAACATCTCCAGAGATTCAGTACAGCTCCACCAACATTTCAGACTTTGACATTTTTCTGACTTGGGCTGTTTCCCCGATTCTTCGCTTTCACTGGCATTTGAGATCACATTTCTCCAGGTTTCCCTAATTCATTTAAGAAATTGGCAGTGATGCTAGATGAGCACTACCAACCTTGGGATGAATCCTTGATGGCCGTCTCTGGAAAGGAACTCACAGCCTGCCAAGGGTCACACCTTGGATTTCATTGATTGCTCCCACTGGGGGCGGGGGGGTGGGCAGGGATGGGTATGAGTGGGAACTAAGGCGTCATCGGAACCGGACCTGGCATGTATTGAGTGCTTACTGTATCCCAGGTGCTTTACCATCCTTCCACCAACCCTGCATGGTTGTCCAGTAGGTATTATTCCCTCCACCCTACAACTGGCAAAACCAAGACTCAGCGAGGAAAACTGAGCACTCTGCCCAGAGTCGCCCAGTTAGTAAACATCCAGGGCACGAGCCCTGGACCATCTGACTCCATCTAAAGCCACTGCCGGCATCTCTTCTCCGCTGCTCCGACATCTCGATCAAAGACGCCCTCTTGGCACACACGGACATCCATGCAATCTCCTGGTTGCCTTACGGGGCAGCGTAGCCTAACCTCATCTAGCACCTGGGAGGCAAGGTTTAAACTGAATTCTGACAGAGGAGCTGGCGTTAGTGTTTGAGGCCAAAGATTCAGCCGACAGAAGATCTGAAGGCAGAGAACGCGCATGTATCCTACGTCCTAGAAGAAGTTCGGAGCACAGCTGAGTGCAGCCTGCAGGAGAGAAAGACGATTCAGGAACGGCAGCTACGGGCTCCCCGGGGGTCCTTGGACGCTGGAGTAACCCGCCAGGACTTTATTCTAAGGGCAGTTCGGAAGCCACCGAGGGACTCAAAAGGCAGGAGTGTGAGGATCTGATCTGCATTTTTGGAAGGTCACTCTGGCTGTGGAGTGGAGTATTCCACCCAACACACACACATTTTCAAGCTGGTTTACAATGGGTGGCTTCCCACGCCAAGACCCAGCTGCTCAGACTCTCAGGACCGCACTCCAGCTCCACTTGGAGTCAGAACATTCCGTTACCTACTGGGCTCTAGTCCACATCACCTTGGAATTCTCTCCTGGGGTGTGAGGTCATCCATCCATCCCAGCTTGTGTCTGCAGGAGACACGCAGGCGGAGAAGGCCTGGCTCCCCTCCTTGGCAAGCAAGGCATCCTCCGTCTTTCCTTTTAATTACATCACATTGCATTTTTTAATGACATTACAGCTGAAGCATAGTCCTGCATTTTTATTAGAAGCATATTCTTAAAAACCTATAATTTTAAGCATCGTTTTGAGTGAATGCATAGCATTTCACCGTTCGGGTGATGGCACCAAAGTCACACGCTTAAGAGTGGCGAGGGAAGTTCCTGGTGGCCCAGTGGTCAGGACTCGGCGCTCTCCCTGCCGAGGGCCCGGGTTCCACCCCCGGCTGGGGAACTAAGATCGCGAGCCCTGCCTTCCTGCAGCCCACGTGTGGCCCCAGGGCCCTGCTTTCCCTGCCGTCGTCAGTAGCCACCAGTCAGGTGCCTTAGCTCCCGCCAGGCCTCGCAGGCTTTGTCACGTGCACGTGCCCTATTTAAGGCAACCTCTCAGAAGACCTGCAGGCCAGGGCTTCGCTGGTGAGCTCGGACTTGGACAGACAGCCTCTCCTTTCCATGAAGCCTCACAGCTTCCCGCGCTTTGAAGGACACTTTCTGTTAGCTCTCCCGCCATCACATGAGAGCCCCAGGAAGCTACCTAACAGCGTATTCCGTAAAAAGGACTTGTCATTTTCCTCCTAACCTGTTCCCAGCTCAACGAAAGGCACCACCAACGAACTACCCCAACACCAAGTCAGATAGGAGGCCCTGCTGACATTTAATTCACACACACACACGCACACGCGCACACGCACACACACACACGCACGCACATATGTTAACATATGTCAAGAAGAAACCCACAGCAGCATTGCTGATTACTTACACCCACTTTGTTACTCACAAAGACCAACTTCCTCCACCGCCCAGATGCCTCCAGTCTGTCACATGCTCCATCCCCACTGGCCACCCCAGCACAAGACACCCTATCCCTCCGCTGGACTATTCTTCCGCGTTCTAGATGCCCTGCTTATCATGAAGCCGCACCGTCCCATTTCTGCACTGAAGGCACAGTAGCCTTTCAGACTTCTGCCTGGAGTGCCTCGGGCTTCCTCTGTGCTCTGGACCCAGGCGGGCCCCATCTCAGCTTCCTCTCCGGCTCACCCTGACCTCCCCAGCCCGCTCTTTTGGCTCCTGCTATTGGGCCCACAGGTCCTGGACCACCTCCTCCTCCAGAGCCCACTCGCTCACATTCCACCCATGCTATTGCCTCAGCTGAATGTCCTGCCCCCATTCACCAGGCTGACCCCTAACAGTCCATGAAGACCCAGCCTCTCCCCCCAGGAAGCTGCCCCAGGCCCTGGTCCTGGCCAGGTTCACCTCTCCCATAGGACTGGCCACGGTGCTCAAGTCAACTCTTTCCTTGCCCACTTCCTTTGGGAAAGTGGATACAGAATAAATAATAAGCAAATACAAATCCCCTACCATCTCTCCTCTTTCCTTCATCTCCTGGCTTGATTGTCCCTTAGTTTTACCACCACCCATCAACTGGCTCCTGTCCATCTGCTAGAACAGAGGCTCCACTCTGCTCTGTGCGAGCTCCACCCGAGGGGACCTTGCTGGACATGTGGGTACCTGGCCCCATAGTGCCCAGCATCTGATTCTGCAGGTGGGCGGTGGGGCAGGTCTGCATGTAATAAGCCCTGTCCCCAAGGTGGTTTTGACACCAGCAAAGTTGAGGGGCCTCTGGGACCATTTCTCCCCTCCCTCTTTCCCTGTGGGTCTCACCGCGAGTATCTGGGGCCATCCCTCCAACCTCAGAATTGGGTTTAGGAGTCATGGCTCTGGCCAGTCCGTAATTAAGCACCTCCTTTCCTCTCCTGTGATGCTTCCTCTGACTCCATCCTGACACTCCCAATTCTACTTTAACGCTAGTCTGTGCCTTTTAAGCTCCCAAGCCTGTTTTCTCCCTGACTGCACTCCTCTTCATGGGCATCACTTAGCCCGCTTGACTTCTTAGGGGCAGGAAAAGAAACCACGGAAATCCAAGGGAGAGACGTGAGAGGTCTGGGCAACAGCCGGGCCGTGCTCATTTCCGTTCCCACCCATCCAAGTCGGGCTCCTGGTAAGTGTTTCTCATGCAGGCCCAGGACCTCAGAGGCCCTCTACACATCCACAAAAAAAGCAGAAGTCCCAGAAAGTAAGGAAAAATAGATGAAAACGGCAGACACGTTATCACTCTGTAACTCCATGTAGAAGCAGGTTATTAAACGATCATGTGGAGAAGATGCCAGCTCTGTGGTAGGAAGAGAAATCTCCAAAATGGAAAGTAAAGGGGGAAATAACCATTTCGTGAGGCGGACGAGACAGAAGCGGAGCAGGTGAGCCCTAGGAGTCACTTGTCATCTGGCCTCTTGCCTTAACCCAAGGCCTGAAGAGGGGCTTCACCATCACGCGGGCTGCTGCAGAGACGCTCAGAGGAGCCCATGGACAGACGCCACGCTCCGCCTGCAATCTGGACACTAGCCCTTCTGTCCTGAGCCCAGACCACCTGCCTCCATTCTCTGCCTCAGGTTACTTCCCGCTCTGGCAGCCTTCCCACTAATTGCAAGTCCTGCACGAGAAGGCAGGAAAGATACCCTCAGCTCTAACTCCCCTCCCAGGGCCCACATATCCTTGAGCATCCTGAGGATGTAACAAACACGGAAGAAGGCAGCCTACTGCAGAGGCCTGTGAACAAGCTTTGGAGCTGGGCCCCGGCTCTGCGGTCACCGGCTGTTGCAGGATCCAGCGAGACAATAGGACACATAGCCTCTCAATAAAGACAGGCCCTCCTTGGATAAGCAAAGGTTGTTTGTAGCTATCATTGGTGACAGTGCTCTGAAATGGATAAAAAATGTATTAACCCACACTGAAAAAGTATTATCACCTTAGCAAAAACACAGAACATTTTTCTTCGAGGGGAAGCATCCAGTTGCACGGGAAGCAAAGGAGAAAAGAAAGGTTTTTTTGTTCAAAATTGGCTGGCCATTCAATCTTCTCTATTTTACCTTTGAGGGTTCATAATGCAAGTTCTCCTTTCTTGGAGGATGTGCTATGCTTACACTCCTAAGATGTACAGAGTCTCCCTGGAGGAGTCTGGTCTGCCCATAACAACACGTGTTCCATTGTCTGTGATATTCCACACCCCAGATTTATCAGCCCAGGCCCCAACAGGGATGGCATTCTCAGAAAGTTCAGGAACCACTTTTATGTTCCCCTTTTGATATACAGCTATAATTGCCATGCAGGGCTTTAATAAAGTCCATCTCAAAGTTGTAGACTGCCCCCGTGGAGATAACTAAGTCTGCGATAATAAATCTTGTCAAAATAGGAAATTCATTTCTTTCCTGAAAATGAAATGAAGAAAATGATTTAAAGTGTCCTTTTCTCATTTACCAGCACTGAAATAATAATGTGCTGGCCTTCCCAAGCAAACGTCAAGACTCCATGCAACCTCTGGAAGGCGGGGCCGGAGCTTTGGATTTATTAGAAAGAATAATTTAATTAACAATCATTATTATGTTATAACTGTAACCTCTTAAATATACGGGAGTTTTAAATTTTACAAAGCACACTCTCCTTTGATTCTCATCCCAATTTTACAGATGAGGAAACTGAGGCTCATAGAAATTCGGCAGCTTATTCATGCCCAGGTGGCTAATAAGTACAAGAGCTGAAACTGGAATCCAGGCGTCTGACTCCCAGCCCAGCGCTCTGCACGAGGTAGATGTCTGAGCTGCTTTTCAAGAACCAGGAATGGATAGATGGAGCCAAGCAAAGCTTACCTGCTTTTCCCCAAAACCAAACACTGATGGCAGCAGCCTTTGCTTTAGTCAGAATAATTCAGGGAAAAAAACAGATTTACTTGGTTCCACTTCTATAGCGCCAGCTCTACCAACATCAAATAGAAAGACCAAGAAAAAAAAAAATCTGAACCAGGGCTTCCCTGGTGGCGCAGTGGTTGAGAATCCATCTGCCAATGCGGGAGACACGGGTTCGATCCCTGGTCCGGGAGGATCCCGCATGCCGCAGAGCAGCTGGGCCCGTGTGCCACAACTACTGAGCCTGCACTCTAGAGCCTGTGAGCCACAACTGGTGAGCCCGCGTGCCGCAGCTGCTAAAGCCCACGCGCCTGGAGCCCGTGCTCCACAATGGGAGAGGCCGCCGCAGTGGAAGGCCTGTGCACCGCGACGGGGAGTGGCCCCTGCTTGCCGCAACTAGAGAGGGCCCGCGCGCAGCAGCAAAAACCCAACGCAGCCAAAATTAAATAAATAAATAATAATAAAAAAAATTTGAACCAGTTAAATGTAGCTTCTGAGTCATTTCAAGCCATAAATATTTATTGAGTGGTTATGTGCAAAGACTCTGGCTTTGGCTTCAAGGAGCTTACAATTTAGTAGAAGGGATAAAACAAGAACACGTGTCTCACACACATGCACACACGCCAGAACAAAGGCTGGAGCAACCCAGAGTGCAGAGAAAGAGTGATGGGGGGCATTCAGGAAAGGTTTCTTGAAGAAGAGTGTGATGGGCTTTGACAGTGAAGGTGGAAGAAATGACTGATGGATCCACTTATAGAGGCGAAGGCCGGGAATGAGCCAACACACAGGAAAATTGCCTGGCACGTGGTACCCACTCACTAAAGCTTGCTCGTTTTTAGAGAAAGAAGGCAGCAGCGTCCTTAGACTGAAGTTAAAATAAAAGCTCTTGCATACTGCGAGGAGAAAGCAGAACTGGTGAGCAAGAGAAGGGTCCCAGGGCTGGTTCCCGCTCCCTTTCACAGGGAGGGCCCTCGCCTCAGGCTCCAAATTTCAGCTGCCGCCCGACCTCCTTGGAGCCATGGCTGTGAGGCGCCAAGCACACAGTGCTGGCTGCATCTGAGGGTGTAACATCTCCTCTGCCCACAACATCCTGCTCTCTTGGTCTAGTGGACGGTTGTGGGGGACCGTAGCTCCCAGGGAACAGCCCCACCACTACTGTAGCACGGAGGGAGGCGCTGGATTGGAAGATGGGTAGACAGGGAGTTGGGAGAGTTCCCACATCTTCAGCCAGTGCCCGAGAGGAGGAGGGCCACTTGCATTATTTGAGGCTCCCCAGGTACTGAAATAAGAAGAGGTACCAAAGGGCGGGTACCCAAGCTGTGGTGTATTTTAAAGGCTAAGAACTAAATAAATTAACACGTTTAATAATTAACATGCAATGAGACGTCGTTATGCTCTTCAACATCCAAACAGAGACTTATATATGCAGATATCAGTTCATGCCCCAACAGTTATACTAGGGCTGTGGTTCTGCAGCAGGACCTCGGTTTAAGGATGCGTGAGGAACATGATTCTTTTTGATCCTGTACGTTCTTTCTTGGATTGAATATATAGACTCATTTGGAGATAGCAGCAGAAGTTTACATTTGAGACCCTCTGCGAATGGGAGATGCGGGCCCCCATGACCCTCCTGCCTAATCTCCTGCCCTTCATCCCACTCTTATTCACCGCCCCACTCCCCATCCTAACCCACCTCCCGGGGGTAAGCCCTGGCCACAGTCTCGGCTCATGCTTGTGATTCTGGTCACTGGATCAACCAAAGACGTCTCCGCAGTCCAGGAGCAGGGCCTGGTCTGGCTATGTGAGGAAGGCCGAGGGCCCTCCGGGGATGCTGCAGAGACTGGTAGGGCTGACAACGCTGCCTGCACGGCTAAGTGGGGATGGCCACTTTCCGCGCCCGGGCTTGCTTTTTTTCTTCCTGCACCCTCCTCTGCTCGGCTCCTTGGGGTCCGGTGCAAACACTGCTGTTCCCAGTGGCTAAAAGCACTTGTCATTTAGTGCAGCAGAGACCCTGCAAGGAACTAACTACAGGCTCGGTGGTAGAATTCACTGCACCAAAAAATTAGATGGTTCCACTGCCTGCCTACAAATCTCTGTTGGTTTGCAAATGATTCGAAAAGAAAGAAGTGTCAGGCTTTCTTCAGATGCCCCCCAAAAAGAGTGCATTGTTCATCTGGACACAAGCCGATGACCAAGAAACCTCTAGGTGAACAGAGACAGACATACGACCCCACTCATTCAAGCACTTGTCCCCCGCGTTCATGGCGTGCCCACTGTGTGTCAGGTGCTGAGCTTGGTATTGGGTAGACAGCTATGTACAGGGCCTGGTCCCCTCCTTCACCAACATCAGAGGATGAAGGAGGTGGACAGAACAAGAGAAAAGGAGAGAGCTCAGTAAACGCTACCCCAGGGAACTTACTGGCACTGCAGGCTGAGTGTCACCGCTTAAAGCAGGGCTGAGATGTCAGCCCCCTTCTCTCCCTGTCTGCTTCCCTCACCCCTCCTCCTCTCCTCCTTTCTTTAACTCTGTCCCTCTTCTTCCTCATCCATCCTCGGCCTCACCTTTTCTCCAACCTCCCCACCCTCCTCTCCCAACCTCAAGCTCTGAGTAAACAGAAAAAGCGCACACATCCTTATGCCCAAGGCCTCCTCAGCCCTAGAAAGCTGCCGTTCTTAATGCAAATGCCTGCTTGACACATGCTTTGCAATTTATTTACTTCCAACCCCATCTTCAGAAGCAGGGGACTTATCAGTCAGCGTCATAAATACTGGCTCTTTTTTTTTTTTCCCCAAAAAACTGCAGCTCCAACAGCAAGCATCTGACGAGGACGTGTGCTGCACAAGCAGAAAACTGAATGAAGCCCCAGAAGGATGCAGGCCTTGCTCGAGCTCCAGAGCTTTAGCTCGATTGCCTGAGTCGAGGTGGTTTCTATCTGTGTCAGTCAGTGCGTCACAACATCAGCCTCCAGCCCCGCTGCACAGCACCGTCAGCCGGCGCCTTCCCACACAATACCACCAACTGTAAAGGCTGCAACCACCGTTGAAGTTACAACCGCGATGATTTCTACAAATGGGGAGGGATGCGGTTCTGCTCAGTTAGTCCCCTGTGATAGGTAGGTTGCCCATGGGACAAACACCTTTCCTTTTAGTAAATACAGAATACCCTTGCTCAGCGACACGTTCACCCAAATCACCAATCACTGGCGTCAAATGTCTATCTGCACGTGTGAAGCTCTTTCTTCCTGCTGAAATGCGCGTGGTCCCACAGCAACCCCAAGTCTGGGGTGACCAGGGTAGAGTCCTCAGCTGCTTGATCTTAATATACTTTGCCTTAAGAAAATGACTTCATTTGTGGAAAACGGGTCTTCATTAGACCTCACCTTATATGAACCTTCACTCTGGCCCCCAGCCCCACCTCGGCCATCTGTTCAACCAGCTCCTGCACGAGTGTCCTCTGCCCTCTCTAAAGAGGCTTTCCGCATTGCTCTACCTCCCGTACCTTTCTCCTGAGGGCCTTCCACTTTCTTGTGATTTTGTATTTTGCTATAAATTTTAACTCTGCTCTCTAAGATGGCTCTCAAGACCCGGCCGATGGCGAAAAGAGCTCACCATCATTACGACACACAAACCAAGCACCCGGACTTCCCTGGTGGCGCAGTGGTTAAGAATCTGCCTGCCAATGCAGGGGACATGGGTTCGAGCCCTGGTCCAGGAAGATCCCACATGCCGCAGAGCAACTAAGCTCCTGCGCCACAACTACTGAGCCTGCGCTCTAGAGCCCGCGAGCCACAACTACTGAAGCCCGCATGCTTAGAGCCTGTGCTCTGCAACAAGAGAAGCCACCGCAATGAGAAGTCCGCACTCTGCAACGAAGAGTAGCCCCCGTTCGCCGCAACTAGAGAAAGCCCATGTGCAGCAACAAAGACCCAACACAGCCAAAAATAAATAAATAAAAATAAATAAATTTATAAAAAAAAAAAAACAAGCACCCTCACACCTCACCCCATACCATATCGCCCCTCACCCCAAGAATTTAAGAGTTTACATCATCACTATCACTTTGAATTAAGATGTCCTTATTATTTTATTATTGTTGGATCCATCCTAGCACCCAGGACACTGCATAAAATAAGGAAAATCTGTACATGGCAGATTTTCAAATGCTTACTGACGCAGTATGCTATGACCAGCTAGTAAAACAAAATAACACAACTAGGGGGTGGGGAAGGGAATATATTATCATCCAGCACTCACCATGGAGATCAAGTTCACCAGGAATGTAAAGACTAAGGTCAAGGAACAAAAAGAATACTGGAGTTGCCACTTTTCTATGTGTGTATTACGTGCAGTCAGGATTCAGAGTTCTACTGAAGGGAGTTACAGTGAATGGAAAGAATTCACAGAAGAGAAGAAAGGGAGAGTTTTGTTTTGACTATGGCTCCCAAAAAAAAAAAATTTATTTATAGTCTCAGGAGCATCAGGGAAGGAGCTGGGGAGCAAGAAGTGGGATAAAAACATAGAGTGAGCAGTTTGGGAGAGGATGGGCTTCGCTCCTAAAGCACTAGGCAGGGATGGAAATAGAGAGCACGCTTTCCTCAGGAGAAGTTTACATTCATGCCAAGAAAGTGGGTGAGTGCCGTCAGATGTAACCAGACTTCCCCCTGCCGGACTCACAAGATGGGCTCTGGTATTTCAGACCCAACAGAAGGACCTGATGGGACTCTCTCTCTAAGAGGCACCAACCCAAACTCCGATTCCCCGTGGGTCTGGGGAAGGCTTCTTTTTAGGTCCTGCTAAAGGGGTGGTGCCTTTGCGAAACTACTATTTACACACGAGACGGCAGTCCGGCGGGGGGGGGGGGGAGTCGGGGGGAGGGTCGCCTTTGGAAGGGGTACGGCGAAGCCTAGCACGCCGGTTATTCTGGGTACGGTTAGAGAACATCTCTGCCCCTGGGTCTCATCTCGAGGAACAGGCTGGATGTGGGTCCTGCTGACCAAGTGGTATGAGGAGCCTGACCCACAGGCAGCCTGTCCCCACTCTGCTGTCAGCCAGAGGCTCCAAACTTCTTTCTCAGAGTGAGACAGTTTCAAGAAAAAATGTTTCCTTCTCCACGAGGAAGGCCTGCGTCTCAGCCCTGGAACCCCGGGGGCCCCATTCCCCAGTGAAGGGCTTGCAGGCCGTGCTCCGCCTTGACGTCCGCAGGCTGAAATGGCTCTGCGGGAGCTGAAGTTAGTTCAGCCCAATCTCCAATCCAAAGAACCGCATCCATGGACTCCCGGCCTCCTGCACAGGGAGCTCTGAAACAGCTCTGCTGGAGCCCTGGCCCAGTCAGCTAACGCCCTCCCTTCACAAGGGAAGGTGTCTCTCACCAAAGGTGTTTCTAAAGGCGCTTTGAGTTGGGGGTAGGAAGGCCCCAGACCCAGAAGGGAAGCGCTGAACACAGTAGCGGTTGCCCTGAGGGGTCTGGGCCTTTGCTGGGGGGTGTCTCGTGCCCCGACTCCTCCACAGAGGGGAGACCTGTTCTCTGAGCAGGCCCTCGGGCCAGGCTGGACAGCACCCGCGCCCGACTTCCAAAGGAACTTCCCCTCCTGGCCATCCGCCGCTCCTCTCTAGTGACAAGAACAGGAGACGTTGCCAAGTGACGCCGGGCCGAGCCGTTCTTTCCCTGGGCACACAGGGTTGGGAAAGGCGCTGCCTGGGCTCGAGGAGGGTCGGGAGGGGCAGGGCAGAGCCCCGGGAACGAGGCCCTCCGCGCTCCGAGAGTGGGTCACCACCGGCGAGGCGCAGGGCAGAGCAGCCTCGGAGCCCGGAGCCGCGTTTCCCCAAACCGGCTTCCCTGCAAAGCCCGGCGAGGCCGCGCGCCTGAGCGGAGTAGCCCAGCATCCCGCCGCCGCCCGAGGCCGGAAAAGTTCCTCCGGGCGCGGCGCAGCGCGGGCCCGCCGGCGTCTGTCCAGGGTGCTGAAAGGGCTGCGCGGGCAGCGCGCGGGCCGGCTTCCGCGCGCTCTCAGCCTCCGCGCCGCCCGCTCTGCCCTTCCAGACTCCTGCCCTGTCCTCCTCCGGCCGCACCGAAGCCTCTTCCCCGCTCCCCTCCCGCCCCGCGCCCTCCACCCGGCGGCTCCGACTCGGCCGGCCCCGGGGCCCCGCGCCCCTCCCCGCTCCCGGCTCTGCCGAGCTGCTTCTCCCCTCAGCCTCCTCCGGGCGCCTCTGCCGCCGGGCTGTCGCCGCCGCCCCCCTTACCTTCTTCTTTCGGTCACGGGAGCGGTTCCTCCGCTTCCTGTTGGATTCCTCCTTCTCCTTCTGCTCCTGGAGGGCCTGCGCCTCAATGTCTTTGATTTTCTTCAGCTGTTTGGCCGCTTGAGCCATGGCCGGCCACGGTGCCCCGCTCGGTCCCCGCCTCCCGGACCCCTCACACTTGGCGATCCAGGTGGCGACACCCTCCCGGGGAGGAAAAAAGGAGTCTGCGCGCCGGCGGAGTGGGGAGTGGCGTTCCCCGCCGCGGGAAGGCGGCTGCCGGGTCGGCGGGGGACGCGGCCGCGAGACGCGCGGAGGGCGAGGCGGCCCCCGGATGGCGCCTCACGCCGCGGCCGGAGCTCCTCGCCGGCGCCCGGGACGGGCTCTGGGCTCGGCCCCGCCGCCGCCTGCCCCCTCCCCTTCCCTCCCCCCTCCCTCCCCCCGTCCCCCTCCCTCTCCTGCGGCGGCTGCGGGGAGGCGGCTCGTACTGCGGCTAGCGGCGAACGGCGGGGAGGAGGTGGACTCCAGCAGTTAACGCAGGGCGGCGCGGGGGCAGCTGGCGGCCGGGGGGCCCGGCCAGCCCGACGAGGCTCGGCGCCCGCGCTCGGCGCCAGCGCTGGCGCATTGCGAGCGCCCGGCTGCGGGCGCGCGGGCCGGCCGGGCTCCGCCACTGCAGGGCCGCCGCCGCCGCCGCCGCCGCCAGACGCACGGGCCCCCGCGCCGTCGGGTCGCGGCAACAAAGCCGCCGCGCTCCCCGGAGCTGCCGGGGCGCCGCGGAGGGCCCTCCTGCGGGCGGCCTCGCTGTGCCGGGGGCCGGGAGGACGCTGCGGCGGGCGACGGGCCCCGCGCCGAGGCCACCCCGTGGACCGGCACGCCTGGAGGCGGCGGCGGAAGCGACCGCATCGCGGGGCGAGGAGGCCGCGGCGGGGGCGGCGGCCGCGGGGTCCGGGACGCAGCCCCCCGAGCCCGCCCTGCCGTCCGCCCCGGGCGCCCGCCGAGGGGCGTGGTGGCCAGGATCCCCGGGAAGCGCCCGTTCCCCCAGCCGCTCTCCTGGAGCTGGATTTGCCCCGTCAGACCATGGGGGCCTTTCATTTGCATATTTTCTCGGTACAGATAGAAAACGCGTCCGAGGTGAAGAGAGTTTTCCTTCGGTCGTCTTTTGTCGGGAGTGGAGCTGGTCTCAGCGCCGGGCACCGCCCACCCCCCATTCCCGGCCTCTCGCACCCGCGCTGGGCGACGCCGCCTGCGCCCGTGTGCAGCGGGAAAGGGCCGCACCCCTGGCCGTGCGGGTCACCGGACACAGAGCCAGGCTGCGGGAGGGGAAGGGGCCTCGCGCTCATCCGCCCACGCCCTCGCGTGGCCGAGGCCCCGGCTCGCGAACCCCTGTCCCTCGGCCCCGTGCCGCTCCCGACGCACTCCTGGCCCGTCCGCGGGGACGGAGCTCCTCGTTCCCAGGGGGCTAGAGAGGGACTGGTGGAAGACAATATTCAGGAGTGGGTGAGAAGTTCTTGGGAAGCAGTCTGCTTCTTCGGGCCCTCCTAAGCTGAGGGCTTGATGCAGGCTAACCAGCCGGACTAGAGCCTGCGGAGGAGGCGTCGGCTACACTGTGGGCCGGGAATGACGCTCAGAGGACTCCACGCTGGGCACCGGCCCCCGACAGCACAAACTTGGGGAGCGGCTGAGTCGGCCACCTCCTCTTCAGTTCCTTCTGGAACCTTCCGTCCCCAGCCCTCCCCACTCCCCTTCCATCTCCCTATTCCGGGCAACCCTCTCCACCTAGCTGCTTGCCAATAGTTTAAAAGTACCAGCTGAAAGCTTGCTTTGAACACCGTCCTTTCCCAGGGCTGGTCCAGGACCCTCTCCTCTCCTCACAATAGCTCAGCGTTGTCCAGCTGAAACACAACGGGAGCCACAAACGCCAATCCCGTATGCAATTTAAAGTTTCAAGGAGCCACGTTTTTTTAAAGTTCAAAGAAACTGGTAAAATTAATTTTAATAATATATTTTATTCAATTCAATGTATCTAAAATATTATCATTTAAACATGCAACCAATACAAAAGTATCAGTGAGATAGTTCACCTTGTTTTAGACTAAGGCTTCAAAATTCAGTGTGTATTTTACACTCAGCACATCTAAATTCAGAGGAGGCACGTGTTAGTCACTTAAGCACTGCATGTGACTCGTGGTTACTGTACTGTACAAGGGGGCTCTAGACCCTCTCCCCAGGGTAGCCCACCCGTACCCGTGGCTGCAATCACCCGGCCAACAAGGCACATATTTTATCTCTGGCCCAGACCTCTAGGACGCTGGGGGGCACAGGGGCATGAGCCCATGCCCCTGTGCCCCCCAGCCTCCTACCATTGCGCCTGCATCTGCTCTGGTCACCCACAATCCATGCCCCACACTGCAGTCACACTAATCTTTTCTTTTCTTTTGGCAGGGGGGAAGGGGGTGAAATAGAAAAGAATAGCTTTATTGCTTTGCCAGGCAAAGAGGGCCACAGCGTGCTAATGCCCTCAAAACTGTGTGTCCCGACCTGGATGGGGTAGTGAGGAGTTTTGGTATACTAATCTTTTCAAAACACAGATCTGATGGTTGTCACGTCTCAGCTCACCATCCTTCTCTTGCTCTGAGCATGAAGATGAAAATCTTTTTAAATTTCTTTTCTTTTCTTTTTTTGGCTGCACTGTGTCTTCGTTGCTGTGCGCAGGCTTTCTTTAGTTGCGGCGAGCAGAGGCTACTCTTCGTTGCGGTGTGCGGGCCTCTCACGGCAGTGGCTTCTCTTGTTGCGGAGCATGGGCTCTAGGCGCACGGGCTTCAGTAGTTGTGGCACACGGGCTCAGTAGTTGTGCCTCGCGGGCTCTAGAGTGCAGGCTCAGCAGTTGTGGCGCACGGGCTTAGTTGCTCCGCGGCATGTGGGGCCTTTCCGGATCAGGGCTCAAGCCCGTGTCCCCTGCATTGGCAGGCAGATTCTCAACCACTGCGCCACCAGGGAAGTCCTGATGAAAATCTTTGATGTGGCCTGCAAGGCCCTGAATGATCGGGCTCTTCCTCCCACCTATGGGTCTTACCCCAGGTCTGCCCTGGTACCAGTGCTCCAGCCTCAGCAGTCTTTGGAAGGGTCAGCGCTGTCCCTCCACAGGGCCTTTGTCCTTGCTGCCCTCTGCTCAGACTGTTCTGTCTGACCACCCCCACACACACACACACCCACCATCCCCAGGCTGGCTAGGTCCAGCTCACTCATCAGACATCAAGGTGGTCTTCACTT
Source organism: Balaenoptera acutorostrata (assembly GCF_949987535.1). NCBI lineage: Eukaryota > Metazoa > Chordata > Mammalia > Artiodactyla > Balaenopteridae > Balaenoptera > Balaenoptera acutorostrata. The sequence goes on along the minus strand of NC_080084.1, from coordinate 6,157,990 downwards.
CCTCAAGGAGGCACTTCTGGACGGGCCCTTCTGGAGCCCCTGACCAACTCTACCTTCCCATTTGCACCGCACAGTGCCTCCTTCATAGCACCTGCCCTGGTACAATTGTACATGAGTGTGACTGTTTTGATTGATGCCTGTCTTCCTCACTAGACGTTAAGCTCCACGAGGGAAGGAACAGTGTCTGGTTTTGCTCACCCTTGTATCGTCAGTACCTTGCATGGTGTCTGGCCCATAGTAGCGGTTCAATAAACGGGTGTTGAAGAAATCAACAAGTCTACTGTGTACTGGTTCAAGGAATACAGGCTACCTCGTATTATTGCATTTCGCTTTCTTGCACTTCCCAGATACATTTTTTACAAAGTGAAGGTTTGTGGCAACCCTGCATTGTCAGATGATGGTTAGCATTTTGTAGCAAGAAAGTGTTTTTTGATTAAGGTGTGCACATTTTAAAAGATGTAACGCTTTTGCACACTTAGTAGACCACAGTAGAGTGTACACATAACTTTTATTTGCACTGGGAAATGAAAAAAATTTGGATGACTCACTTTATTGACATATTTGCTTTACTGCGGTGGTCTGGAACAGAACCCACAGTATCTCCAAGGTCTGCCTGCAACAATAAAGCTAGCGGACCTTCGTTCAGCCCCTCCACTGCACCGGGCGTTACCGCCGTTTTACAGATGGGGACAAGGTCACACAGCTAGTCAACAGTGGAGGCAGGTTTTGAACCCTAGCAGTCTGGTTCCAGAGTGCATATTCTGGAACCAGACTGTGCTGCACTGAACTTCCATTTCTTAAAGGCAACGAGTTGGACAATTTGGTGTCCAAGGCCATTTTCAGCTCCAGAACCCTGATTTCTCTTATATATCCATATCCTTATAGGAGCCTTTTGAAGATCAAAAGCAAAACAAAAACCCTCTGAGATGCAAAGGGGAAACATTGTCATTGATCAACAGTCAGTGTCATTGATCTGCTGCCTCGGTTCCCCCAAATCACCACTAGTGATGGCCCTGGATTTCCAAAATCTCAGTGGGGCAAGATGAAAGTCTGGTCCATTTCCAGGGGTCACTTGTAAGGTTGTTCCCTTGGATCTTATTCTATATTGAGAAGATTGCAAACTCAGAAGGAGAAAATGGGATTGTGCTGTCTGAAGGCATCTGTTCCAACAGGGTGATCTGGACACAGGCGGGGTGAAGAGGGGACTGCCGGGCTCTCGTTGAGTTCCGCCAGCAGATGAAGAGACCGGAGAAAATGGTGACGTCGGCCACCTTGGCCGCTGGAAGGGCTTTCTCCCTCCTGGTCAGAGGACAGACGGTGTCGGGCATCTATGGGGTTCAGAAGATAACCCTTCTAGACACTCCTATGTCAACAGACTATAGTGATAAGAGTCCCCATTTATGAATGGTTTGCTATGCCCGAGGCACTGATAGTCATTTGTGTAACATTTACTTCTCACAAGAGCGTTTTTATCCCTGTTCCCCACATGAGGAAACTGAGGCCGAGCGTGTTTACCTAAGTTCCCTGAGGTCATACACCTTGTGGGCAGAGTCAGAATTCAGACCCAAGCTCCCTAACTCCAAGGCTGACCTAAAGGAAGCCAGCAGGAGACTGGTTTGGCCAGTGACTCAGCAGGCCCCCGCAGTGCGGAAGTAGTAGTAATTACTTGAGTTAGACACATGTGATACTATCCCCAGGCAGGCTACCAAAGGGCCAGCCTATCCCTCTGAAGCTGTAGAAGCAGAACCCACAGAGCACAGCATCGCCAGGGGCCATCTCCCACATCTCTTGTCCAGCTGGCGGCGTTGGGCTGTGATCCCTCTTCGGGCTCTTCTTGCCTTTTCTCCTTGCTCCCCGGGGTCCTGCGTGCACCCACGGTCAGCGCGGGCTGTTCACTCAGATGTACAGGAGCGCGGCGTGAGACGCATGTTGAAACCCCAGCATAAGAGACAGTCCCTAGAAGCCCCTCTTTTTCTTTCTCCCCAGAGACAATTATTACTCAAGTAAATTCTGTATTTCAGTGGAGCCTTTGAATTTTGCTGTTAGGTGAAGGGAAAGGGGTCCATTTTTTAATTTTTCCTTTCTTCCCTAAGATTTCCAACTGGTTCCCCCAACCCCATTCTGTTATTATGAGTTTATGCAACTGGACCGATTTGTGTTCTTAAAAGAAACATTGTCAAAAAAAAAAAAAAAGAAACGTTGTCAATAATTAATAAAGCTTCCCAAGATAAAAGCTGCCTCCTACGTTAAATAATATAAATAGCTAAAATATACTGAGTGCGCCAGGCATCCTTCTGAGCACATTTGACGCGAAGAACAACTCCATGTGGGGCAGTGCCATTTCACCATCACCATTTTACAGGTGAGGAGACTGAGGCACCGCGAATGAGTAACTTGTTCCAGGTCGATGGCTGGTAAGTCACGGGACCTAGGGTTGAAACATAAAGTCAATCTTTAGAGTCTGTGTTTTTACTGCGGTGCTAGGGCTGACATCCTCGATGGAGAGTGGGTTTTGAAGGTCTCTTCTATTCTGTCCCTGCGCCCTAATCTCTTTTAGGAAAGAAGGTACCACCAAGCCTCTAGCAGCTCCTGAGCCCTCTGGAGACAGAGGCTGTCCCAACCATCCGACCAGTGCCACCCCCTACAGGTGTGCAATTCAGGTTTGAGTCAGGAAAGGCCCAAAATCAGAATCTCAGAATTCGAAGGAATTGCCTTTCCATTTCCCAACCAACGTGAGGACTGGATTTCTCTGTTCACTCTCATGTTCCCAGGCCAAATCGCTCCCTGAACGGCCTGCCCCAGAGGGCCGATCCTCTGTTCCACCTGAGTCCAAACCATCTCCCCGAGTGTGTGCACATCAGACCCTGCGCTGCCCTCTGGCCAGACACGGAGACTATTCAAACCCTCCTTCCATGTGATGTCCCTTCAAATATTTGAGGAGAGCTTTCACTTCTCTCCTATGCTTGTCCAAAATAATGTCAGAAGTTCATAGCAAAGGTGAATATTGAGCTCAAGAATTCCTCATTTCCTACCCAAGGTTTACAAAGGAAGGCGACTTACCATTTTAACCACTGCATTTTCCAGAGTGAAATTTGAAGAGGTAAAACAGCATAAAGCCAAGGCATTCGGAAAATGCTGGAATAAAATTCATGTATTCACTCACCCTGCACTGGGCCCCCAGAGCCCGCAGAGATGCTGTCTGCTACACTCCTGTCTGCTCCTCTCCACCCCAAGCCTGCCCTCCCCTGTCACTCTCCACAGATGCCAGTGTCTTCTACTTCACAGAAGAAACAGAAACCGCCAGGTTGACCATCCTCAGCTTCCTCCCCATCCTCAGCATTTGTACTTGTCTAAACCCACCCCCTTGTCAATGCTCTTCTTTTGATTTATCCTCTGTATCTCTTCCCTTCTCACCTCAGAAAACACGGCTTCAATCACCCCTTACCTCAGCAGACATCCACAGCGTGCCTCTCCACAAGCTATACCCACCATCTCTTCCCTCCATGGCCAAGCTGCCCCAAAGCACGGTCACTGCATCCCCATCCCTTGTCCCTCACCCTGAATTCTGTCCTCGCACCGCGGAACCTACAGCCACAGTTCCATCTGGAAACTAACTTCCTGTTGGCATTTGGCCTGGTTGCAAACTTCCCTAGTTCCCAAGACCCTGCTCTCGCCTGGTTCCCCTCCTGTCTCCTGAATGCTCTTTTAAGGGCTCATTAATAAGAACTCCTGCCTGGCCCCTTTCAGTCTAGCGCTCCTCCCACCATGATCCCAGTCTCGGTGTCAACCTGCACCCACTTTCCAACAACACTGGGTCTCTAACTCCAGCTTTGATCTCTCTCCTCGGGAGACAAGTAGTGGACCCAAGCCTTCTAGGCAGCATTGTCAGAGGTCACATCCATCATCACCCCTCCTGGCATCTCAATTCCCAGGTAACAGCACCACCATTCACCTATCACTCAAGCTGGGAACCTGAGGTCCCATGGAGCTCCCCCCTTCCTCTCCTTTCCACCCCCAGTTCCATTGCCCACTAGATGCCAGAGTCTTTCTTCAAAACCTGTTCTCAAATTTGAATGCACATTCAAATCACCTAGGGATCTGTTAAAATGCAGGCTTGGAGGTGGCAAGTAGGGATGGATTGCAACAATGGCCCCTATTCTCCGTCCCTCCCTTACACGACAATTTAATCCGTCCACCCTGTGTAACACCACTCAGATCAAGCTAAGGAATGTTTCCAGCATATATCAGGAGTGGGTTCTTTGCCATTACTGTGCAGTATATTCCACAGTGTGAGTGTACAACAGTTTACCCATTCTCATGCTGATAGACATGGGCTGTTTCTGCTTCGAGGCCGCTACAAATAAAGCTGCTATGGACACAGCACTCATGTATGTTCCTTTTGGTGGACAGAAGCACAGATATGCAGCTGTGCTGGGTGTGGACCCAGGAGTGAAATGGCTGGATCATTGGGCATACACGTATTTTGCTTTGGTGGGTACTGCCAAGCACTTTTCCGAAGTGGTTGTACCGACTTGCGTTCCCACCGGCAACGTAAGAGCATTCCGGGGCCTCCACATCCTCGCCAGCACTTGGTATCGCCCTTGGTTCTGAGTTCAGCCCTTCCAGTGAGCGAGCCGTGCTCACCTACTGTGGTTTTACTTTGCATTTTCTGATGACTAGAGAAACTGTGCACACCTCTGTGTGTTTATCGGCCATTTTAATACTCCTCTTGATGGAAGCTTCGCCCACGTCGCTCCTCAGGCCGCGCTCACCCCTGGATGGACACCAGTCTCCGTCTGGATTTCTAACCACCTCTCTAAGGCCAGCGGCTTCAACACACCCAACACTGAGCCAGTGGCGGTCCCCCACCCGGCTCCATCCCAGGTGCTGGCGGCTGCGTCCTTCCAGCCGCTCAGAACAAAAACACTGTAGAGCTCCCCACTCTTCTCTTTCTATCACATTCTACGTGAGATTCGTCAGCCAATCCTACCGGCTCTGCCTTCAAAATACAGCCAGAATCCAGCCACGTTTTATCAAACCCTCTGCCCCACCCTCGTGCAAGCTGCCATCATGCCTCATTGGAAGCTCTGAGCTGCCTCCTGAGTGGTGCCCCGGCTAACTCCCTTGCCGGCCTGACGTCTGTGCGCAAGTCAGCAGCCGGAACGCCTCTGTTAAAATGTAGGTCAGAGCATGTCTCACTTCTCTGTCCAAAACCCTCCAGCACTTTCCCATCGCGGAGTAAAAGCCAGAGCTCCCCCCGCTCCGCCACCCGCCTCCCCAGACCCCCTGCTACCTCTCTACCCACCCCCCTGCTGCTCTGTCCCGGCACACGGGGCATGTCCCTGCCTCAGGGCCTTTGCACTTGCTTGTCCACCTCCCCCCTCACCCCTGCTGGCTCGTCCCCTTGCTTTCTCAGTGAGGTCTTTGTATGAGTTCGCTAAGGCTGCCGTAACAAAGTACCACACACAGAGTGGCTTGAGAAACACAAACTGATATCTTGCTGATCTGGAGGCTAGAAGTCTGAGACCAAGGTGTTGGCAGGGCTGGTTTCCTCTGAGGCCTCCCTCCTGGGCTTGTAGACGGTCATCTTCTCCCCGCGTCCTCACACAATCGTCCTTGTGTGCGTCTGTATCCCAATCTCTCCTTATTAGGTCACGAGTCACACTGGATCAGGGCCCACCCTAATGATCTCGTTTTAACTTAATTAGCTCTTTATAGGCCCTGTCTCCAAATACAGTCACATTGGGACGTGCTGGCAAATTAGGATTTCAGCATATGAATCTGGGGAGACACAATTCAAGCCCATCCTAGTCTTCTTTAACCATTTTCCCTAAAATTTCATCCCCTCCACCCCACACACTTCATATCTCCCTTTCCTGCTTATATTTTGCTCCTTAGCCCTCATCACTTATTGGTCACACTGTGTGTTTTAAATCTGTATTTTATTTCTCATCTGTCTCCCCACTTGAATGTCAGCCCCGTGAGGGCAGAGTTTTGTCTCTTGTGTTCACTGCATTACCCCCATGCCTCTAACAGAGCCTGGGACACAGCAGACGCTAGGCTAATACAACATCATTAACATATATAATTCATACATGTTTAATTAATTAAAGACACAACTATTTTTACAAGGCCTCCAGAACACCCTGGTGCTCATATTTCTTTCTTTGGATATTTTTATTAAAGATTTTTTAAAAAATTTTTTTCTTCCTTATGATGAGAATTCTTTTTTTTTTTTGAATTAATTGATTTATTTTATTTTTGCCTGTGTTGGGTCTTCGTTTCTGTGCGAGGGCCTTCTCTAGTTGCGGCGAGCGGGGGCCACTCCTCATCGCGGTGCACGGGCCCCTCACCGTCGCGGCCTCTCTTGTTTCGGAGCACAGGCTCCAGACGCGCAGGCTCAGTAGTTGTGGCTCACGGGCCAAGTTGCTCCGTGGCATGTGGGATCCTCCCAGACCAGGGCTCGAACCCGTGTCCCCTGCATTGGCAGGCAGATTCTCAACCATTGCACCACCAGGGAAGCCCTAAAGATTTCTTTTAATGAACTTTGAAAATGGACTCATCATCTAAAACATTTGCTGTCATCATAAGCGGCAGGCGTTGCTCATCTATTAGTGGACTGTTTTTTCCCTGGTACCTTTCCCTCAATCCAACTGTAAAAGGCCTTGTCGTTTCTTAATCTCTTTTTGGCACAAGAAGGCATGTAATTTTTTTCCCTCCTGCCCTTCTATTTGGTATTTAAAAACACACCCTGAGAGGCATAAATGCAGGCTTTTTCTCCCTCCAGTGAATTTTCTGTAATTGTGGGCCTTGCTTTAAGAAGACTCAATACATAAAAAGTTGAAAATGCCAAAAACATCAGCTAAAGGTAGGGGGCAAAAGGGAAGGGTGATTTCTTCAGTAAGATATTTTTTTAAAAAAATTATTAGCAATCTACAGATTCAATGCAATCCCTAGCAAACTACCACTGGCATTTTTCACAGAACTAGAACAAAACATTTCACAATTTGTATGGAAACACAAAAGACCCCGAATAGCCAAAGCAATCTTGAGAAAGAAAAACGGAGCTGGAGGGATCAGGCTCCCAGATTTCAGACTATACTACAAAGCTACAGTAATCGAGACAGTATGGTACTGGCACAAAAACAGAAATATAGATCAATGGAACAGGATAGAAAGCCCAGAGATAAACCCATGCACCTATGGTCAACTAATCTATGACAAAGGAGGCAAAGATATACAATGGAGAAAAGACAGCCTCTTCAATAAGTGGTGCTGGGAAAACTGGACAGCTACATGTAAAAGAATGAAATTAGAACACTTCCTAACACCATACACAAAAATAAACTAAAAATGGATTAAAGACCTAAATGTAAGGCCAGACACTATAAAACTCTTAGAGGAAAACACAGGCAGAACACGCTATGACATAAATCACAGCAAGATCCTTTTTGACCCACCTCCTAGAGAAATGGAAATAAAAACAAAAATAAACAAATGGGACCTAATGAAACTTAAAAGCTTTTGCACAGCAAAGGAAACCATAAACAAGATGAAAAGACAACCCTCAGAATGGGAGAAAATATTTGCAAATGAAGCAACTGACAAAGGATTAATCTCCAAAATTTACAAGCAGCTCATGCAGCTCAATATCAAAAAAACAAACAACCCAATCCAAAAATGGGCAGACGACCTAAGTAGACATTTCTCCAAAGAAGATATACAGATTGCCAACAAACACATGAAAGGATGCTCAACATCACTAATCATTAGAGAAATGCAAATCAAAACTACAATGAAGTATCTCCTCACACCACTCAGAATGGCCATCATCAAAAAATCTACAAACAATAAATGCTGGAGAGGGTGTGGAGAAAAGGGAACCCTCTTGCACTGTTGGTGGGAATGTAAATTGATACAGCCACTATGGAGAACAGTATGGAGGTTCCTTAAAAAACTAAAAATAGAACTACTATATGACCCAGCAATCCCACTACTGGGCATATACCCTGAGAAAACCATAATTCAAAAAGAGTCATGTACCACAATGTTCATTGCAGCACTATTTACAATAGCCAGGACATGGAAGCAACCTAAATGCTTATCGACAGACGAATGGATAAAGAAGAAGTGGTACATATATACAATGGTATATTACTCAGCCATAAAAGGAAACGAAATTGAGTTATTTGTAGTGAAGTGGATGGACCTAGAGTCTGTCATACAGAGTGAAGTAAGTCAGAAAGAGAAAAACAAATACCGTATGCTAACACATATATATGGAATTAAAAAAAAAAATTGGTCATGAAGAACCTAGGGACAGGACTGGAATAAAGACGCAGACATAGAGAATGGACTTGAGGACACGGGGAGGGGGAAGGGTAAGCTGCGACAAAGTGAGAGAGTGGCATGGACATATATACACTACCAAATGTAAAATAGATAGCTAGTGGGAAGCAGCCACATAGCACAGGGAGATAAGCTTGGTGCTTTGTGACCAGCTAGAAGGGTAGGATAGGGAGGGTGGGAGGGAGACGCAAGAGGGAGGAGATATGGGGATATATGTATATGTATAGCTGATCACTTTTTTATACAGCAGAAACTAACACACCATTGTAAAGCAATTATACTCCAATAAAGATGTTAAAAAAAAAAAAGAAGATTCTGTAGAAATATATTTAATTGCATGGAATGGTGTTCTTACCGTACTAAGTGAATAAAATAAATTATAAATTAAAGAAAAATTATCAGTTTCCCTTTAATGATTAGGTGTGCATTTCCTTAATAGTGGTTTTCCTCTGGTGCTTTTAAAATGTGGACTGACATACGCATTTGCATTCATACAGTACCACACAGAGCACTCGTGCTGCATCAAGTTAGGTACAGCTGTCCTGGCATTTCTTTGGTAAAAGGCCTTTCCTTGACCTTTTCATCTTTTCGCCCTAGAATTTCTAAATGGCTGCCCTGGGCTCCCAATTTTGGAATCAAGAGCGTGTGTGGGCAGAGGGCACGGGGTGGTGATTTGGGGTAACGGGGAGGGGTGGGGGAGGGAGGCCGGCCCACGCGCACCTCTGCTCCCCAGTGCCCGGGGGCGGGGGGATGGGGGCTCCCAGCTTCCTTTGACTTCACCTGTGACCAGGGACAAGCCACCTCTCAGCATGGGGCCTAGAAGATTTCACAGGCATCCCCCTCGCTCCTCAGGATATCAAGGCCACCAAGGAGGGCGGCCTCCAGGACCCAGGCTGCCGGCGGAATCCCCGATGTCGGAGCCAAAGGCTCGCCAAGATCTTCCGACCCTCCTCCTGCAGAGGAGAAACTGAGGTACAGCGTGGGGAGGGGGCGTGACTTGGAGGGGTCAGGAGAGAAGGCCAGGTCTCCCGAGACGTGCTGGGCCTGGGCTCAGGGACCCTGGAACCCACGGAGGGGTGCGAGGCCCGAGGCGAGCAGCACGGTGAGCCCGCCGGGTGCAAGTGGCCCAGCGATCACAGCCTGAGGTCGCACCTCAAACAGAGCGGCGCGGGCTGCAAGAAAGGCCAAAGGTGCCATCAACTAAGAGCCCGGTATCCCATGGGGCCCCGAGGGTAAGTACGGCGGGGGAGGGCAGGAGGGAGGGAAGGGGCCGCAGGGAGGGGGCAGACGATGCGGCCGTGCCTAGGCCATCCGGAGCCGAGTCCAGAGCGGGACAGGCCGTGTGGCCTCTTCCTAGCGGTGACCACCAGGATCCGTGCTGGGACAAGCGACACTGAGCCTCAGCAGGCGGTGGCGAGGCTCCTCTGGTCCCTCTGCCCCTTCACGGCTGTAGCTTCAGCCTCGTCCAGCCTCTGGCCGTGAATGCTTGTTGAGTGAATGAGCGAGACCCATTTCCATATCTACAGTCACACACAGCCTCAAAGTGACCATCGCGTCGTGTGACCGCAGGCAGGCCGCCAGAGCCTCACCGCCCTGGGCCCGGCCCCTCATGTCTGCAAGGAGCTGCTCTGCAAGGCCCCGCCACCTGGATACGCCCACAGCCCGTGATGTACAAGTACAAGTTAAAAATGTACAATGTACAATGTACAAGTTAAAAATCTCAGCTACTAAGACCAAACACTTTAAATGTAGACCTCTCCAGAAATATGCATATATCATCACGTTGGACCTTTGATTGTGGGTTTGGCTTTGTTCTAATCGAGCAGAAGGTGAAGGCCCTCTGGGTGGACGGGCCGCCTGGACGAGAGTAGAGGGTAAGGCTGTGAAGGTGGAGGTGTGTGGGGAGCCATCCCCCCAAAGGCAGCTCAGGAGGAAGGAAGCAAGAAGCCGGGTAGGAGGGAGGAAAGAAAATGAACAAGGAGGAAAAGCAAATGAGGAAGAGCAGAGCGGGAAAGGCTGTGCAGGGCAGAGAGGTTTCTAGGGCCAGAGGATGGACCAGGTTCCGCGTGATTCATTGCAGGGCTGACCGAGCAGCACGTGGGCCACGCAGCCCTGTGCAGAGAAGACACCGCGGGGCAGGGGCACCTGAGTACCAGCCAAGGCCACCAGGAGAGACCGCGCGGCCCCAGGGAGAAGTGGAAAGGGGTTTGCATTAGCCTGTAACGAAACATTTCCCCGTGATGGAAAACCTGCAGCCTTTACAAAGAAAACGGCAATTCCATGTGTAGTGATGGCTGCATGGAACCCCTCCGAGAGGGAACCAGGGATACAGAGAAGAGGAAGAACAGCGCTGATGGTGGGCTTGCATCTGGGGAGTGAAACCGGAGAGCTACACGCATGCTCTAAACAGAAGGTGTCTGGAAAGATCCAGGGAGATCTTAACGAGGCTGCCCCTGGGGGAGGGAAAGAGGAGACGGGAGGAGAGAGGAATTAACTGTTCATTGCAAACATACACTTCTATGTGGTTTTACTTCTCTAACGCGTGTGTGTCTTACTTTACTTACTACTAATTACTAGTTAATTGCTCCCAGAAGCATCACTTTTCGTCTCCTCTTTGGTTGTTCTCTCCCGGACGGTCTCAGTTACCTCTTTGCAGGGCCCCGATAAAGGACTCATGTCTGAGCTGGCATAAGCCTAGATAAGACGGTTCTGGTTCTCTCCCTTGTGTTCCCTTCTTGTGGGCACTGTCAGCAGCTTTTCAGCTCTTCTCCCATCAGTGGTTTGAGCCGGCTGTGCCAGGTGTTGACCCCCCCGACCCCCGTCCTGCTGGCACATGGGCCTTTGAGACCCCCCAGACCTGCAGTCACGGCTCTCTCAGAAGACGTACAAAGAAAAAAATTGGTCCCTAGCTCCCCTTTGTTGGGTCTTTCCCTTCTCTTCTTTTAAAAATTGTTGTAACATATATATAATATAAATTTTAGCATTTTAAGCATTTTTAAATGTACCATAGCATTAAGTATATCCACATTGTTGTGAAACCATCACCATCATTCCCCTCCAGAACTTTTTCATCTTGCCAAACTCTGAACCCATCAAACACTCCCCATCCCTCCCAACTCCCAGCCCCTGGTAACCACCATTCTACCTTCTCTCTACAAACTTAACTCCTCCAGGTACTTCATTTAAGCAGTATCATTAGTGTTTGTCCTTTCGTGTCTGGCTTATTTCACTTAGCATAATGTCTTCAAGTGTCATCCACATTGTATGACAGCATGCGTCAGAATTTCCCTCCTTTCTAAGACTGAATAATATTCCATTGTATGTATAGTTCACACTTTGTTTATCTATTCATCCATCAGTGGACACTTGGGTGGCTTCCACTTTGGGGCTATAATGCATAATGCAGCTGTGAACATGGGTGTACAACTATCTCCTGTTTTGTTTTGTTTTGAAATCAAATGTAATGAGGGATAATTTATATACAACAAAATTTACCCATTTTACGTGTGCAGTTTGATTAGTGTTGACTAGATATAGGACATGTCCATCACCTCAAAAGTCCATTGTGCCTTTTCACAGTCAATCCCTCTCCCCACCCCTAGGCCACAACTGATCTGCTTTCTGTCACTAGAGATTAGTTTTGCCTTTTCTAGAATTTTATATAAATGGAATGATAGAGAAAGTACTCTTTTGAATCTGACTTCTGGTGCTTGGAATAGTGTTTGTTTTTTTAAAAATAAATTTTATTTATTAATTTATTTTTGGCTATGTTGGGTCTTCGTTGCTGCGCACAGGCTTTCTCTAGTTGCAGCGAGCGGGGGCTACTCTTCGTCGCAGTGCGTGGGCTTCTCACTGCGGTGGCTTCTCTTACTGCGGAGCACAGGCTCTAGGCACAAGGGCTTCAGTAGTTGTGGCACACGGGCTCAGTAGTTGTGGCTCGCGGGCTCCAGAGCGCAGGCTCAGTAGTTGTGGCGCATGGGCTCAGTAGTTTTGGCTCGCAGGCTCTAGAGCACAGGCTCCGTAGTTGTGGTGCATGGGCTTAGTTGCTCAGCAGCATGTGAGATCTTCCTGGACCAGGGCTTGAACCCATGTCCCCTGCATTGGCAGGTGGATTCTTAACCACTGTGCCACCAGGGAAGTCCCAGCATAGTGTTTTTGAGATTCGTCTCTGCTGTTATATATCTGTAGTTTTTCCTTTATCGCAGAATACGTTAGTCAATCGGATGGATAGACCACATTTGTTCATCCATTCAGCACTGGGTTCTTTCCAGGGTCCGGCATTTGTGAAACAAGCTGCTATGAGTATTTTCAGATCAGTCTTTGGGAAGATGTATGCTTCCATTGCTTTTGGGTAAAAACCAGGGAGTGGACGTGCAGTGAAGTATGTGGTCAGTTTATGTTTGACTTTATAAGAAACTGCCGAACTTTTGCAAAGTGGTGGTATCATGCACATTCCCACCAGTGCTATGTGAAAGTTCAGAGCGCTCCACATCCTTATCCACAGGTCATAAGGTCAGCCTTTTCCTTCCTAGTCGTGTGAAGTGATGTCTCATTGTGGTCTTAATTTACATTTTCTTGATGACTAACGATGTGAACATCTTTTCACACACTTATTGGTCGGTCATTCATACGTCATCTTGTGTGAGGTGTCTGTTTTTTTTTAATTGGATTGTTTATATCATTGAGTTGTAAGCACTCTTTATATATTTTGGGTGCAAGTCCTTTGTCAGATATACGTATTGCAAATATGTATAGCTCCCAGACTGTGGCCAAACTTTTCATCTTTTAATGGTGTCTTTTGAAGAGAAAATTTTTATTTTGATAAAATCCAGTTTGTCAATTGTTTCATTGTATGGTTCATGTATTTGATGTCCTCTGGATTCTTTTATATTTGGTTTCTTTTGCTCACTGTTATTCCTTAGATTCATTCATCGTGTGTACTCTAGTTCCTTCACTGTTACTGGTGTATGGAATTCCCTTGCATGTACAGACTGCACATTTATCCATTTTATTGGTGACGACGTGTGGGTTGCCTTCAGCCATTATAAATTTCACTGCTATGAACACACTTGTACCCATATGCTGGGACATATGTGCACGTATTTCTCTAGGTTTGTAACAGAGTAGAATTGCTGGGTGAGTGATCGGACATGTATAACATCAACTGTACCAGATAATACCAGGAAGTTTCCAGAAGGAGGTGAACTAATTTACACTTCCGCCAGCAGTTTATAAGAGTTCCATTTGCTTCACATTCTCACCAATGTGAGAATGGTTTATATTTTTTATCCTTTTCACTTTTACTAATCTGCTGGGTACACAATGGCCGTTCATTTTTCACAATTTCTTTTTGAATATTTGTATTTCAATTAAGCCATAAATTTCTCTTTAAATATTTCTTTGGTTGCATCTCATGATTTTTAAAACCATTTTTATCAGGAAAAAATTTTAATGTATTCAAAATTGGAGAAAATAGTATAATGAACTCTCCTGTTCTCATTAGGCACTTTCAACAATTATCAGCTCATTGCTAATATTATGTGATTTACACCAGTGCTGGGTTATTTTGAAGCAAGTCCCATTCACACATATCCTTTCATCTATATATGTATTTTGGCATTTAACTCTAAAAGAAAATGATCTTTTAAAAAAGAAACACATCATTATATTACACTTAAGGTGTAATATAACACACTTTATAACAAACCTCCGATAAGATCAAATATACAGTGTTCAAATTTCCCTGTATCATAAACATTTCTAAGTTAATTTCCTAGACTCAGGATTCAAACAAGCTCCCCATATTGCATTTCATTCGTGTCTCTTAAATCTCTTAATTTGTAAGTTCCCATCACACTGCTGCTCTTCCCCCACCTCCTTTTATTATTCTTTGCAATTCACCTGTTGAGGAAATTGAGTCATTTATCCCATAAAGTTTCTCATATTCTAGATTTTGTTGACTGCGTCCCTGTGGTGGTGTTTAGCATGTTCCACTGTCTCTTGTATTTCCTGTAAACGGATAGATTGAGGCTGATTCCAAATCAGGTTGATTTTCTGGCAAGAATATTTTCATATATGGTGTGAAAAGCACATGTGTCCTGGATGTCTCTCTTATTGTGATGCTAGCAGCATTTGATGATCTTCGTTTAGATCCACTATTTCATATGGGTTGCAAATAATTTCAGCTCAAAATATTTTCTAATTTTTATTTTTCTTTGGACCATGAATTATCTCAAAGTGTATTTCTTAATTTCTACACATATGGAGATTTTCTAGTTATCTTTTTGTTACAGATTTCTAGCATTATCACAGAGTAGTCAGAAGACTTACTCTGTGTGATTTCAGTCCTTTAGTGTTTGTTGAAGCATTCTTTATTGCTTAGTATACAGTCAATTTTTAAAGACAATGCATATTCTGCTATTTTTGCATGCTGTATTTAATTTAATTAAATTAAATTAATTAATTAATTATTTTTGGCTGCGTTGTGTCTTTGTTGCTGTGCGAGCTTTCTCTAGTTGTGGCGAGCGGGGACTACTCTTTGTTGCGGTGCGCAGGCTTCTCATTGTGGTGGCTTCTCTTGTTGTGAAGCACGGGCTCTAGGCACGCAGGCTTCAGTAGCTGTGGCACATGGGCTCAGTAGTTGTGGCTCGTGGGCTCTAGAGCGCAGGCTCAGTAGTTGTGGCGCATGGGCTTAGTTGCTCCGCAGCATGTGGGATCTTCCCGGACCAGGGCTTGAACCATGTCCCCTGCATTGGCAGGAGGATTCTTAACCACTGTGCCACCAGGGAAGCCCTGCATGCTATATTTTATATGTGTTCATTAGGACAGTTTTGTTACTCTTGTGCAATGACTTGTTACTCTTATATCATGACTGATAGAACTAGCCTGCTTAGTCATTCTTTTTTTACTTAGAAAAGTCATTAAAATCTCCCACCCTTTTCTTCCACGTGTGTATAATCATTTAGATTTACCCACGTATTTTCCCAAATATTGGTTTAACATTAGAAAAGCAATCAACATTTTGGCCACGTTGACAGATTACAGGAGAAAAAAATTGAACCATTTCTCGATAGATGCAGAAAAAGCATTTGATAATATTCAACATACATTTATGATAAAACCCCTTAAAAAACTACGGACTGAATGAATCTTCTTTCATCTGATTAAGGGTATGCCTGCTCTTACCACTGCTATTCAACATTGTGCTGAAGGTCGAACACAGTGCTGTAAGGCCTGAAAAAGGAAAAAGGTATAAAAATTGGAAATAAGAAATAAAACTCTCATTTTTAGAGATGATATGACATATAGGTAAATAGTCCAAGAATCTGTAGATAAATTATGAGAATTACTAAGTGATTTTTGAAAGGTTACTGGATACAAGGGCAAAATACAAAAATCACTGAAATTTCTGTACACCAAAAATAAACAGAAAATAAAAATTTAAAAAGATATTTTAATAGTTTCAAAAGTATTAAATATCCAAGAATAAAATAACAAAGCACAGAATCTCTATGCAAAAAATCAATAAATTTTCAGTAGAAATTAAAGAAGTCAAACAAATGCATCATGTTAAATGAATGGGAGAGTCAATACTGTTGTCAATTTTTGTCAAATTGATTTTAAGGATCAATGCAATCACAATAAAATGTCATTAGGACTTTTAAAGGAATCTGATAAGTTAACTCTAAAAATATATGGGCAGGAATTCCCTAGCAGTCCAGTGGCTAGGACTCCATGCTTCCACTGCACGGGTCACAGGTTTGATCCCTGGCTGGGGAACTAAAGTCCTGCAAGCTATGCTGCACGGCCAAAAAAATAAAAAATTAAAAAATATATATGTGGGCAGACAAAAGGCCTAGATGGGTCAATCATTCCTGAAGAAGAAAAACAACTTAGGAGGACTTGCTTTACTTAATATCAAGACTTATCATAAGGCTGCAATAATTAAGCCAGGAAGGATATACAGATCAGTGGAACAGAATAAATAGTCCATACATAGATCTATGCATATGTGGACACTTGATTTAGAGAGGTGGCGAAAGATAGAGTGATGTTAAAACTGTATATCCATATGGGAAGAAAATGAAACTGGTCCCCTACCTTATGCTTTGAACAATAATCAATTCCAGATATATTAAAAAATTAACTATGTAAGCAAAACAATGAAGCTTTTGGAAATTACTCTACAGAGAATACTATTATAACTTCAGGGTAGGAAAAGATTTCTTAACACAGGCAGAAAAAGCACTACCCATAAAGGAAGAACTCTGTTCATCAAAAGACACAGTTAAGAAAGTGAAAGGGCAATGAGACTAGAAATCAACCACAAGAAAAAACTGCAAAAAGCACAAACATGTGGAGGCAAAACAAAATGCTACTAAACAACCAAATGGATCACTGAAGAAATCAGAGAGGGAATTTTAAAAACACCTGGAGACAAATGAAAACGAAAACACAAAAATCCAAAATCTACGGCAAGCAGCAAAAGCAATTTTAAGAGGGAAGTTTACAGCAATACAAGCTTACCTCAGGAAACAAGAAAAATCTCAAATAAACAACCTAACCCTACACCTAAAGCAACTAGAGAAAGAAGGACAAACAAAACCCAAAGTTAGTAGAAGGAAAGAAATCATAAAAGTAAGGGCAGAAATAAATGAAACAGAGACAAAAAAAAAAAAAAAAAAAGGAAAGAAAGAAAGAAAAGATCAGTGAAACTAAAAGCTCATTCTTTGAAAAGATAAAGCAAATTGATAAACATTTAGCCAGACTCATCAAGAAAAAATGGGAGAGGATCCAAATCAATAAAATCAGAAATGAAAAAAAAGTTACAACCAACACCACAGAAATACAAAGGATCATAGGAGACTACTATGAGCAATTATACGCCAATAAAATGGACAACCTAGAAGAAATGGACAGCTTCTTAGAAACGTACAATATCCCAAGACTGAACCAGGAAGAAAAAGAAAATACAAAAAGACCAATTACCAGTAATGAAATTGAATCAGTAATTTAAAAATTCCCAATAAACAAAGACCAGGACCAGACAGTGAATTCTATCAAACATTTGGAGAAGAGTTAAAGCCTATCCTTCTCAAACTAGTCCAAAAAATTGCAGAGAAAGGAACACTTCAGAACTCATTCTATGAGGCCAGCATCACCCTGATACCGAAACCAGACAAAGATGTGATAAAAAAAAGTACAGGCCAATATCACTGATGAACACAGATGCAAAAATCCTCAACATAATACTAGCAAGCCAAATCCAACCATACCATTAAAAGGATCATACATCATGATCAAGATTTATCCCAGGGATGCAAGGATTTTTCAATATCCACAATTCAATCAATTTGATACACTACATTAACAAATTGAAGAATAAAAACCATATATGATCATCTCAATAACTGCAGTAAAAGTTTTTGATAAAATTCATGATAAAAACTCTCCAGAAAGTGGGCATAGAGGGAACCTATCTCAACATAATAAAGGCCATATATGACAAACCCACAGCTAACATCATACTCAGCAGTGAAAAGCTGAAAGCATTCCAAGATCAGGAAAAAGACAAGGGTACCCACTCACCACTTTTATTCAACATAGTGTTGGAAGTCCTAGCCAAAGCAGTCAGACAAGAAAAAGAAATAAAAGAATCCAAATTGGAAAAGAAGAAGTAAATTTATCACTGTTTGCAGATGACATGATACTATATACAGAAAATCCTAAAGAGACCACCAGACAACTACTAGAGCTCATCAATGAATTTGGTAATGTTGCAGGATACAAAATCAATATACAGAAATCTGTTGCATTTCTATACACTAACAACAAACTATCAGAAAGATAAATTAAGGGAAAAAATCCCATTTACAATCACATCAAAAAGAATAAAATACCAGGACTTCCCTGGCGGTCCAGTGATTAAGAATCCGCCTTCCAATGCAGGGGATGTGGGTTCGATCCCTGGTCAGGAAGCTAAGATCCCACATGCCACGGGGCAAATAAGCCCATACACCACAACTAGAGAGCCCGTGCACCACAACTAGAGAGAAGCAAGCGCACCACAGTGAAGAGCCCACACACTGCAGTGAAAGAGCCACATGCTGCAACTAAGACCCAACACAGCCAAAAATTAAATAAGTAAATAAATATTTTTTTTTAAAAAAAGAAATACCTGAGAGCCCCCAAAGAAATAATTAAGATAGGCTGTAGTGGCTGGTTGGGACCTGTTTTCTTTGTTTTCCTTTGTAATTTTAATAGAATTTCTTCCTCAGCCTCTAGAGTTGTTCTCACCATATTCCGTATTATTCAGTTTTCAGATTCAAGACTTTCTTTCCATCAAGAACCCTTTGGGGACGTCAAGTTAGGGGTCCTAGTCAATTCTAGTTTTTTTCCTTAAACAGGAGCTAGACAAACTTTAAAAAAATTGTGTAATTATTCCATTTTGCAAGAGGTCCTTGCCTCTAGCAAAGCCTTTGCCACTGTCTCCTATTCAACATATAACTGTCCTCACTTTCTCTGGAAAACTATGATCAAATTCAGTCATTTTGAATGATTTTCTAACCTTCTTTTAAAAAGAAAATGAAATCAACCAATTTTATTCAATGTAATACATCAATTAAACAATTAGAGCTGTTTGTACATGGGGCAGAGCCTCAGTCCTAGCAAAGAGGTTTTGTGTATGAATGTTTTTCTTTGTTCACAAGAGACTTTGAACTTAGGATAAGAGTTGAAGGGTTTTAAATGACATTTTCAAAAACAGAAGATTCTGAGGCTCAAAAAGCTCTTTAAGGCCAATGTAAATAACTTGAAAGGTGATCTGAATGGCTGGTCTCCCAGCATTATTAACCGGATGTCAGTTTCTCAATGCATATTTATAGACATCCCCGTGAGTCCGGGCACTGTAGCTCTCTAATGCAGGCAAAGGTGATTAGTTTATCTCAGTTCACCTGCTTGCCTTTGCTTTCTCCTCTTTGTGTGCGCATAAACTAAAAACAGTTAAAAATGAACACATCACCCCAGAGAACGCTTAACTTTTTTTTGAATGTTGCTTAAATGTGGCTTTCAGAAATGTCTGTTAGTATACAGTTAAATGTTAGAATATTTTTTCTTGCTAACAAGAATGTATCTCTCACCTTCAAAAAGAGTATTCACAATAGTCACAGGAAAACAATTCCTTATGACTATGTCTGTCTACTGTTTCAAAAGAACTCAAAAAACCAAAGTCCATCAGACTCCATGGCTGTCCTTATTTCAGGCAAAAATTACACCTGCCACCTTTTTGAGGTTTATGTAATCTGTATACCAATATTTAGGCTACTTATTAATACAGCAAGGAATTGCAGATAAGCCCAATTTGTAAAGCTGTCATTCTGGAAAGAAAATCCATGGGTCTGTGCTGCATTATATAACCACACCAACTTCGATAACAAACCCAACCTGCCCCTTAACAGAAATATATAAACGAACGAGTTGGGTTTTGTTGTGGGGATTTTCAGCTTTTAATTGGATGACCATGCTCAAGAATTCCAGACATTTGACAACACAAATAAATGTCACTCTTCATGGTTTTGAGTTCATTTATAGAATATGTCACTTGAATTTTTAGATTTAAGTTACATTCATAATATGGAGCTCCCTCCCACCCACCATTTGTCGTAATTCTGCTTACTTTGTTCCGTCAACAAGGACAGTCACTTTTTCTCTTTTCACTATGCTTTTCCATCATCATCACTGACCCATTATCTTGTACATTACGAAAAGACGAGAGGAAGGGCGAAAACCACACACTGCGCAGGGTGCCCCAGGGAGAACCTAACACAGTAATTCTCACATAAGGAGCTAGAGCTGTCAACCTGACCCTTGGTGCTCAGGGAATACACACGGCTCTCGCCACACTACAGAGGAAGTCAGCACCACCTGGGATGCTCAGAGAGGCCGAATAGGAAAATGATTCCTGGAACCCTAGTAACTGAAGGCATGGCAGTAGGTTCGAAAAACGGTAGACCAAGGCTCTCAGCAGTACACACGTTAGTCAAATGTGCTGCCGTTTCCCCCAACACATACCTTCTGAGAGTGAAAAGGCCGGATGGTAGATGGTAAAGGAGACCGTTGGCTACACATGGCATTCCTCAAGTTACAGTTTACACGTAATACATCGTGAGGGTTGTTAGAACTCCAATGAAATCTATAGTATATTCTTTGGTCACATTATCTCCTTGTAGAAAAATCAGAATTGTTGTTATGCTGAACTCACTTAAAGCAGGTAGTTTGCAGTAGCAAAGGCAGTATGTCTTTGGGACAATTCACTAGTAACTGCATAGAGCAGTGGCAGTCTTAGGCTCAAACTGTGACTATGAAGCAAGCCATCAAGGGAGACAAGCCATTTATTTTCTGGAGATGACATCACTCTATGGCCTAAAACTTCAATGGCACGAAGTTTAGAACAAACGTCTGCTACGGACACTGTTCACACCACTTCCTAAATTCCTAACTCAGCGGCAAGGAACAGCAGATCAAGTCAGGAGGGCATGAAAACCTGTGTCTACCTCACCCCTCTATCCCAGGAAGCTGTTAGCTTCCCAAAGCTAAATCTAATTCTGGAATCTGCCTTATATCCAAAATTCTTAATGATGAGAGGCGAGCGCATTAACTCAGAACACATCAGAAAAGATCATCAGTATTTAGGGCCCGGATTTCTGGCAAATCTTCCTAGATTACATAATCAGGTCAACTGAAATGAGAAAAAACACTGCTTTGTTCCAAGTGAGAGCTACTTGTTACTGCAACTGTATTTCCTTTTTTTGGTTGGATGAACTACAAACCCTTTAGAAGGTTTTCAAATGGGTTTCCCTAAAAAATCCAAAGTGAGGTTATAAGACCATTTTCTTCGGAAAAGGGAAAACCATCTATATTCTTGGCACTGAAACACATTATATGAGTGAAAACTGAAATTTCAAAGCAAAGGTCATAAACTTATACTTGCTACATAAAGAGGAACATGAAAAGGCTTATATTTCTAAGTCTCTGTGTGTAGAAAAAGAATCAGAGAATTTGAAACACTTGGGAGAAAAATTCCACATGCAAGACAGACATCCAAAATGGCTCAACATAATTTATTTTTTTTTATGTTAAAATGTACAGAGTTCTTTTGAAAGTACTTGCTAGAAAGGGGAAAAAAAAGTGATATTACATACAGGAGAGGAAGGAGACCAGCTGGCCCAGGAGCGCGTGACATGGAGAAGTACAAAGGCATCTAGGCACCCCTTCCCCTTAGCTTACGAGTCACCATGAACAAAGTACAAAGAGGTTACAAAACAGGAAAAGCAAATATAAACAGACAGGAATAGACTTAGCTTCATTTGTACATGCGGCTTTTAGAGGCATCTGGAGCTCTATTCACACACTCTAGAGATCTCTTTAAAGAGAATTTTTATCTTTCTTAAAATAGTTTTTAATATTCTACAACAAAGATAAAAAATTTTAAAGATGGAATGAAATGAAAAAGCTCTTATTTTAAAAGGCATCAAAGTCACTAACAGTGAGTTTTTAAATTTCTTTTTTTAGAAGATTACCCAAGTTATCTTGCTAAAAATACATTTTTTTAAACAGAAGTGAAAAAATGACAGGTACCAATATTACTGTGTTGGATAATTTCTTTTATAATATAGAAAAAAACATTTTCTCTACAATAGTTCTAAAGTCACAAAAAGGCTTGTGGAAAAGGGAGCTGCCTGATTGAAATTTTTTTTTTTTTTTTAAAGAAACAAAACCAAACACAACCGCAAACCAACAGAAACTGAATTCACGGCCCTCATTTCAACAGCTTCTCCTTCTGCCTTGACCCACCCTCCTCCCAATACACCTCCCTCCCTCCCGACCCACCCCGCCCCCACCCCAACCAGGAAGCAATGACAGCGCCGAAGAGTAGGCAGAGGGCAGCACAGTGCACGTTCTACACAGACGACTGGGAGCTGCAACAGTATATACAGAGAAACTGGGTCCTACACGGCCTTGCACATGCTCAGAATCGACAGCGGTAAGATGTGGAATTCTGCCTTTTTCTACCTAACACGTTTAATTGAGAAAGTCAATTAAAGTGTATAAAAAAACCCAACAAACCTGTGCATTTGAAAAAATTTAATGCCTAATTCGTACTTCAAAAATTTATCTATATAAAATGTACAAATAAAGGAGAGAATTTAATGCTTACAGGTATTTCTTTAAGCAGTACTTCCCCCTTTTGGATATTTGACTGCACATACCAAGTGGTATAATAGTGTCCATCTTCTAATGATGGAACGTATATATGTGTATATATATATATACACACACATATATATATATATATATATTTTTTTTACCTATCCCTGGAGCAAGTAACAAGAAGAGAATGGGCGAACTGGCTGCACAAGAGAAAAGAGAATGAAGCTGGGAGCAACACAGGAGCCTGCTAAAACCCTGCTGTCCAGATTTGCCCTACTATGCTGGTGGTTGGTTTAATCCCTCTTCTCTTCAGCCACTCACAGGAGAGGGGCTGGCGCACTCTGATTCACAGGGGAGGAACTCAGGATCTCAAAAGACAAAGGAAAACTAGAGGTATGTATCACTGAAGTAGCTATAAAACTCACACCACGATCTCCCTCACGACACACATTCTGCGTCATCTCTTCCAACACAAAGTAAACAGTGTCAAAGGTTAGTCAGCTATTTCTCAAATCGCTGACATGCACAGTCATCCACCAACACTTTACATGAGAATATAAGAGGCTAATCACTGGGGACTGTTTGAGTTTAATCAGAGTCAAAGGCTCAAGAATCAAGACCCTTGGCATCTCAAAGTACATACCAAAAACAAGAGGCTGCGTGGAATATGTGCGTATGGCTGATTCACCAGGTGGTAAAAAACAGGAGGTTAATTGCCTCTTTTTGATTGTTAACTGACCATCTATTCCTCCAAGGCTGGATTAGGATTGCAAACAGCTTCCCTCTGAGACTCCGCTGTTAACTGAGACTTACAGTATTTTTGTGTCTCTGAGTGCTGAGTGGGAGTAGTTTAAAAAAAAATTATATTACACTTGATTTAAGAAAAACAAACATTTCAATGAAGTTCATCTATAAAGAAACATTCTTGGGGAAAGGTTTCAAGAGGTGTGTGTGTGTGCGTGCATGTGTGTGTGTAGGGAGTGGAGGGGATTTTAAGAGGAGAAGCATTTTCCTGCCTCACTTTATTAATAATAATAATAATATTAACAATAATAATAAGTTTAAGGAGCTTGGGTTGTTCTCCATGTCCCCGTCCGAGTCTCCCATAAGTGCCTCCTGCTGGAATGAAGTAGGGAATGAAAGGCTGGGTGTGGAGGAAAGGGTCTGGCTAACCCTCGAGATGTATATATAACATTTAAAAATGACAACATTGGGAGCTGCAAACACTGAGGGGAAACATACATCTTAAAATAAAATAAAGATAATTCACTCTTACACAAAGTCTGTCCATGTGGTGTGTAAAGAAAGTAAGGCTCTTTTTAATTATGAAAAGATTTTTGTGCATGTTTCCCCGTCCCCAAATCCATTTTTAGATGAGTTCTATTGTAAAATGTTCAAGATTGTGAAGAAAACCAAAACCCAGAACAAAATGAACCCCCCAAAAAAGAGAAGAAAGACCAGGCTTTCTAAAAAATAAAATAAACCAAAGAAAAATTCCTCTAAATCTACAGCAATATTTTAACTGGAAAAAAGGTCCATTTTTCTCTGGTTTGTCAGTATAAAAGGTTCCTTTATTTATATATATTTAAGTTTTTAACTGCAAGTTCGTCTTGCTCATCTTCTCATGTAAGGTCCGTTGAGTGACTGCTTGGGCACGCCAGCAGCGTTCATGTAGCTGTGGTGGGAGGGGCCCGTGTACATCATGTTTCCATGAGGGTTTGGCTGCATAGGCTGCTGGGTATAGGCCTGGCTCCCCATCATCCCCATCTGCATCTGCATAGGATACTGTGCTGTCTGGTTCATGTAGGCAGGGTTACTATGGTAACTGCTGTTCATCATGGGCTGCGTCATCCGATAGCTGTTCATGGCGTTCAAGGTGTTCATATTCATGGAATTGACATTATAGGCGGGGGTTGGCATCAAATTAACCCCCATGTTCATGCCACGCTGAACAGCCAACGCACGAGGGCCAGCCTGCATGGCGACCGCAGGCGGGCTGCGGCCATACAGCTGCTGCTGCTGAGCTGCCGCGGAGGGCAAGGGCGCGGACCGGGAGCGGATGGCGATGTGCCCCTTGCCTGGCGTCTGCCCTTGCAGCCTCTGCGTGTGGGGGATGCCAATGTTGGTGGCAGACATGTTGCACTGCAGCAGAGGGGACGTGAGGGTCATGGTAGTGGAGGCCAAGTTCGGGGGCGGCGTCATGGTGGCTTGTGCTTGAGGGGTCCCAGCCAAGGGGTGCGACGGAGCCAGCTGAGCCAGTCCCGTGTTGGACAGAGAAACACTGGTTGCATAGGAAGTCACAGCAGGAGAATGGCTATAAGGCATGGCATGAGGGTCCATAATGGTGTTGGTCAGCTGCTGCAACTTGGCTAGACTGAAGGTGGCTGACGGCTGGGAGTAGCTGCCGGCCCCGAAGTCCCCGGGGATCCGCTCGTAGATGCTGATGTTCCCTGTGGTTCCAGATTCTGGGATCTCCATGATCATGGGCGCCGGGGTGAAACTGCTGTTCATGCTGCACTGGGACAGCGGGGGCTGCTGCTGCTGCGGGGGCGGGGCCGGGGGCTGGGGCTGCGGGGGCGGCGGCGGTGGCTGCGGGGCCGGCGGCGGCGGCGGCGGTGGCGGGGCCGGCGGCGGGGCGGGCGGCGCTTGCGGGGGCGGCTGGGGCGGCGGCGGCTGCTGGGTGCTGGGAGGCCGCTCCACGGCGCAGCTCTGAGGGGACTTGATGCTGCAGGGG
Organism: Balaenoptera acutorostrata; assembly: GCF_949987535.1. Lineage (NCBI taxonomy): Eukaryota > Metazoa > Chordata > Mammalia > Artiodactyla > Balaenopteridae > Balaenoptera > Balaenoptera acutorostrata. The sequence continues at coordinate 6,132,699 of NC_080084.1, read as the reverse complement.
GCAGCGGCGGCGGCGGGCGGGACGCTGCTCTGCGGCATCAGGCCGCAGCTGCCGCCCACGCCGGCCATCTGCTGGGTGACCACGCAGCTGCTCTGGGTGAGGCTGCTGGAGGACGACAGGCCGCCGTAGGAGCAGCTGCTCTGGGAGGAGCTGTTCCCGCAGATGCTGCCGCCCATCGTGGAGTCGTAACTGCTGGGGTTCTCGTAGTTCTCCGTGGTGCTCTCGATGCTGCCCAGGTCGCTGAAGCCGCTGTCCACCACCTGCTGGGAGTGGTCCGATACGGAAGGCACATCCATCATGGGGCTGGTCTCCATGTTCTGCATAGACGGCGCGGACAGGGATCCTTGCTCCGGGCTGATCTGGGTGTAGCCCCCTTCGAGGGCAGGCACGCTGGGACTGCCGACCGAGCGCACCGACTGGCTGGGGTGGGACTGGACAGAAGACAGCGGGCTGTTGTGCTCCGAGGCGTGGCAGTCCTCCACCAGGGGCAGCTGCGGGTCCTCGTCGGCCTGGGTGTAGCTCTGCAGGGTCTGGCAGGCCGCCAGGGTTTCCTCGCAGTCCTGGTAGGCGCCCTCGTGCTCGCTGCTCTCCTCCTGAGTCAGAGACTGCACGGCCTGCACGGTCTCCAGATCCAGGTCACTGTGAGGGATCTCCGCCTCCTCTTTCAGCTGCAGCAGCTCTTCTTTAGAGTGGGAGTCCTCCTCGTGGTCGTCCTCAGAGCCCGGCATGTGCTCCGAGACCACGGACGCGTCGTGGGAAGTCTGCTCCTCTTCAGAATCTGGCTCTGTCTCCTCCTTGTCCTTTGCGTGCTCCCGACTGCTGTGCACATCAGGATCTAAAAAAGACTCCTGGCCACCGTGCTCCTCCTTGCTGTCGCCCCCAGCCGGCTGCTCCTCCGGCCCCTTCTTCTCTGTGGGCTCCAGGTGGCCGTCGTCCTCGTCGTCCGCGTCATGGTCTTCGCTCTGGTGGGCCTCCGCAGCAGCGTCCTCCTCCTCCTCCTCCTCCTCCTCGCGGGCACGCTGTGCCAGCTCCTGTGGCCCCTCCTCCGACGGCTGCTGCCCCGCAGGGACGCGGGGCTCCTCCTCCTCCTCCCCCTCCTCGCCCACCTCGGGCTCCTTGGCTCCGGTCTCGGGGCTGCAACTGTCCGCCGGAGAGGCCGCCCTGACGTCACTGCTGGTGGTGTCCTCTTCCTCCTCTCCCTCCTCCCCCTCCTCCGCTTCCAGGGGCAGCTCCTCCCCTTCCTTCCTTTCCTCCCTTAAAGGCAAGTCTTCTCGTGATTCAACAGCTTCCTGGTTCTCTTGAACTTGGGGTTCACGTCCAGGCTCAGGAAGGGGGACAACGGGCTCAACAACGCATTCTCGAGTAGAAACAGCCACCAGCTCCCGATTCAGCTTAAGTCCCGGCTTGCGACCAGGTCTTTTCTTCCAGTGGACTGGTTTGCGGCTCTTGCCCTTGGGCCATCCCTTCTTCTTTTTCATGGGCGTGGACGTATCTGGCTCAAGTGGAGAATCCTTCACATCACATTTTCTCAAAAGAGATACTGGCTTTAGGATAGGAGTGTCTGCACAGGAGGGATAAAAAATAAAAACAGATTACAGGATCTTGTATTTTTTAGTGCCTCTTTCTGAGACCACACGTACAACAGAAATGATTTTAATAATCATCCTGAACTCCTGACTGTCTTCATTTTCCAGTTAAGAATCTAAAGGAGACACCCATTTCATGCTATCCTCTGAAGTCACACAGTGAACTGGCGGAGCAACGAGAGGACCCTGGTCCACCCACTAGGTTCAAGTTTATCATCACCAACCACATAGCTTTGGAGAGTTACTCTTAGTATTCAGTTTCACCATCTTTAAAATGGAAATAAGCTTTATAAGGATGCAAATACGAAGTAGTTCCTACAGCTACTTTAGACAAGCTGTCTTTATTGTGTAAATTACACATCAGCTCATTTCCCCTTCTTTCCCCCGACTCCTGTTTGCAATTTATATTATTGCTCTGGTTTTCTTAGTTTCTACAAAATCATTACTTCAGGTAATATCGAGCCAATTACTCCAGGCCATGTTTGAGCAACCCTACACCAACAGTTCCCAGCCAATGTTGTGTTTGTATAGGAAGAGCTGCAAGGCATGTAGTCCCGGACAAATACTGACCTGAAGCAAAAGTTAATGTACCAATGACAATGGTTTATTAGAAATAAATTTGATTATTAACATTATTTTCTCCCCAATGATTTTTTCTATTTCTAAAAACTATAAATAGGCACAGCATAAAATTTACCATTTTAACATTTTTAGGTGTACAGTTTGGTGTGGTATTAAGTACATCCACATTTCCCATTAATTTTTAAAGAGAAGACCAGCAAATCCTATTTTTCAATAGGATTGAGGGGGAGGGGCACTGGTGGGACTGAAAAGGTACAGTTAGCAGTAACAACCTGAAAATAAACAAAGGAAATGTCTACATTAGAGAAAAATTTGGCCAACAGGAACTTATAGGATACTATTTTAATCTATGATGATCCAAGATAGAATTTTACTAAAGTGCCACATTTTACAAAATAAATTTTTAGCTTCCTAGTTATACATCTCAAAATATAACATAATAAAATTCTGGAAAATCATGCACGATAAAGCAAAAAACTTAGTCATCTTATTACCATATTAAAAGTATTTATTATACAAAAATACGAGACTGAAGAAAATGCAAGTTGTCTACTAGATTTGAAATTGAGTGAATTTATTTTTAAAAGGAGAATAAAAGCCCAACTGGTTAGTACATAAAAGCTATAGATTTATGTACCAAGTGTGGACAACAAGATTCCTTCAAATTCGCCCAGCAAAGCAAAGCAGCTCAATCTGACCCCAGCAAGGCAAGCCCTGCAGACAGAAGCAGCACTACACACGGGCAGAAACTTTAGGCTAGACGTGAACAACTAGTTTGGGACCCAAGTCATATATACGCCCATTTTTTTCATCTCTACAAAGGAAATGACAACAAGTCTAATCAGTGGATTTTTAGTTATGCCATAAAATTTAACTTATTTTGAGGTACTGTTACCATTTTTATTAGAAATTTACTACTTGTTGAGTAAGACATATTAGAGATATGATTCGGGAACAGATCTGAAGCAAGTCCAATTTACATGAATCTGACCTTATTTGAGAACCACGTCTAAGCACTTAGTCATTTAACAATATTTACTGAGTGCCTATTTTAAGCACTCAGCATACACAATTAGCAAAACAGGCCAGGTCTATAGATTGCACATTCCAGTAAAGGGTTATTAATTAAATATCTTCCTGATGCTAAGTCTAATCTACCCAATGACTAAAGATTCAGATAATGGCCGAGAAAGGAGTAGGCAAAAAGAACAATTTCCTAACAGCAAGATATTTTCTGCAGAGGCAAAAGTAGGTCTTGAGTCGAAGGGGGAACTACGAAAAAGCACTTTTATAAAAGGACAGAAAACTAAGTGAGAAAACGAGCATGAGTACACTTGGTACAACTCTTCAGAGGCTGCAAGTCATTCTGCACTTGCCCAGTGGGCCGTGTCTGCCTTTCAGCCCTCTCTGTTGGAGGTCTGCCACTATCACTGCTGTATCTTTCACAACAAGAAAACCACAGTAAGCAACAGCTCTGCGAAACATACCGTCAGCATCGTCTGAATCTTCATCTTCGTCTCCATCTTTAGACTTCCTCTTAGAAGCGGGTCGACACCTGAGAATGTCCTGTGAGGACAAGTGACGGAAGTACCCTTGAGAGAAGAGCTCGTTCTCATCCTCTTCCTCTTCCTCCTGGTCAATCTCAAACGTGGGTTCTAATCTGGGCATCGGCCTCTCGGAGTCAGAGTCTTCAAAAGGCTCGTCTAAGACCTCTGTGGTCTCAGAAATGGTTTCTGTGACCACACTGCTATTGTGGTGTTTGCGTTTTCGGACTCGCCTTCTTCGGTGAAGAATTGGTTTCTATTTAAAAGAGAAAGGAGCATTTTATTTACAGCAATGAATGCTATCATTTCCATTAGTAACATGATTAATAGTTTTTAAACCTGCTAGAATTAGCACATACAAAATGAGTAGGCCGTTTGCCAAAAGACATCTTGAATATTATTTCAAAATACTATAGTAAAAGAAAAAAAAATACTATAGTAAGATACTATACATACATAAAGTGTCACAGATACAAAGTATCACTGAATACAACTTTGTAAAAGAATAGACAGGCACACCTAGAGAGTAGATATTATCATTCCCTTACTAACAGTTCAGTTAAATTTAGCACCCTAGGGAAGCTGCCTATTTCAGGAATGACACAGTGGCTAGTCCCTTAACTTCTCTTTTCCTCAAAAGAAAAAGAGAAATAAAACACTCCTCGTCTCACAGCTCCACTGTGCAGGTCAGCAGAACCATGAGGAAGGCTGTACACCCTTTTCATAGGCTATCCACAAAGAGGTACAGTGGAGCCTGGGAATTGGTACAGGTCTCCTTGGTGTCCGTGAGCATTCAGAAGTAAAATAACTGTTATTGGGACCTGGTACATTAGGCACAATTTTGTACTAGGGTTGATCTAACACCTTGAATCACATGAAAGACGTCACAAAATAATACTGTATCACCAAAATGGATCTAATTCAATCCCCTCGTTCTAGAGAGGCCAGAGAAGTTACAGGACTTGCTTTAAGGTCATATCCAGTCAGTACAGAAATGGCTGTAAAACAGTTTCTGACTCCTAGTCAAGTGAATCTCTTCAAAAATTTCAAAAGCATCCTGTACATGATCTCACTGCCTGTTATAATATTCTCTTTTTACACAGGGAAATAGCACACTTTTATTTTATAAAAAGGCAATGTAAGCCTAGGATGGCAAAGATATATTCTTCATGATCACGTAACGAACAGCAGGTTAATCATTTTTTCTCCACTTCAAATTTACTAGTTTTCTAGTTGAGAACACAATTTTCAAACTAGGTTAAACATGGACTTGCGGGCTTCCCTGGTGGCTCAGCGGTTGAGAATCTGCCTGCCAATGCAGGGGACACGGGTTCGAACCCTGGTCTGGGAAGATCCCACATGCCGCGGAGCAACTAGGCCCGTGAGCCACAATTACTGAGCCTGCGCGTCTGGAGCCTGTGCTCTGCAACAAGAGAGGCCGCACGAAAGTGAGAGGCCCGCGCACCGCGATGAAGAGCAGCCCCCGCTCGCCGCAACTAGAGAAAGCCCTCGCACAGAAACGAAGACCCAACACATTCAAAAATAAATAAACAAATAAATTAAAACAAAACAAAACAAAACAAAACATGGACTTGCTCCGAGGAGAAATGGCTGATCCTAGGACTGGGGCATGAAATATACAAGATGAACCTGGAACATTTTGTAGAACCAGAATGTAAGGAAGTGCTCAAAACAAACCAAAAAAACTTCACAATGTTGAGGGTATGTATGTTGAAGAGACACAGGAGCAAAACTGAAAGAGTTCCTCATGGCCAAGGCTGGAACAATCTGAGCAACAAATTAATAAGGTGGTAGAACTGGATTATAACTCGAAGTATAAAGTAAATATCTATGAGTCCATACTGATATAAATAAATGCTTGAATCAAGAAATAGACGGGGGGAGATTAACCAAGATGGCGGAGTAGAAGGACGTGCTCTCACTCCCTCTTGCGAGAGCACCAGAATCACAACTGGCTGCTGGACAATCATTGACAGAAAGACCCTGGACTTCACCAAGGAGGACACCCCACGTCCAAGGACAGAGGAGAAGCCACAGTGAGACGGTAGGAGGGGCGCAATCAGAGTAAAATCAAATCCCATAACTGCTGGGTGGGTGACTCACAGACTGGCGAGCACTTATACCACAGAAGTCCACCCACTGGAGTGAAGGTTCTGAGTCCCACGTCAGGCTTCCCAACCTGGGGGTCCGGCAAAGGGAGGAAGAATTCCTAGAGAATCAGACTTTGAAGTCTAGTGGGAATTGATTGCAGGACTGTGACAGGACTGGGGGAAACAGAGACCCCACTCTTGGAGGGCACACACAAAGTAATGTGTGCATCGGGACCCAGGGGAAGGAGCAGTGACCCTGGGGGAGACTGAACCAGACGTACCTGCTGGTGTTGGGGGGTCTCCTGCAGAGGCGAGTGGTGGCTCTGTTTCACCGTGGGGATAAGGACACTGGCAGCAGAGGTCCTGGGAAGTTCTCCTTGGCGTGAGCCCTCCCAGAGTCTGCCATTAACCCCACCAAAGAGCACGGGTAGGCTCCAGTGTTGGGTTGCCTCAGGCAAAACAACCAACAGGGAGGGAACCCAGCCCCACCCATCAACAGTCAAGTGGATTAAGGTTTTACTGGGCTCTGATCGCCACAGCAACAGGGAGGGAACCCAGCCCCACCCATCAACAGTCAAGTGGATTAAGGTTTTACTGAGCTCTGACCGCCACAGCAACAGTCATCTCTACCCACCACCAGAGCCTCCCATCAAGCCTCTTAGATAGCCTCAACCACCAGAGGGCAGACAACAGAAGCAAGAAAAACTACAATCCTGCAGCCTGTGGACCAAAAACCACAGTTACAGAAAGACAGAGAAGATGAAAAGGCAGAGGGCTATGTACCAGATGAAGGAACAAGAAAAAACCCCAGAAAAACAACTAAATGAAGTGGAGATAGGCAACCTTCCAGAAAAAGAATTCAGAATAATGATAGTGAAGATGATCCAGGACCTCGGAATAAGAATGGAGGCAAAGATTGAGAAGATGCAAGAAATGATTAACAAAGACCTAGAAGAATTAAAGAACAAACAAACAGAGATGACCAATACAATAACTGAAATGAAAACTACACTAGAAGGAATCAATAGCAGAATAACTGAGGCAGAAGAACGGATAAGTGACCTGGAAGACAGAATGGTGGAATTCACTGCTGCGGAACAGACTAAAGAAAAAAGAATAAAAAGAAATGAAGACAGCCTAAGAGACCTCTGGGACAACATTAAACGCAACAACATTCGCATTATAGGGGTCCCAGAAGGAGAAGAGAGAGAGAAAGGACCAGAGAAAATATTTGAAGAGATTATAATCGAAAACTTCCCTAACATGGGAAAGGAAATAGCCACCCAAGTCCAGGAAGCGCAGAGAGTCCCATACAGAATAAACCCAAGGAGAAACACGCCGAGACACATAGTAATCAAAGTGGCAAAAATTAAAGACAAAGAAAAATTATTGAAAGCAGCAAGGGAAAAACGACAAATAACATACAAGGGAACCCCCATAAGGTTAACAGCTGATTTCTCAGCAGAAACTCTGCAAGCCAGAAGGGAGTGGCATGAAATACTTAAAGTGATGAAAGGGAAGAACCTACAACCAAGATTACTCTACCCAGCAAGGATCTCATTTAGATTTGATGGAGAAATCAAAAGCTTTACAGACAAGCAAAAGCTAAGAGAATTCAGCACCACCAAACCAGCTCTACAACAAATGCTAAAGGAACTTCTCTAAGTGGGAAACACAAGAGAAGAAAAGGACCTACAAAAACAAACCCAAAACAATTAAGAAAATGGTCATAGGAACATACATATCGATAATTACCTTAAACGTGAATGGATTAAATGCCCCAACCAAAAGACATAGACTGGCTGAATGGATACAAAAACAAGACCCATATATATGCTGTCTACAAGAGACCCACTTCAGACCTAGGGACACATACAGACTGAAAGTGAGGGGATGGAAAAAGATATTCCATGCAAATGGAAATCAAAAGAAAGCTGGAGTAGCTATACTCATATCAGATAAAATAGACTTTAAAATAAAGAATGTTACAAGAGACAAGGAAGGACACTACATAATGATCCAGGGATCAATCCAAGAAGAAGATATAACAATTATAAATATATATGCACCCAACATAGGAGCACCTCAATACATAAGGCAACTGCTAACAGCTATAAAAGAGGAAATCGACAGTAACACAATAATAGTGGGGGACTTTAACACCTCACTTACACCAATGGACAGATCATCCAAAATGAAAATAAATAAGGAAACAGAAGCTTTAAATGACACAATAGACCAGATAGATTTAATTGATATATATAGGACATTCCATCCAAAAACGGCAGATTACACGTTCTTCTCAAGTGCACACGGAACATTCTCCAGGATAGATCACATCTTGGGTCACAAATCAAGCCTCAGTAAATTTAAGAAAATTGAAATCATATCAAGCATCTTTTCTGACCACAACGCTATGAGATTAGAAATGAATTACAGGGAAAAAAACGTAAAAAAGACAAACACATGGAGGCTAAACAATACGTTACTAAATAACCAAGAGATCACTGAAGAAATCAAACAGGAAATAAAAAAATACCTAGAGACAAATGACAATGAAAACACGACGACCCAAAACCTATGGGATGCAGCAAAAGCGGTTCTAAGAGGGAAGTTTATAGCTATACAAGCCTACCTAAAGAAACAAGAAAAATCTCAAGTAAACAATCTAACTTTACACCTAAAGAAACTAGAGAAAGAAGAACAAACAAAACCCAAAGTTAGCAGAAGGAAAGAAATCATAAAGATCAGAGCAGAAATAAATGAAATAGAAACAAAGAAAACAATAGCAAAGATCAATAAAACTAAAAGTTGGTTCTTTGAGAAGATAAACAAAATTGATAAGCCATTAGCCAGACTCATCAAGAAAAAGAGGGAGAGGACTCAAATCAATAAAATCAGAAATGAAAAAGGAGAAGTTACAACAGACACCGCAGAAATACAAAACATCCTAAGAGACTACTACAAGCAACTGTATGCCAATAAAATGGACAACCTGGAAGAAATGGACAAATTCTTAGAAAGGTATAACCTTCCAAGACTGAATCAGGAAGAAACAGAAAATATCAACAGACCAATCACAAGTAATGAAATTGAAACTGTGATTAAAAATCTTCCAACAAACAAATGTCCAGGACCAGATGGCTTCACAGGTGAATTCTATCAAACATTTAGAGAAGAGCTAACACCCATCCTTCTCAAACTCTTCCAAAAAATTGCAGAGGAAGGAACTCTCCCAAACTCATTCTATGAGGCCACCATCACCCTGATACCAAAACCAGACAAAGACACTACAAAAAAAGAAAATTACAGACCAATATCACTGATGAATATAGATGCAAAAATCCTCAACAAAATACTAGCAAACAGAATCCAACAACACATTAAAAGGATCATACACCACGATCAAGTGGGATTTATCCCAGGGATGCAAGGATTCTTCAACATACGCAAATCAATCAATGTGATACACCATATTAACAAATTGAAGAATAAAAACCATATGATCATCTCAATAGATGCAGAAAAAGCTTTTGACAAAATTCAACACCCATTTATGATAAAAACTCTCCAGAAAGTGGGCATAGAGGGAACCTACCTCAACATAATAAAGGCCATATATGACAAACCCACAGCAAACATCATTCTCAATGGTGAAAAACTGAAAGCATTTCCTCTAAGATCAGGAACGAGACAAGGATGTCCACTCTCACCACTATTATTCAACATAGTTCTGGAAGTCCTAGCCACGGCAATCAGAGAAGAAAAAGAAATAAAAGGAATACAAATTGGAAAAGAAGAAGTAAAACTGTCACTGTTTGCGGATGACATGATACTATACATAGAGAATCCTAAAACTGCCACCAGAAAACTGCTAGAGCTAATTAATGAATATGGTAAAGTTGCAGGTTACAAAATTAATGCACAGAAATCTCTTGCATTCCTATACACTAATGATGAAAAATCTGAAAGAGAAATTATGGAAACACTCCCATTTACCATTGCAACAAAAAGAATAAAATACCTAGGAATAAACCTACCTAGGGAGACAAAAGACCTGTATGCAGAAAACTATAAGACACTGATGAAAGAAATTAAAGATGATACCAACAGATGGAGAGATATACCATGTTCTTGGATTGGAAGAATCAACATTGTGAAAATGAGTATACTACCCAAAGCAATCTACAGATTCAATGCAATCCCTATCAAATTACCAATGGCATTTTTTACGGAGCTAGAACAAATCATCTTAAAATTTGTATGGAGACACAAAAGACCCCGAATAGCCAAAGCAGTCTTGAGGCAAAAAAATGGAGCTGGAGGAATCAGACTCCCTGACTTCAGACTATACTACAAAGCTACAGTAATCAAGACAATATGGTACTGGCACAAAAACAGAAACATAGATCAATGGAACAAGATAGAAAGCCCAGAGATTAACCCACGCACCTATGGTCAACTAATCTATGACAAAGGAGGCAAAGATATACAATGGAGAAAAGACAGTCTCTTCAATAAGTGGTGCTGGGAAAACTGGACAGCCACATGTAAAAGAATGAAATTAGAATACTCCCTAACACCATACACAAAAATAAACTCAAAATGGATTAGAGACCTAAATATAAGACTGGCCACTATAAAACTCTTAGAGGAAAACATAGGAAGAACACTCTTTGACATAAATCACAGCAAGATCTTTTTCGATCCACCTCCTAGAGTAATGGAAATAAAAACAAAAATAAACAAGTGGGACCTAATGAAACTTCAGAGCTTTTGCACAGCAAAGGAAACCATAAACAAGACGAAAAGACAACCCTCAGAATGGGAGAAAATATTTGCAAATGAATCAACGGACAAAGGATTAATCTCCAAAATATATAAACAGCTCATTCAGCTCAATATCAAAGAAACAAACACCCCAATCCAAAAATGGGCAGAAGACCTAAATAGACATTTCTCCAAAGAAGACATACAGACGGCCACGAAGCACATGAAAAGATGCTCAACATCACTAATTATTAGAGAAATGCAAATCAAAACTACAATGAGGTATCACCTCACTCCTGTTAGAATGGGCATCATCAGAAAATCTACAAACAACAAATGCTGGAGAGGGTGTGGAGAAAAGGGAACCCTCTTGCACTGTTGGTGGGAATGTAAATTGATACAGCCACTATGGAGAACAATATGGAGGTTCCTTAAAAAACTAAAAATAGAATTACCATATGACCCAGCAATCCCACTACTGGGCATATACCCAGAGAAAACCGTAATTCAAAAAGACACGTGCACCCAAATGTTCATTGCAGCACTATTTACAATAGCCAGGTCATGGAAGCAACCTAAATGCCCATCAACAGACGAATGGATAAAGAAGTTGTGGTACATATATACGATGGAATATTATTCAGCCATAAAAAGGAACGAAATTGAGTCATTTGTTGAGAAGTGGATGGATCTAGAGACTGTCATACAGAGTGAAGTAAGTCAGAAAGAGAAAAACAAATATCGTATGTTAATGCATGTATGTGGAACGTAGAAAAATGGTACAGATGAGCCAGTTTGCAGGGCAGAAGTTGAGACACAGATGTAGAGAATGGACATATGGACACCAAGGGGGGAAAACTGCGATGAGGTGGGGATGGTGATGTGCTGAATTGGGCGATTGGGATTGACATGTATACACTGATGTGTATAAAACTGATGCCTAATAAGAACCTGCAGTATAAAAAAACAAACAAAACAACTAATACTAAACTTTCATTGGGTTATTTGTATGGAAATATGTTAATATAAATGTTTCAGACATTACATGAAATTTCTAAAAATCTTATATTTGTATTTGTATGGAAATATGTATGGAAATATGTTAATATAAATGTTTCAGACATTACATGAAATTTCTAAAAATCTTATATTTGTATTTGTATGGAAATATATATGGAAATATGTTAATATAAATGTTTCAGACATTACATGAAATTTCTAAAAATCTTATATTTGTATTTGTATGGAAATATGTATGGAAATATGTTAATATAAATGTTTCAGACATTACATGAAATTTCTAAAAATCTTATATTTGTATTTGTATGGAAATATGTATGGAAATATGTTAATATAAATGTTTCAGACATTACATGAAATTTCTAAAAATCTTATATTTGTATTTGTATGGAAATATGTATGGAAATATGTTAATATAAATGTTTCAGACATTACAGGAAACGTCTAAAAATCTTATATGTTCTGGTATAATGTTATAAGTAATAATCCTAGTTATTACTTTAAAATGTATATCTCAGAAATAACTAATTTTCTTGTCAACTGCATTATTATGAACTTTCATCAAATCTTTAACCATGGTCATTTTTAAGTCTTTTGTCATTTACAGACAGTTCTGGGTGTACTCTGATGATTTTGCAAATATGTTCCTATAAAAGAGTTTCATCTTCAAGAAATTCATGGAAAAGACTCTGATAAGTACAGGTTTCTGGTAACTGACTGTACTGCTGAACTGAATGAATAAGCATTTTCAGAACTCTAATGAAAAACTGATGAACTCATAAAAGTGCTAACAAAAGATCAAGATGAAAAAAAAGAAATTAATTACATGGGACTGAGTGAACTGATGAGGATGAGTATAATTTTTGTGACTTTCTGTCTGAATTAAAAAAAAAAATCCCACAAGGACTCAGAGGAAAAGAATATACAAATCAATTTTCACTGCAAAGTAAAGGAGCTGTTACAGTGGAGGATTACTGGACTGAATGTCAATATTATGACATAGTATAAGTGTGTTTCATGTTTGGTAATTGCAATCATTGTTGCTTTTGTTGTGGTCATCCATGTACAATGCTTGGTGTCAGTCTATCTATCTCTTGTAAAAATAAAATACAGTGTGTGTGTGTGGAAAAAAAAAAAAAGAAATAGACGGGGAAAAATGGATTAATCTCCCAAGCAGAATTCCAAATAATTAACACGATATTCTGCTCTTAGGGAGTAGAGCATAACTCCCTGTATCTTAAGTGCGGGCTGTAGGCAGTAACTTCCTTCCAAAGAATATAGTTTGAAAAGAGTTTGAAAAAAGGAGTAACTTTACAGTAGAGAAACCTGACAAACCTGATACCTGGAGCCAGACGACTGGGGTTAACGTGAACGTGAACAGTGAGAAGTCACACTGACAGCAAATACCCTTGTATTTCGTAATCGGTACAGACTCACGGCAGATGCCCTTAAATGACGTGATGAGAATGGCACTTTACCTCTGGGGCCTTCTTCCCCAAAACACATCACCCCATTTTACTATCATAAGGGGCATTCTACAAAATCTAGCCAGTACTCCTCAAACCTGGCAAGGCCTTCAAAAACAAGTAGTCTGAGAAACTGTCACCAACAAGGGGGCCTAAAGAGACATGACAACTAAACGTAAGGTGGTGTGCTGGGGCAGGAGAAGACATTAGGGAAAACAGAGGAAAGCTGAATGAAGTTTGGACTCTAGCTAAAAATGCATCAGTACTGGTTCACTATTTGTGACAAATGTACCATACCAAGGTAAAAGGTTAATAATAGGGGAAACTGGGTGTGGGGAATATAGGAACTCTTTGTACTTTCTTTGCAATAAATTTGTAAATCTAAAACTGTTCTAAAATGGAAAGCTCATTCTTTAATAAACAGCCCTATCTTTTTTTTTTTAAGGTTCTGCTAAGGAAAAGAATGATTTTATTGCTCTGGATGAAAGCTGTCACCTCACTAGCACAGAATGGCTCATCCAGAGAGCTGACACACTTCAGTCTGGCTGGTCTGCAGCAATGTTTAAAGTTCACTCCACAGCCTGGGAGATTTCTGGTATACAGATTAACAGAATTCATTGTCATCATCATACAGCGTTTACTAACAATCTGGCTATCGTTCAACCTTTGCAAGATGATGAAATATAGTTTAGAAAATACTTTTAAAACAAAGTTAAGTCAAAACACTGGAGGGGTGGAGAGGAGAGCGAGAAGGGAGGACAGAGGACAGGGGAGACAGTACCACCTGGGGTGAGAAGAATGGCTTCACTCTGAGCATCGCAACACAGGGCACCGTTACGCCCACTTTCCATCGAACTGTGTAGTGGTTTCCTCTCCTTTTCTAATAGAAACATTTCTAATCTGTACGTTGTGTTTGTTTGTGTTTGGCCACACTACGTGGCATGCGGGATCTTAGTTCCCCAACCATGGATCAAACCCGTGCCCCCTGCGGTGGAAGTGCAGCGTCTTAACCACTGGACCACCAGGGAAGTCCCTGTATGTTTTTTTTAAATCCCTGAAAAGTCATACTTTGAAATCAAACCAGCAAGCTGAAAACAGTTTGTCAGCCCTTAAATAAGTTTATGACTTGTAAGTGAACTCCCATGAACCAAAGAAGTCATGTGCACATTTCAAATGTTCCCTGGGAACATCATATGCTACAACATACTGAGGCTTGAAGCTGAAAGGCTAACACACTGTGGATTAACTCCAGGACAGCACAGAGAAGGCCCCACCTTCCGCTTCAGCGTGGGCTTGGTGAGGACTGGGGGCGAGCTGGACCGCGGGCTCTCGGGCTCCCCCTCCTCCTCACTGCTCTCGCTGCAGCCCCGCAGGAGGGTCCTGTCCCCATCGCTGTAGCGACCTTCACTGTAGCGACGGGGCAGCCTGTCGTGGCTTTCTGGCAGCCCACACTTCAGAGGCTCGGGACTTTTCTTGAGCGGTCCTCGCCAGAGCTCAAGCACCTCACTCGGTCTTCTTTTGGGACCGTCTGGCTTCCCGTCCTGGCTCGGCTGCTCCTGCGAGGCTGCCGACTGCTCCTGGCTTCCCATGTACTGTTCTTGGCAGGTTTCTGATTTTTCCTCACGGTCTCCATACTGCTCCGGAGGAGCTGATGTCTCTTCCAAAAGCAGTTTCGAATCCTCATCAGCAAAGCGCTCCTGGGCTTTTCTGTTCTTCCTCCTCCAGCGGCCTCTCCGAGATGGCTGATTATTGGCAGGAAGACTGTCACGGGGAAGGACCTGTTTGTTCAAACGCGTAGAACTGGCTGGCGCCGTAACTTCTGGTTTCTTTTCACTTTCTACTAAAGAATAAGAATCTTGTTCTTTGTTCTCATGAGATGCAGACTTCCCCACCTGATTTTAGAGAATAAAACCATGCTGGTTAATTTTCAGTCTTATTTAGTTGTATCTCCTATTCTGACCTTTTAAATACTGAGATAAAAAAAGAAAACAGAGCTTTAAAGAGAAAGTTATTAATTATTTAATGGCTAACATAAATATCTCTTATGTGTTAGGCACTGTTTTAAATGCTATATGGGTATAATTCACACCAATTACATGAAATATTATTATTATTATATCCCCATTTTACAAATGAGGTAACTGAGGCACAAAAAATGTAAGTAACTTGCCCCGGGTCATGCAATGGCAAATGAAGAAGCTGGGATACAAACCCAGACAGTCTGACCCAAGAGCCAGTGCTCTTAACTGCTATACAATACCATATTCCATAAACAAAGTGAATATTATTATTCTTATAATCTAGTAAATGTTAAATGAGATAGTTTATGAAATTTCTTAGAAACAGAAATTTATAAACAGAGGAGACAGACTCTGGGGCATGGGCAAGAGAAAGAGGATGCTCAAAAAATGAAAGAAAATTTCTGTAATTATTTTGACTTATTTTGTTCTGAATATTTCATTTTATTTTGAAAATTACACTATAAACGGGC
Organism: Balaenoptera acutorostrata; assembly: GCF_949987535.1. Lineage (NCBI taxonomy): Eukaryota > Metazoa > Chordata > Mammalia > Artiodactyla > Balaenopteridae > Balaenoptera > Balaenoptera acutorostrata. Next base: position 6,117,129 of record NC_080084.1, on the reverse strand, counting down.
ATGAAACTTTATGTTTATCAAAGGAGGACATAGATTTTTAAAGGGTGAAAGCACTGCTTTAAAAAAAAGAACACATCACATGAAGAAAAATATTGAAAATGATGTAGTACAGTCCCTCATTAACCCTTTAATGGCTAGAGACACTGAACTATTTGGTGCTCTATTAGAAAACATGCATCTGTTTATTTCCTTAATGTTTTAAGGAAAATGTATCTTCATTTTATTTTAAACAATGGTCAGATTTAGATTCAATTCAGATTCCTCAATTTCTATACAGCTTCAAATTTAGCTGCTTATTGGCACTCTGATCAAAGAAATATTTACTCATAAGTAACATACTGTAACAAATTTGAAGGTTTCCTAATGATACAAGGCTTAAAAATATAGAAAGAAGTAAACAAAACCCAGTCTTCCTGAAATTTCTATCACTGAAATAAACTCAGAAATTCTAATGTGAATTCATGGTGTTCGTTTAAGATACCATTATAGGTACATCACAAACACTCATGAAAACCAAACTATGCTCTTCTATCATCAACAACAGGGACCATTCGTGCCCTTACACTCGGCTCTGATTCTCTTTCCTGGCTCTGAGGCTCTTCCTGTTCTCCTTCCTCCTCCTCCTCCTCCTCCTCCTCCTCCTCCTCCTCCTCTTCCTCCTCCTCCTCCTCCTCCGAGACGACGGAATTGGAGACTATGACAGGAGTCCAGCGCAAACACTCTGGATCTACATCCACAGGCCGCAGATTCAGCTGAAGCTTTGCCATGTGATCTTGGATAAGTTTTTCCCGGCGGATAATCACAAATCTGAAACCAGAGAAAAGTTTATAGCAATCAACGATGCACAAGGAGTACCACACAATGAATATGGAGCTACACCCTCAGAAAGCCCTGGAGATAAATGCTTCACAAAAAGCCTGCCTGGGAAGACACCACCACTGAGATGGCTCAGAATATGAACTGGACAAAGACTTCACACGCAACTAGAGCAAGGGATGAGGTTGTTTCAGCCACTTCCCATCTCACGCTTCCCACCTCTGAAACTTCTGCGACCCTCCTGTCCTCTATCTTTTACTCTCCATCTTTCTAGCCCAAATGCCTCCTTTCTTTGTGACCTTTTCTCAACCACACTAGAAAAGGGTAAGCTGTCTTTCCTTTGACCTGTATTTCTTTTGTCCCATTTGTATGGAAATTAATCAAGGGTGTATTTTATTTGACACTACTTCTCCAGTTGTTACTTCTTGTATTGTGAAGGAGCTCCCGATAAATAAAATAAAAGATTCAGTAGCTTAGGTCCAAAAGTTAGAAGGAAGACCAGAAAAAAAGTTAAAAAAAAAATATGGTCAATAGTATAAAATATAGAAAGGAAAATGATGTCTCAGTATCAGCAAGTACACCATTTATATTAGTTTATGTCCTTTAACTGATAATTTGGCTGTCCAATCCAAAACCTTCTACCTAATTATCTTTCAAAGGTTATACAAAGGGATGTGATACTCACTGGTCACTCCGGAAGTCCAGCATTCGCAGGTGGTGGAGTGTGGAAGTAATGTCTTGAGGGCAGATTCCAGTCAACTTACTTAACTTCTTAATGCTGATTTGCTTGTCGTTTTGGTGATAAAGGCACTCCAATATTACACTTTTCCAATAAGCCATGTAGGAAAGACGACCTAGATCGGATAACGGTTTCTCTGGAGACCCTGCTTGGCCTTCACGCTTTGATAACAAATAACCTAAAGAAACCCCCAAATCACAAATATGTCAGAGAGCCTAAAAGAGGGCAGTTTACAAAAATAACAAGCCCCTCTTCCACAATCAATCCAAGTATCATAGGCTATCATTTCAAAGGTAAATTCCTTCAAGGAAAAGAACAAAATTACAAAATCACTTGAAAACAAATTTGCAGGAAGATTACATAATTTGTATACACCGAACATTAAGTTAGTATTACTTTGTCTATAGTTAATATAAATCACACCGTTAGAATATTCGAACTGTTAAAAATCAGGACTTCACATTAATAGGCAAGAATGCTTTTTATTCAATATACAAGGAGGGGAAACCACCCTTGCATGTTTTATTTCGACCGCTAGATGGCAACAGACCTACACGAATTGCACAATACAAAAGAATGCCTTTAGTTTTTACAAAACCCTATCTCTGAAGACTGCAGTTCTTCTGTGAGTGATTTAGATGACGATTTCTCACTTCAACCAAAGCTCTCCTCACAATTACCTATCACCCTAATTCCTGGTGAGCAAGAATGTCAGTGTGTGAGTGTCACTGTGTGTGGTGGTATTACTTTGTCCTCTTGTCCAGTGCGTTGGGTCTCAAGAACAGGAAAAGAAAGGCATAAATTCTAAGGGAAATCAGTCTAAGAATGGTAATGTGGGAAAATACATTACATTAAAATAATGTTTTAAAATAAAAACAAATACTGTAATCATACAATTATTTGTATATCTCAAAAAAATGACTAATAAATGCATAGTAAAATATTTTCCCCTAACTTTGCTACTTAATGGCATACATGTCCAATGATGAGTCCTATTTCAAAACAACATACTGATATTAAAGGAAATAATCTGAGTTTTACCCTCTACTATTAGTCGGAAAAAAAAACCACCAGGAAAATGTAAAAAATAACCAATGGCACATATTTCCAATAAAATATAGTCAGGAGTACAGTCTAAGGCCAAGTAGAATAAGCTTCATTGGTCTGCATGAGGATTAATACTAGTGATATAATCATCTGATATTTAGAAGAACTGCCTGTATCAAAATCCTTAGTTTAACCATTACTTCTGAATGTATTCCTTTAAATATTATTTTTAGCAATTATCTGAGGAAAAATATGCCCTCAAATACCACTATTTTATAATCAATATAAAATTTACCTCAAACATACATTTACTTTCTAAGCAAGATTATCAATTTATAAAACAAAATGCATGCAGGGCTTCCGTGGTGGCACAGTGGTTAAGAATCCACCTGCCGGGGGCTTCCCTGGTGGCGCAGTGGTTAAGAATCCACCTGCCAATGCAGGGGACACGGGTTTGAGCCCTGGTCCGGGAAGATCCCACATGCCGCGGAGCAACTGGGCCCGTGAGCCACAACTACTGAGCCCGTGTGGCACGACTACTGAAGCTCGTGAGCACTAGAGCCCGTGCTCCGCAACAGGAGGGGCCACCACAATGAGAAGCCCGCGCACTGCAACGACGAGTGGCCCCCGCTCGCCGCAACTGGAGAAAGTCTGCATACAGCAACAAAGACCCAACGCAGCCAAAAATAAATAAACTAAATAAATAAATTTTAAGAATCCACCTGCCAATGCAGGGGACACAGGTTCGAGCCCTGGTCCGGGAAGATCCCACATGCCACGGAGCAACTAAGCCCGTGCGCCACAACTACTGAGCCTGTGCTCTAGAGCCCGTGAGCCACAACTACGGAGCCCGCCTGCCACAACTAGTGAAGCCCACGCGCCTAGAGCCCATGCTCCGCAACAAGAGAGGCCACCGCAATGAGAAGCCCGCACACCGCAACAAAGAGTAGCCCCCGCTCACTGCAACTAGGAGAAAGCCTGCACGCAGCAACAAAGACCCAACACAGCCAAAAATAAATAAATTTATCAAAAAACAACAACAAATTGCAAGTTCCACAATAACCTTTTTTTAGAACTGTTAGCTTTCAATTTTAACTCAAATTAAATTTTTTATTGTATCATTCACTTCTAAAATTTTTAAAGGTGCATAGCATATTTTTAACCACTAGGTAGAGCCTGTAACTAAAAAAACGATGCACACACACATTTTCTCAGATAACTAGGTAATAAAAATAGGGCAGGTGCTGCACTTCTTTATTAGTACTAATTTAAGTAGTTCTACAGTGTTTTTAATATTGTCGTGAGATAGAATTAACTGCATAAAATAGAACTAAGTTCTGTTGTAAATTAATAGTTGCAAATTAAAACTATTTGCTATAGATCACACAGAAGCTCATATCCAATATTAGCTATTTTTGAAATATTCACATGCAACCAAAAGAAAAACATGTTCATGGCCTTAGGCTTTAATGTTCCACTCAGCAGTATGACAAAAGATACAAGCAAACAATAAGTCATCTGCAAATCTTTAAAAATACACACACACACACAGAGTCCACAGGAAGAGACAATGAGCAATTATGTTACTATAATCCTTACTGAAATCGATGAGAAACCTGCCATAGCCCTTGCGTTGGTACTGGGGAAGAATCATTATACAGGAAACGTTGTACTTCTGTTGGCAGTGCTTTTCCTGGTGGAGAAAACAAAAGCCAAGTTTTTGGCTGGTAAGACTAAACACTGATGCTAATTTTTAAGAAACAAAGACTAATAGTCAAAACCACAGCCCTGGTTCTTTGGGAATAGCAATGCACATCAAGAAAAAAACACCCCTCTGGGAGGAGAGAGGACAAGGTTAAGTCACTGCCATTACCCACAAAGCAACCATACCAGAAGAATAAAAATATAAAATGAAATGACGCCACCCAACACCATCCGCAACTCAAAAACAGTATGTCAATGCCTGAGATGAGCAGAGGAATCCGAGTCCCAACAGATCTGCAAAGCTACAAGTGGTGTGTCAGTGCGGCACCCCAGACGTGGGACGATTCATCACCAAAGTTTCTTTTATTTCCCTTTTTGGTGCTACATAGGGTGGGTATAAATACACTTTTATAAATCAAGCAATATATTTTAAATTATATTTAACTATTGAAGCAGCCTAATAACAGAACTAGGACTTTTCACTTAACTATCTTTATACACTTAGATTTTACCATGGGCTTGCTTAAACGAAAGTATATCTTTTACATTATTTGACTACAAAAGAAACTTTTTTTTCTCCCCAAGAGAATGAAAAATTGAAGGAGAGAAAATACCCTTTAATAAAAATGGCTTCCTAGAAATTCTTACTTCTATGCCTAAAATGCAAATTAGGAAGAGATTTAAAATGAGAAAGAACTCAGAGAGGTAATGACTCTGTTTATTTCACGAGTTCTGTCTATCATCACCATGGGAGTATAAGTCATAGTAAAGCTTTCCCTCTGGGTAAGCAGCAGTTTAGGTTCCCAGCAGAGTACAGTCTGTTGAACATCACTAGGCACCTGCTGGTACCAGGTAAGTTTCTCAATGTTCCTTCTGTTTCCCTTTCCAGAAAGCTAGATGGCACCCAGAGGTGCTGCTGCATCCTGTAGTGTCTCCTAGTGAGAAGCAGCAAAGATTGTTTCAGATTTCCATACAAATTCAAAAAAAATTTTAAGCTGATATACTTACTTTAGAAAAATAGCCAACAAGGTGGCAGCCCTTGACATCATTCTGGGTTAGTACATAAAAAAGAAATGGCTCCACGTCGTAATAGAGCGTTTTGTGGTCAAGAAACAATTTTGCCAAGAGACACAGGTTCTGACAATAAATGGTACTCACATTCCCATCAACCTAGAGGAAAAAAATAGACAAAATGGTCAACAGGGTGTCTCTTTAGTTCTAGAATAACACACATCAGAAACAAGCACCTGTGAGTACCCACAGTCCAGCCTAAGAGGAGCTGGCAGCTATCAGAACAAAATGGACCTGGAAGCTGTCCCTTGAAACGGCAGAGTACAGTGCCTGCTATTTTAAGACAACTAAATACATAAAACACTGCACTTCCACAAAGCATGAAAAGTCTAGACAAGGAGGTGATGGCCAGTTTTAAAAATAGCACTTTTTGCTTTTATAACAAGATTGACTACAGGAATCCTTCAGATGGCAAGCTGATCTGATGTATTTTTTAAAGTATTTAATTCAACAAAAGATCTAAATGCAACCTCTTCTAAAATACATGTAAGTAAAACAAGGTAAAACTATAGTTTAATCTGTGCCAGCAGCTAGAAGCAATGTAATCTGACTGCCATGATGAGATTTCCCCCAAATAAAGCTACTCAAGGGATTATCATCTATTGTCAGAAGCACCAAGCAGGTTCCCTAGGCAGCAACCTGGCAAGTGAGGTATTTCCTGGATGCTGGCTGGCCAAGATCAGGAGGACTGGGCTGTATGCTCCCAGTACCCCTGTAATTCTTGGCATTGCTGGAGCCAGCTCTTCTATGCAAATGCCAACGATCGCCTACATCAGACCCAAAGACACTGACGTTTCAAGACTACAATTTCTTTAGCAATTTACGTAATTTATTGTACACCACATCCTTTCCCTCCCCACGAGGTCAAGAGCTCCTCTACTCCTCACCTAAAATAAAGCCTTTGGGAAGATGAAGAAAGTGAGGGATGGAATAGTTCCTGGCAATCTGAAATTCTATCATCATAGTAATTAACAGAACTGAGCACATGGAAGGTACGCAATTAATACTTGGCAATTAAACCACAGAACTGAGATCAAGAAATTAAAAACCACTACTAACAACACAGAATCACAGATGTAGCGTAAGTCATACAACCATGATGCAGTCAGGAAATATATTAAGATTTATTCAATATACAGCTATTACACATACCTCTACACAATATTCCTTTAAATAGAGCAGTAGAAATCTTTTTATTTAAGTGCCATATTTCATAGATTCTAAGACACAATCTTATCACATCTAAACATAAGTAAAAATCTGTTGGCATTTAATAATCAAATGGAGTCTTATATATCATAATTAGCAGTACCTTTACCTTCTCAGTGGTACATAAAATAAGATATATTACAACTGATGTCTTTGATTCAATGAAATACAGAATAGTTTATTCAGAGATCAAGCTTGTGAACTTCGTACCACTTAGATTGGCCTAATTCTGCTTCTCCCTCACACAGCTGAATTACTGACTCAATAGTGAATGAACAACAGTAAAATAACATTTCCAAAAAAAAATCAAGTTGTGCAATTAGATAAAGTACAGGTGGCACTGTATTTGAAATGGGTAGGAAGACAACTACTAAACATCTTCTACTTTACCTCAAAGACAGAAATGTTATTCTTTCTATAAATCTCATTAGCAGGAGGATGGAACCAACCACATTTCTTCATGTGCTGCTGTAGAATAGTTCTACTTTTCATATATTTTAGACAGAATTCACAGAGATACAACTTAGGCAGCCTGTAAAAAATAATTACACAAATAAGAGGGCTTTATATTTTATAAGACTTTAAACTTTCATCACTATTCTTTTTTGATTCTCATTACTACCCAGGTAAAAAGGTAAAGAATGTATCGTTATCCCCATTAATCAAATGAAAAAGAGGAAAAACAAAAACTAAAGATAAAACTAAGTTGAATAACAGGATCCAACTAATTAACGGCAAGAAGGCAGGGGTGAGAATCAATTCACCCAATTCAGTGCTCTTCCTATTAGACTACTACTTTGCAGTCTTTTTAAGTTACCCACGGGATAGACATGAAAATCTCACCTTCTCTACTCCTTGATAATCTCCAGTAAGTAAAAAGTAAAGTCTACCTTGAGAACACACCAATAAGTGAAGAAGATTTTGTTACGCTCTATATTCTTTCTTCCTTTATTTGATCATTCACTCATTAATTTCAGAAAATGAACATTTATTGAATACTGACTATCAGGCCCCTGTGCTAGGTACACTAGGTACAGAGTGCTGAGTAAGATGGACATATAGTAGGTATTATAAAAGCAGATTTTGTATATCTTTTTAAGTATAAAATTATAATATGTTTTTTTCAAGTTAGGACATACTACACTACCTCCTTCTTTCCACCGGTGAAATTCTGGCTTTCTCTCTAGTTAAATATCACATTAAATCCTGCAACTCAAAAGTCTATTTTTCAAGGTGAAATAAAATTTCAATTTATTCATTCACATATTCTCCGTTATAGTCATATCATTTATATTTATTCAACAGTCTTGCTATTAGCCGTACTGCTAATAGCAAGACTATTAGCTATTAGTCTTGCTATTGCTATTAGCAAGACTGTTAGCTATTATTATTGCTATATTAGCCGTAGTTTAACAGGATTTCTTCCTTATAACGTCCCTTTTATGAGGAGCTAGGCAACAAAGTGATGAGATCAGTTCATAAAGTAACAGAAGGAACATAACCTAAAACTAAAAACCAGTGGCTTTTATATGTATTTCAGTCTGAACTGAGAAGACCCCCCATGGCTCTCTATTATAAAATATACACCCCATGTATCCTCAGCACAGAGGCTTCCGTGCATCCTGAACTGTGTCCAAAACCGGTAAGCACGCCTTGGTAAGCTAAGATCTGACCCTACAATGAAAACTGCATATGTGAAAATACTGGATGATATGATGACAAAGAATATAATCCAAATAAAATACTGTATCTTCCCTCATATAAATAAGTACCGAGGCTGAAGGAAATTAAAAAAAAAAAACCTCATTAATTTAGTTGCCATCAATTTAGATAGCTATGCTTTAAAAAGATTAATCTGGAATTAAAGAAAAAGTAGATTAATGTACAAAAATGTTTGCTTTGTTCACGTGTGAAGACCATAACTATTTTTTCAAGTTCTACTTTAGAAGCAGCTTTTGAAGCATATTTATCTGAAAACATCTAACATTCAACTAAAGCCTTTCCCAGGTGTATTATGGAACACTAGTTCTGTATACACTTAAGTGTTTCATGCTCAAGTAAAGTGGGAAAAGGCATGTGATTAATTTCTTCTTCTCCCTTGGGGATTCACAATGTGTATTAATTCCTTCTCTACAATCCCACATCTTAGTTTTAAAACTGCCATTCAGCACACTAAAAGCTTCCATGGAACTGCTGTGGTATACAGTATTTCTAAATGTCTACAATATGTAACACAAAAGTAATATCTAATGTTAGTCAAACTCAAACAACCCAAAATTATATCATTAGTACAAAAAAAAGCCATTCCAAAATAAAGTACTGAGTGAAACAAATAATGACTGACATTATAAATAAAAGAAGCAGGAGCCAAGAGCATAGAAAAGAAAGGCTTCCTAGGCCACTCTGCTTATTTCCTTTGCATGTTGCCTCAAACTACTCAGAGAAGGAACGACAGCAGGATAAATAGCTTTTTCCTTCTTTACCACCAGAACTAAAAAAACCTCAAAATGAAATGGCCCCAGTTGTATACTTCATCATGTTATGTGGGCACTAAATGTACTGAGTCTCAAAGATGACCCACAACTGCCAGCCTTGTCTTCCTGAATATCTTGGATTTTGAACAATTTCTTCTTCAAAGGAAGGTGGAGGAATGAGGTTCTCCCTATAAATGTACTTAATGGCATCCTCCTCCCTGCAACTACTCTACTACTTACCTATTCTTTACCTGTTCTAAATTCTCAATGAGTTATATCTAGAAAAGACAAAAACTCTCTGAAAAGATACATGAACCTCAATGTTCACAGCAGCACTATTTACAATAGCCCAGACATGGAAGCAACCCAAGTGCACATCAACAGAGGATGTGGTACATATACATACACACCCATATACATACAATGGAATATTACTCAGCCATGAAGAACGAACTATTGTCATCTGCAGCAACATGCATGGACCTAGAGAATATCATACTAAGTGAAGTCAGACAGGGAAAGACAAATATTTTATGGTATCATTTATATGTGGAGTCTAAAAACAAATACAAACGAATCTACATACAAAACAGAAACAGATTCACAAACACAGAAAACAAACTTATGGTTACCGAAGGGGAAAGGGAGGGCGGAAGGGATAAATTAGGAGTATGGGATTAACAGATATAAACTATATATAAAATAGATAAGCAACAAGAATCTACTGTGTAGCACAGGGAACTATATTCATTATCTTGTAATAACCTACTGATATAATGGAAAATAATCTAATATATATCAAATTATTTATAATATATATAAATATATATAACAGAATCACTTTGCTGTATACCTGAAACTAATACAATATTGTAAATCAACTACACTTTAAAAAATAAATTCTCAATGACCAATTTTAACTTGTTGCAACATGAAGATATAGAAGAATCCTTGAGTATAGGTTCAGTGTGACAGCTAAATAATACAAATAAATATTTCCTACAAATGTGAATCTGAAAAACCTAAACAAAATTCTGAGCTTTTTGAAATAAGAAAGAAAGTAAGGGACAGAGAGATGGAGGGAGGGAAGAGAAGAGAGGGGGAGGGGGAAGGGAAGGGGGGGAGAGGAGGGAGAGGGAGGGAAGAGAGAAAGAACCAGTGACTTTTCCAGGTTACAGTAATGACAAATGCCAACTTCAAGGTGTTTACTTGGAATAGCAAGATGTATGGCATTTTACTGATTATTTTTTTAAAAACTTCACTGGGCCTTATTATGTGAAAACTAATAAAATAGAAGCAAGCATAATATGATCTAGTTTATTCTAGATCACTTCCTGCTGAAAACATTTTTAAAGCCTCCTACTTATTTTTCTTTCTTTTTTTTTATTGAGGTATGGCTGATGTACAATAAGTCCCAGGTGTACAACATAGTTATTCACAATTTTTAAAAGTTATACTCCATTTATAGTTATTATTAAAATATTGGCTATGTTCCCTGTGCTGTACAATATGTCATTTTAGCTTATTTATTTTATACATAGTAGTTTGCACCTCTTCATCTGCACCACTGTCTTGCCCCTCCCCCTTCCCTCTCCCCACTGGTAACCACTAGTTTGTTCCCTGTGTCTGTGTGTCTATTTCTTTTTTGTTACATCCACTAGTTTGTTTTATTTTTTAGATCCCACATATAAGTGATATCATATAGTATTTTTTTGGTCTGACTTATTTACTAAGCATAATACCCTCCAAGTCCATCCATGTTGCTACAAATGGCATTATTTCATTCTTTTTTATGGCTGAGTGGTATTCCTTTGTCATATGTACATATATATATACACACACACACACATAAAGAATATGTTATATATACATAACATCTTCTTTATCCATTCATTTGTTGATGGACACTTAGGTTGCTTCTGTGTCTTCACTATTGTAAACAATGTTGCTATGAACATTGAGGTGCATATATCTTTTCACTTTAATGTTTTTGTTTTCTTTGAATATATACCCAGAAGTGGAATTGTTGGATCATATGGTAGTTCTATTTTTAGTTTTCTGAGGAACCTCCATACTGTTCTGCACAGTAACTGCATAACTTTAAATTCCCACCAACAGTGTACAATGGTTCTCTATTCTCCACATCCTCGCCAACATTTGTTATTTGTAGATTTTTTGATGACAGCCATTCTGACAGGCATGAGGTAATATCTCATTGTGGTTTTAATTTGCATTTCTCTAATGATTAACAATGTTGAGCATCTTTTCACATGCCTGTTGGCCATCTGCATGTCTTCTTTGGAAAAAGATCTATTCAGGTCTTCTGCCCATTTTTTAATCAGCTTGGTTTTGAGGTTTTTTTGTTTGTTTGTTTGATGTTGAGTTGTATGAGCTGTTTATATATTTTGGATATTAACCTCTTATTGGTCATATCATTTGCAAGTATTTTCTCCCATTCAGTAGGTTGTCTTTTCATTTCGTCAGTGGTTTCCTTTGCTGGGCAAAAGCTTTTAAGTTTAATTAGGTTCCATTTGTTTATTTTTGCTTTTGCTTCCTTTGCTTTAGGAGACAGATCCTCAAAAAAACTGCTGTGATTTATGTCAAAGAGTGTTCCACCTATATTTTCTTCTAGAAGTTTTATGGTTTCAGGTCTTATCTTTAGGTCTTTAAACCATTTTGAGTTTATTTTTATGCATGGTTTAAGAAAATTGTCTAGTTTCATTCTGTTGCATGTAGCTGTCCAGTCATCCCACCATCATTTACTGAAGAGACTGTCTTTTCCCCATTGTACATTCTTGCTTTCTTTGTCATAGATTAATTGACCATAAGTGCGTGGGTTTATTTCTGGGCTTTCTATCCTGTTCCATTGATCTGTGTGTCTGTTTTTGTGCCAGTACCATACTGTTTTCATTACTGTAGATTTGTAGTATAGTCTGAAGTCAGGGAGCATGATGCCTCCAGCTCTGTTTTACTTTCTCAAGATTGTTTTAGCTATTCAGGATCTTTTGTGTTTTCTACACAAATTTTAAAATTTTTGTTCTAGTTCTATGAAAAATGCCATTAGTAATTTGATAGGGACTGCACTGAATCGGTAGATTGCCTTGCGTAATATGGTCATTTTTAACAATAATAATTCTTCTAATCCATGAACACAGTATATCTTTCCATTTGTTTGTGTCATCTTCAATTTCTTTCATCAATGTCTTAATAGTTTTCTGAGTACATGTCTTTTACCTCCTTAGGTAGGTTTATTCCTAGGTATTTTATTCTTTTTGATGCAACTGTAAATGGGATTGTTTCCTTAATTTCTCTCTCTGATAGTTCACTGTTAGTGTACAGAAATGCAACAGATTTCTGTATATTAATTTTGTATCCTGAAACTTTACCAAATTCATTGATGAGCTCTAGAAGTTTTTTGCGGCATCTTTAGGATTTTCTATGTATAGTAGCATGTTATCTACAAACAGTGACAGTTTTAATTATTCCCTTCCAATCGGGATTCCTTTTATTTCTTTTTCTTGTCTGATTGCTGTAGCTTGGACTTCCAACACTGTGTTGAATAAAATGGTGAGTGGGCATCCTTGTCTTGTTCCTGATCTGACAGGAAATGCTTTTGGCTTTCCATAAATGAGTATGAAATTAGCTGTGGGCTTATCATATATGGCCTTTATTATGTTGAGGTATGTTCCCTCTATGCCCACTTTCTGGAGAGTTTTTACCATAAATGGATGTTGAATTTTGTCAAAAGCTTTTTCTGCATCTACTGAGATGATTATATCATTTTTCTCCTTCAATTTGCTAATGTGGTATATATCACACCGACTGATTTGCAGATACTGAAAAACCTCTGAATCCCTGGGATATATCTCACTTGATTATTGCTTACGATCATTGTTTATGATCATTTTAATGTATTGTTGTATTTGGTTTGCTAGTATTTTGTTGAGGATTTTTGTATCTATGTTCATCAGTGATACTGGCCTGTAATTTTCTTTCCTTGTGGTATTTTTATCTGGTTTTGGTATCAGGGTGATGCTGGCCTCATAGAATGAGTTCAGAAGCATTCTTTCCTCTGCAGTTTTTTGGAATAGTTTGAGAAGGACAGGTGTTACCTCTTCACTAAATGTTTGGTAGAATTCATCTATAAAGCCATCTGGTCTTGGGGTTTTGTTTATTGGAAGTTGTTTTATTACTGATTCAATTTCTTTACTGAGAATTGGTCTGTTCATATCTTCTATTTCTTCCTGCTTCAGCCTTGGGAGATTGTAAATTTCTAGGAATTTTTCCATTTTTTCTAGGTTGTCCATTTGATTGGCATACAGTTGTTTGTCATAGTCTCTTATGCTCCTTTGTATTTTAAAAGCCTCTTACTTTATTAAAACCAAGTCTACTGGGATGACACTGTTAGTCTAAAGGGAATCATCCAATAAAACTCCAGGAAAAAACAAAACATGTCTTCTAGTAATAGTACAAATGGCTGCAGTTCTCTCAATGAAAAGATATTATCATATAGGAAAAACATTAGATCACGTGAAATGAAATGCAGTTATTGAGATTATGAATACTCCCTGCCCTAAAGAATACTGCTGGGTGCTGCTTTCTGTCATCTTCTTCCTGAGAGCACCTCGGCCTTGACTATCAAGTAGGTGTATGGTCACTGTGATTAGCTGCATCATGCGGTATAGCCCCCATACTTGACATTTATTTTAAAGTCACCCATTACATGGACACCACAGTCTATGAAGTCAGGACTGGGCTGCAGCTTATTGGTTCCCTTACTTCTAGGATGATGCAAATATTCTTCCTAGAAATTCCTACAATACCTTCTTGGCTTTTGAACATTGCCCAAGATAGTAGCAGTTTGTGTGACTTTTATAATAGGTCAACTTGTAGTAAAATTTTAATACAATAAAAATTACATCAAATACTACTTAAGTCAAAGACTATGGTACAAGCCATCTAAGATCAATCTAGATATCAATGCTGTATGGAGTAGTGAAGCACAGAGGTTAAAGGTTATGGCTATATGGTAAGAGAAAAGTGGGATTAAATCCTGGTTCTGCTGCTTATAAACTGTACGGTCTTGAATATGTTTGCTGGGTCCTAGGCTGTAAAACGAAGAAAGCAATATCCACCTCACAGAATTATTCCAGAGATGTTCAGTCCAGTAGCAAGCTCAGTGAATGGTAACTATAGCTGCTATTATTTATACTTAGTAATATGAATATTTTTATTCTTTCATCCATTTTATGTCATCATTTAATCGTCATTCAAGGACTTCAAGGAGGCTGTTCTTTAGTAACCGGGGCTGTCATAATCTACGCATCAAATCAAGTCAGGAACAGGATAAAAAGGTAGAGCAAGGTTCCTAAGCTACTCAATAATATGGGAATCTGCCTTCTTAGGATCTTAATATGCTCTTGCAGCAAAGAGGTCATTAAGAAGCTAGGCACTAAGCAGCTCAGGAGTAGAGGCTATCCCATGATCACAGTTCCTCTTGCCTCTAGCCCATCAATGTCATGTTTTTAAAGGCAGAGCAGGACCCTCTATGGACCTGTCTTCCATGTGTGTGCATCACATGGCCCTGTTGGAGAAACCTAGGGTTAAGACTCTGGTTTCTATTTTTCAACATCTGAGACTTAATCATACTGCTCCAAATGAAGCAGCATTATTGCTTCACTGTTGTTGTTTCATTTTGTTTTGTTTCTTTTTTAAGTCATGGATGCAAGATTACTTAACATACACTACACACACAAATATCTGAATATTATAGGAGACAATGCATAATCCCACTTCCCAAAAGATTTTTCCTCCTGTGATCGTTTTTGTTTTTGCTCCAATTGTCCTATTTTGCATGCTTTAGGATTTGGAATTTTTTAAAAAGTGTTTAAAACCTTTAACAACAAGAAAATAATTTGAAGTAATTTAGCAGAGAATAATAGTCGTTAACAAAGTAAAAATACAGGTTTATTATTTGGAAAACATAAGATCTCTAGACATTATAGTCAACTCAAGTTTAAAAGAACTCAGAAGTGAAACAAGCCTAAACTCATTTTAAATAGATATATGTGGTTTTCTAACAATGTACTTAAAATTATGAATAGATAGAAAAAAATCATAATTATCAATACTAAAGAGCTTATTAAACTACAGAATATTTTCTGATGGAAAATTCAGGGAACCCTCCACGATGGTGGATAAGGAAATGAATAGAAAATGTCTAAAATTCTACTTAAGAAAGTTGATGAATTTTACAGTTCTTACCCTATTGCTGCTTTCTATTACAATTCCTATTATACTTTTCTGGTTATTTATTTTTCTGCTGGCAATGTCTGTTCATTCTTTCACTGATAACTAATCCCCTCAAAGCTGATTAAGAAGTCACGTTCTAGTGACAACCTCATCAGAACAAAAAGCACATTTTTAATGAGGCTTAATATCTTAAAATCAACAGCCTCATGGTTGGGTCCATTCTCATCTTCTCTCTATCTCCATTCCTGAGTAAATGGAGTTCTTCTCCTCCCCTTGAGAGGAAGAAAGAAGGTGCCTGTGGTTCCAATCTCTGCACTACAATCCCTGGAACAGGTGACACATGTGTTGAACAAGCTTTCTTTTCTAAGTGGAGCACTCTTGTGATTTGGACAGCTCACTTAAAAAAGGCAATAATTTATTTTAAATTTATTTTAAATTACTATTACTTTAAATAATAATTTATTAAAATAATTTATTTTAATGAAGGAATTAATTCCTCAACTTTGTTGTTCTTGATCACACAATATCCTGGCTATCCAGAACTCCTGAGGAGGAAATTGCACTGAATACCTGTGTTCTGTAGGTAGTTGAGGAATTTCCTTCCCTCTTTTAACATATACACATAAAATAATATATAAATATAATTTAATCTTTTTAACAAACTCAGATTGTTGTTCTTCCATGAAATAAACAGAATGCTGCCTTAAAGATCTACCACAGAGTTTGGGGCTAACTGACCCGACAGTAAATGGGTCTCAGTTTGCTGTGTTTCATGAGCTTTATGTTAGTTTCCTTGAGTTTTGCTTTGTCTCTCTCTCTCTCTCTCTTTTTCTTTTGGTCACTGAGGTCTAGGTCTGTAAGAACATTCTCATTCTTATTTTTCTATTTCTGTTAGACTTGGAAACCAGACAAGCAAGTTATTAAGTTACATGGAAAGAAAAAGTTTAAAAAGATACTGAGTTCTAGTTTTTTAACAATTATACTGGCCTATTCCCAGCTTCTTAGAAATAACCCATATTAAAGCACTGTGTATACTATAAAGCACTAAATAAATCACTGTCAGTATAATTATTTTGGCTAACATTTTAGACAAACCATGTCACTAGATAGGTAAGAAGTTATATAATGAGTACTTTGAATACGTGTTTAACCCACAGAGCACCGTAATTTATTATTCCTAACAACACTCTGCTAAATGAGAAACTGAGGCATATGCAGCTTATGGATTAAAGAAAGAATTAATATGACTGCTGTACTTCAAATGGTAGGCCAGTATTTAATTTTTTGACCAAATCTTATTTTAACTATTTTAATTTCAACCCTAAAAGAAAAAAGTAATAATAACTGACATTACTGGGCACTCACCATTTTGAAGTGACTTACATATTTCAATTCATTTAATGTTCATAATAAACCTCATGAAGTAAGAACTACTGTTATCTCTATTTTACAGATGAGGAAACTGACGTACCAAGTAGCTGGGTAACTTAAGGTTATGTAGCTTATAAATGTCAGAGTTGAGTCATGAAACAAATCTGGCATGCTGCCTTATCCCAAAAAGCTGGTGACTGACCAGTTTTTTTTTTTTTTTTTTTTTTTTTAGAGATTATTAGTGATCTTTTTTTTTTTTTTTAATTTTATAGCTACTTTATTTATTTATTTATTTATTTTTGGCTGTGTTGGGTCTTCGGTTCGTGCGAGGGCTTTCTCTAGTTGCGGCAAGTGGGGGCCACTCTTCATCGCGGTGCGGGGACCGCTCTTCATCGCGGTGCGCGGGCCTTTCACTATCGCGGCCCCTCCCGTTGCGGGGCACAGGCTCCAGACGCGCAGGCTCAGTAGTTGTGGCTCACGGGCCCAGCTGCTCCGTGGCATGTGGGATCTTCCCAGACCAGGGCTCGAACCCGTGTCCCCTGCATTAGCAGGCAGATTCTCAACCACTGCACCACCAGGGAAGCCCCTGACCAGTTTTTATATCTAGAAACCCAAGCCATTTATATGTAATATTTGTCCAATTATTCCTGGGAAAACAAATCATTTACTAAGTTTGTTAAATTATAAAAATTTAAATAAAAGGCTACTCAGTGAAACTTTATTTATAGTTAAAAATAAGAATCTCCCTTTTAAAAAAATTCTTAGTGTGAGGTATGAAGGCAAATTTCTCATAAACAAGAAATGTTCCCCTTTCATTCTGACAATGTGTCAGGTTTCCAATCTTAAGTAATAGCTTTTGGACAGAATACAGCAAAGAAAATCTAAAGCCAACTGAGATTAAGTGGCTGCCAAAGTATGCTGCTATTATGGACATTTAAAACCAACCAGTTTTTTCAAATGTAAAAACATGAACTGCACTACAATGTCTCCAAGATCCCTTCTAGTGCTGAAGTTCTATGAATCTAAGAACGGAAGGTAAATGGTTTCTTAAAACATACCTTGAGTATTCTTGAGGATATGGAGAAGAGTACCAGGTGTGGATTTCATACTTCCCAAACTCAATAACAGAGGGACAGCGGACTTGCGGATCAGGGGGACCGGTCACTCCAACTTTCTGTGCGGTGAGAAAATACATTAATTACGTGAGTTAGCTAAATTAAATACGCTCAGACAGATGACAAAACCAACAAAACAAAAAAAAACCCATCTGAATCTAAGTGTCGCCTTCTCAGGATTCCACAGGAAAATTTTAAAAGCCAGGAACAAGCTAATAAGTTTTGAAATAAGCTGTACTATTCTTTAAATAGAGCATCCAAATGAAGAATAAAAATGCTAATAAATCTCTTAGAACCAAATGCAGCTGGTGACATTGCAGTTTCCACATTTAATAATACTGTGAATATCCTCAACTAAACTCACTCCTTAATCACTTAGTTGTTAAAGAGACCCTGCCAGCACTTGGGGATATAAAGTCAGGGGTGGGGAGGAGTGCTTGCTGCCCACTGGCCGAGATCACATGTATAGTGTCCCAACTGACAGCAACAGCAATGACCTACTAAACACGTGAGCACATAACAGAAAGGAATCATCCTCCAGTTTGTGAAAATAGATATTAAGGAATATGACAAAACAAGTAAGAGTCTTCATTTTACACTGCCCCTAAAATTCCCTTCTTAGTGGCTTTCATAGGTTTAACCAAAGAAAGTAATACTCTGTTAAACACATACTTTTATCCCTTTTTATCTATCTTCTGTTTATAATTAAAATAATTTCTATACCCCCATCCCTGCAATAACCTGAACTACACTATCTTAAAAAAAAGAATAACTTGTAAAGCGTTTAGGACTTCCACAGCAGCAGTTCAAATATAAACCACTGCTAATGACTACAAGGATCAGGTTTTAACACCTTAAATCCAAGGGGAATTTGATTTGCCCTGCACCCAATATAGCCAGATTCATATATGTATACATGTATATAGGCATACCTCGGAGATACTGTGGATTCGGCTCCAGACCACAGCAACAAAGTGAATATCGCAAGTCACACGAATTTTTTGGTCTCCCAGTGCATATAAAAGTACTTACACTACACTCTAGTCTATTAAGTTTGCAATAGCATTATGTCTAAAAAAAACAGTGGACATACCTTAATTTAAAAATACTTTACTGCTAAAAAACGCTAGCCATTACCTGAGCCTTCAGCAAGTCACCGTAACAGATCACGAGAACAAATATAATAATAACGAAAAAGTCTGAAATATTGCAAAAATTACCAAAATGTGACAGAGGCACAAAGTGAACAAATGCTGCTGGAAAAGTGGTGCTGATACACTTGCTCAACTCAGAGCTGCCACAGCCTTCAATCTGTAAAAACCTAACTGTCTGTGAAGCACAATAAAGTGAAGTGCAATAAAACAAGGTATGCCCCCGTGTGTGTTATGCATATAACATATAATATATATGCATATATATTTATTATGGATATTCTATAAACATTAACTGACTTTTTTTTTTAAAAGGAGCTAGAATTTAGCCTAATCAAACACGAGTATTAATAACTCTTCAAACGAGCAACCAAAATTATCGTTCAACTTCATGCTTTAAAAACCACTGCGAGATTACTAAAGTCTCTTGATGGAGCTCGTGACAAACACACACACACACACACACACAAACACCCCTTCTAACAAAACTAAAAAAAACAGAGGTTTTTATTCACTTTTCGTATAAATTCATTTGAGGAAGAAGGCTTTGCACCACAACTCATCTGAGAGCTCTCTCTGGTCTTTCTAACCAGTCCCTTTTATAAAAGGCCAAGGGACTTGTCTCAGGTTTCATGCTGGAACACAAGCCAGGTGAAACCTCACCTCTTCCTCAGACACCTCAAAACAAAAGACAAACATCTATTAGTTGGATAAACTGTGTTATGACACCAAGGAGTACTGAGGCTCTTCCAAAGGCAAAAATCAAAAAGAAAAACACAAGACAGGGTTAAAATAAGATTTTTTTCATTTCTGAAAACCAAAATAGAACTCTGCAAAAGAGTTTAAACACACCGTTCTTTAAACTACATTCCAGAATCATGTATTCTAATTCGTAAAGTAGTATCTTTTAGCCTATCTTCACAGCTCAAAACAACAAGAATAGTAGTACAGAAAATAACAGAATAACCAATATCAGAAACCAAATTTAACTTCCTGAGTCAAGGATCAAAGAGGAAGCACGGAAGGTGAGACCATGCCCCTGCTGTAGCACCGCCTGTTGTGTGAGAGCTCTCCCTCCGCTGCCTGGCGCTCCTCCAGGTGGACGCCCAACGCAGAAGTGGACACCCAGGCCCAGGACAACTGTCGGCACATCGCCGCCACGAGGAGGGTCTATGTAAAACCAGACTCAGAGCAGACCTTCTCTGCCTTCGCAGCCCTCGCCTTCCTGCACCGTGAGATGCAAACAGCCACAGGGTTCCACCACCTCCAGCTCCCTTGGGAAAGACGCCTCTGAGCCAGTGTGTTTCCCTTTACCAAGGTCTGGAAATTAACAAAGGCTCTGTGCAGTGAGGAAGTAACAGCTGCATCTACACCACTCATTAACCTAGTCCTTGCCAAATTCAAACTGTCAAATCTGAATTACAAGGTTATCTTTACTAAGTCATTTTATTTTTAAATTTCAGTCAAAATTTCATTAAACATGCAGCTTTCAAAGTAGCAGGTATCTAATATAATCAAGGGCACAACATTTTTTTAAACTTTTAACTCAGGTTCTGCCACTCTGTGCCCTCCTTCTCATTTGAATACGACAAAATCTTTAAAACATAACATATATTCTGGGCCAGAATGGACTTTTTAATCTAAGAAAGTAAGGGGGGCACTAAATGCACTAGTAAACCTTGGGCTAAATCAAAAGGTAACTTTAAATATGCCTATTCTAGAAAATAAAACTTTTATTACCAGCAATTTATGAGAAAAGACTGTATTCTTCTGCAAAAACTCCACTTCTGTCAAATGACTAATATATATTTTCCAATATAGAGACCACTCTTGCACACAGAGACCCCCAAGTCTAGATCTGGTGCAGAACGAAAATTACAACTGATGTAGATACAGCCCTGATCCCTCCCTCTGCCAGAACTTCCTTTTCCATTCCCTGTGGGAAATGACATTTTGGGGTGGGAGTGGAGGGTAGGACTGTACCCTTAGTATCAGCATGAGAATGTGAACTGTGGGGAGAGGACATGTCTTTCTGGTATTTGAACATTTTCCCATAAAAACTATGATAAAAAATAATTCTGTTCCTTAGGGATTAAAAGTTACCTGATGAAAGAGATACATAAGAATGAGTTCACATGCTGCCAAGTGGAGAGAGCATGACCTTAAGGAGTAAAGAGACTCAGCATGTGTGCAGCACCTACTGTGCAGTCTCTGCGCCTCGCACTGTCATCTCATTTATTCCCCACGATCCATTCCTCAAAGTAGGAAACAACATGCCTGCTTTATAGATGGGGGGAGGGGAGAGAAGCAAGGATCAGAGAATTTAAGAGGTAAAGAACCCCAGGACAGGAATATCAAGAGTGAAGCACAAAGACAGAAAAGAACCAACCGGGTACAAGGTGAGATAGAAAGTATGGGCAGTCCTCAACTAATTAATTTCTGAATTCCAAAAGTTTGTGTGTAAGTTTCTTTGAACTGGAACTTAGTTTTCCGAAGAAATGAAGCTACTACATGTCCACAGTCTCTTATCCAAAACCCTTGGAATAGAATGTACTTTGGAACACTGAATTTTTCTCATGTTAGAGAAGTACTACAGTACCTATATGTATCTTAAATCAACAGCCTCAGTAGGATTTGGGACAATGCTCCATAATCAGATACATTAATATTTCTTTAGCAAAGCATATGAATAGTCACATTAAATGGGGTAAGTAAAGAATATATATAGTCTAAACTCAGTTCAGATCATGTTTTGCCAACAATTGAATTAGGGTAACTAAGATCTTACTATAAAATGAGTTATAATTTTTTTGCATTCTCTAAAGAAGATATACATACAGATGGCCAATATGTACATGAAAAGATGTTCAACATCACTAATCATCAGGGAAATGCAAAGGTAAACCACAATGAGATACCACTTCACACCCATTAGGATTGCTACTATAAAAAACAAAACAAAACACCAGAAAATAACAAGTGTTGGCGAGCATCTGGAGAAATTGGAACCCTTGAGCATTGCTGGTGGGAACGTAAAATGGTACAGCCACTGCGGAAAAAAACAGTATGGCAGTTCCTCAAAAAATTAAACACAGAATTATCATATGAACCAGCAACTGCACTTCTGGAAATACAGCCAAAAGAAATGAAAGCCAGGACTCAAACAATTATTTGTACACCATGTTCATAGCAGCATTATTCATAAGTTGAAAGGCGGAAGCAACACAAGTGTCCACTGACGGATAAAGGGATAAAAAAGATGTGGTACAAACACACAATGGAATACTATTTAGCCTTTAAGAGGGAAGAAAATTCTGACACATATTACAACATGGATGAACCTTGAAGACATTATGCTAAGTAAAATAAGGCCAACACAAAAGGACAAATATTTTACAATTGCACTCATGTGAGGTCTGCCTAGAGTAGTTAAATTCGTAGACAGAAAGTAGAATGGTGGTTGCCAGGGGCTGGGGGAGGGAGAAATGGGGACTTAGACTTTCCTTTTCTCCTTATCCAGCTTAGATTCCAAGGTCTTCTACTACCTCATCTTTATATACATCCTTAACTTCCTTGCTTTTCTCCTGATTCACCGAAACCCCAACTCTGGTTAAATTCAATATTCTAACACAATCCAAGTTATTACCCTCATATCTGAACACTATTAGAGAAAAACACAGAACCATGCTCACTAGTCTCAATTTATAATTCATACCCACTAACCTCAATGGGCCCTTGATGCTTCCCTACTCCATTCACTCTCCTGTTCTTCTAGATTATTTCATTACTTTCTCCTGTCTCTCCTCAAGCCTCCAATACCTTGTACCCCATCTTCACAATCAAGCAATGCCTTTGCTTTCTAAGAAGCAATCAAAAGAGAGCTTCCGCAGCTTTCCAAGGCACGTCTGTATGTCTACCCTTGTGGCCATACACCCTGCCCTTCCTTAAGGCTATGGCTGAATGGTCTAGGCTCCTACCTAAGGCCAATGCCCCGAATGACATGAATGACACACTAAGCGCTTTGCAAATATCAATTCATTTAATCCTTTCAAGAAACCTATTAAGTAACTTGGTTGACCAAGGTCACTCAGCAGAGACAGGATTTGAACTTGTGCAGGCTGTCTCTAATACCTAGGCTCTTAACCACTATCTTAATAAATACTCAATAAAATTTTGCTAAATCATCAAATGAATGAACTCAAAATACATCTAAACAGCCTTTAATATGTGACTCATAATGGGTAAATGCCTTAAGACACTAAAACAGCCCTCTGCTCCCATCCCTAATTTCAGCAGTACCAAGGAGTCCACTCCAGCAACAAAAAAGCAGTCATGGAGATACGTTAAAACCCCAGCACGCTAAAACTAACATCCTCTTACTAGCTTTCAAAGCCCTCTAAAATCCAGCCCTATACCAGTAATTCAATATATTTTTTACCATTACCCAACAATGTTCCATGCAGTTTTACCTCTCAGACTAAACTACAGGCAGTCCTTGCTTTGCATGCTACCATGTTAACTGAAATTTATGCATATCAAAACTGAGATCCAATTTCAGTCGCTACAGAGTGCATGAAGCACGAACACAATTCTGATATGCATGTGTCCCCATCAGCACAGCGCCATGCAAAGCAAGGACTGCCCGTGTTATAACACCTTCACAGGCAGCTATTGTGTTTCTACATCATCGCCACAGTATGACCTGCACATAGTAGGCCCTCAAATATTTGTTGACCTGATGGACCAATAATCACAATGTCTCTTGTATTAATACAATATATACACTGTATTCCTCAAAGCTGAAGTTAATGTTGTTTACTCTACCTGGTAAGCCCTCATTCTCTTCATTTACCTAAATCCTGCTTCTTCTGTGACCATCTCAGATCATACCAACTCTTACTAATCCTAGTATATACTGTGAACATATGGAACAGTCCATATCATTTAATACAGCAACAAATTACATCAATTGGTACTCTGTGCCACTGTTTGCTGTTTATCTTACCTTTTCCTACTTGCATTCAGTATAGGCTTTATGATTTTGATGCCTGTGTAACATCTTTCACAGGGTAATGCAGGATGTTACTGTGATCAGGGGCACAAAAATGGAAGTCACACAGGCTCCAGCTCTAATCCACCTCTACCATTACTAGTTACATAACTTCAGGAAAGTCACTCAACTAAAAGTCTCGGTTTCCTTGTGTAAAATGGAGTGGGTTTCAAGAAGCATGCCCTTCGGGCACTCAAAGAAATCCGGAAATTTGCCATGAAGGAGATGGGAACTCCAGATGTGCGGGTTGACACCAGGCTCAACAAAGCTGCTGGGCCAAAGGAATAAGGAATGTCCCATAACGTATCTGTGTGCAGTTGTCCAGAAAACGTAACGAAGATGAAGATTCGCCAAACAATCTCTATACATCGGTTACCTATGTACCTGTCACCACTTTAAAAATCTCAGACAATTAATGTGGATGAGAACTAACTGCTTAAAGTTATAGAACCGCCTTCGCACCTTGACTTTCCTATTCTAGTTGTAGCTAACAGGCTCATATATCTTAGAGCAGTTCCCAATTACAAGATCATCTGGAAAGTGTTTCCTAAATACTGTGCCTGGGCGGCTTCTCCCCAGTCCCTGGAGTTTCTGAATACCTGAACAGAGCCTAGGCAGGTTAAGATGGTTTTGAAGTACATCCTGGCCTGAGAATGACTGTTTAGGTAGTTGCGACATTGGGCATATAACGTTAATGCTTTTACACGCATGTTTTGTTAATTCTAAGATAAACATTTTTCTAGGAAAAAAATTAATTACTTAATTAAATTAAATAGGGATAACAATCCTTACCTCATAGGGTGAAGAGAGTTGTTGAACCTAGTTTATTCCATTTCTAATTAACTGTTCAATTCTTTATGCAAAGAAGAAAATTATTTTAGTAGCCCACACAGATTTCAAAAATGCTGTTAACTTTCTAGAACCACAAAAAAAAAAAACAATCAAATCCTTCAAAATTAGAAAGCACTAAAATTACTATCAAAATATAATGTGCTATTTGGTGATATTTTATGTAAAAATCATTCTATATATTTCGAGGAGGCTGTTATGCTCTTCAGTGTAATGAGTTGAATACAAATGCTTCTTTCTGGTGATGCATCTTTTAAGAAAAACCATTTCTTCCAAGCTCACAAGATCACTGTTGAAATATAATTCCAAACAAAAGCCTATACTACTAATTTCTTATGCTTCTGTTTTTCTTTTTAGAGGTGGCTCTTTTTCATGAAGTGTTCACTGACTAGCTAATAATGATGGAACATAGTACCAGGCAAACTATATCCTTCTCCTGAAATTAAAAAACAAAAAACAAAAAAAAACAAAAACAAAACAAAACCAATTAATAGGTGACTCTTTTTGGGGGGGGCACTTGCTAAACATTTCAATAATGCTCAACTTAATTAGATAATGTATCACACAAAATTTAATTGTTCAAGATCATCACTATGAGCCATCACTATTGGATTTGCTTTTGTGAGTACGTTTCCTACTAAACGGTAAAAGCTCTATGAAAATAAAAACAATGTCTCATTCATAGCGCCTGCACCTAGCATAGTTTCTAGAACAAAGTAGGTACTTAATAAATGATGGGTTTTTGGTTGGATGGATTCCTGTATTAACTCCTTTATAATTTATCTCTTATGAAGACTGCATAAGACCCTGTAATAAAATCTTCCTGCAAAATTTGTGGAACAAAGGTTGAAGCAGTTTCTACTAAAGAATATCTAGGCTCTCAAAAATGACTTTGTATGTTATGTTTATGAATGCTTTTATTATTTAAAAGCATCTAATCTAATCAATAGTGACTCTCCCCACTGGCTTCAACCCACTTTCTCTGTTTCATTAGGTCAGAGAGCCTGGGAGCTGTCCTTGACAACCTCCCGCTCCTTTACACTGCACATTGAATCTACCACCAAGTTCTGCTGACTCTGTCTCTGAAATGCACTCTAAATCCATCCACTTTTCTCCCATTTCCACTGCCACCTCTCTAGTCTAAGTCACCATCTTCTTCCATCTGGATCACTGAAAAAGCCTCTAAATTGGTTTCCCGGCTTTGACTCTTGCCTAATTCCAATCCATTCCTCATAGAGTGGCCAAAAAAAAAAAAAAAAAAATTAATGCAAATCTGATCTTTCTATTTCCTTGCTAAAACCATTCAATGATTAAAGAAGATGTGGTAGATATATACAATGGAATACTACTCAGCCATAAAAAAGAATGAAATAATGCCATTTGTAGCAACATGGATGGACCTAGAGATTATCATACTAAGTGAAGTAAGTCAAAGAAAGACGAATATCATATGACATCACTTATATGTAGAATCTAAAAAAAATGATACAAATGAAACTTATTTAAAAAACAGAAATAGACTCACAAACATAGAAAACGAACTAATGGTTACCAAAGGGGAAAGGGACAGGGAGGGATAAATTAGGAGTTTGGGATAACAGATACACACTACTATATACAAAAGAGATAAACAACAAGGACCTACTGTATAGCACAGGAAACTATATTCAATATCTTATAATAAACCATAATGGAAAAGAATATTCTAAAAAAATCATTCAATGGTTTCCCACTACAATTACAATAAAAACCCCAATCCTAACTTATGTCCTTAGCTTATCTCTTCAGCTTCATCTTTTGTGACTTTTATTCACTGTACTCTAGTTATACTGGCCTTCTTTCAGTTTCTCAAATTTACCAAGCTTCTTTATGCCTCAAGACGTTTACACAGGCAGCCCCTATGTCTGGAACATTCTTCTTAGTAGTTCTGTGCCTTGCTGACTTTCCACTCAATCTTTAGGTCCCTGTGTAAATTATCACCACCCTAAAAGAGGAATCCCAGACACCTGGACCAGGAAGTGTCTACTATAACTTCTCATTGCATTCTTATTTTCTTCCTATTACTTATCAGTTTGTAATAACAGATTTATTTGTATGATTGTTTACTATCTGTCTCACTCATGAGGCAAAGTTTCATGAAGGCAGAAGCTATGACTTTTTGTTCAGCCTATAGCTCTAGTTCCATGCCGGGCACATGAATTCCAAATGAATGAACCTCATGCAGAAATACCACCATCATCAGAATTTCAGTGCACTGCCAATGAAAATTAGCACAGATTAGAATTCAAATATCTAGTTATTTCTTTGGTGCCAGATACATACATGGACAATCACAAGTTTAATAAAATGCTGGAAGAAACACACAATTAGCCAGATTATTGTCAATACAAATTTATATTGTCTCCACTGGGTCTCAGCAAGGCTCAGCACCCCTTTTAACTCTCCCTAGTAATCTTTCTCTTCACACTCTTATTATTCCAACTCCTGGCCCATTCCTCCCAGCAGAAAATTTCATTTAAACATTCATTCATTAAACAAATATTTACTGAGCCTTTACTATATTCCAGGTACTTGGTATAAAGAGCAGTGACCAAAAAGAAAGTGCCTGTTCTCAAGGCACTTACATTCTAGAAATAAATATTTACATTCAGGAAGTGATAAGAACTATATAGGACAAGCAAGGAGGTAGGGGGACACAGAGTGATACAGTGGGGATAAATGTATGCTATTTCAGTTTGGGATTTAGGAAGGGCCTCTCTCATGGGTGACAGGAGCAGAGACCTAAACAGAGTGAGCCAACTAGACGTCTGGGCCAGAGGAAGGGCAATCCAGACGGGGAGCAGTAAGTGCAAAGGCTCCAAGGCAGAAGGGTGCCTGGTGTGTCTGAGGAAGAGAAGGAGGCCTGTGGCTGGAGCAGAGCAAAGAAGGACAAGAGTGGGAGGACAACGTGGAAGAGGGGGGCAGGCAAGAGGTCACGGTGGGCCTTTTTAAACATTCTAAGCAAGACTGAAAGACACTGGAGGGCTTCTGAGCAGAGGAGTGGTATGTTTCAAAACATTTACTCCGGGCCCTGTATAAAGAATATAGACTAAAGATTGGGGTGAGGAACAGGAGTGGAAGCAAGCAGATGAGTCTGGAGACATTACAACAGCCCAAGCAAGAGGTGATGGCAGCTTAGGCTAAGACAGAGGTGGAAGGGAAAAGTAGTAGTCATATTCTGGATATATTGTGAAGGTAGAACCAACAGGATTTGCTGATGAACTGAATACGTACAGAGCATGAGACAGAAAAAAAATCAAGGATGACACCTCTTTGGGCCTGAGCAAGTAAAAGAACAGAACTACCACTGACTCCTATTCTCCAATAAAAGGAACCAGGGATTCTTAGAGAAATGGCTGAATCTACAGCTAGAACAACAAGAGCGTAGGATATACTGCTGTGGCCAAAAGTAAATATGAATATGGACTATACAAATATTGAATCATTTTGTTGTACACCTGAAATTAATACAATGTTATATGTCAATTATACCTCAATTTTAAAAATCACCAAATGAATAGAATAAATTGGAGAAAGTAACACACACAAAAAAACCAAAGTTAAGGGTGAGGTAGAGATTAAAATCACAATACATGTTCTCAATCTGTGGGGGGCAGGAAATGAGAGACACGTCGGAATGATGCAGGGGCCGGCTTGAAGTTCCCCCTGCCCAAATCTGGAACAATCTGACCATCAAAATAAATATCAATAGCAACAAATGATAAGATAACTCATAAAATAAGAATCTACAAGTCACAGATAGACAGACATATGGATAGAGGGAGGGATGGATGGATGGATGGATAGACAGACTGACAGGAAGAAGGAAAGGCTCTTCCTTACAGCAGTACGCCAATTAATAAACATAAAATAAATGATGGAATTAGAAAATCATCTAATTCCATCTAAAGCAACCAGCAAAGTCTAGCAGGTAAAATTTGATAAGAAATAGGATATTTACATAAAGTGTATTCCCACAAGATACGTATCAATAATTACAGAGGGCAAATGATTTCAGAGAAGAAACGAGGCACGATACCATTGTAACCAAGTGATCAAGTTAACATCACTTGTAACAAGACGAACACCTACTACGTGCCTCCTGGTATGACACGCTGACGAGGACACGTCACCTCTGTAGACATTCTACAAAATAAATGACCTGCACATGTCAAAAATGTCGAGGGCGTGAAAGATAAAGACTGAGAAAGTGTTCCAGGTTAAAGGAGACTAAGGAGACACAACAAGTAAACGATGATCCTAGACTGGACAGTGGACCAGGACAAGGCTTTTTTTTCCTTTTGCTATAAAGAACATCAGTGGTACAGCTGGTGAAATTTGATTAAAATCTCCAGATTAGGTACCATGCTTCACTGGTGTTAAATTCCTGATGCGATGACTGTACTGTGGTCACGTATAAGAACGTCCTTGTTTTTAGGAAATACACACAAATTAGCAGGAATAAAAAGCATTAGCATATGTCTGCAACTTATTCAGGAAAAAAAAATGGTCCTTAAAAAGTGAAGAACTCCTTTGAATTCCCACTGAACATCACGTAACTTTCTACTACAGTACCTATAACACTTTTTTTTTTTTTTTACTTATTGTCCGGAAAAGAATATGCCTTCAGAGGTTAAGCAACTTGTCTGAAGTAGACGTTAGTAAATGAAAGACCAAGGTTTGACCTCAGATCTACCTGACTCAAAGCCAATACCTGGTTAAATCATAAGACGGTGAAATGCCGAGTAAATGTTTGCTGAATATTTATACTGTTGTCTTTATTTTTCAAAAATACTCTACATAACAATCTATTCACTAATGGGTCTCTTAATCCAAAGAGTTTCACCTACGCAACAGGAATCCCCAGCATCAGCCTTATAAATTCTTAATTTCAAGAAAAGAGACAGAACTCAACTTGGCTTACACACTGAGTTGGTGGCAAAGAAGGAAAAAACAAAAGATAAACACAATCCAAAAGAGCCTTTATGATTTACCCCTGCACTCTTCCAATCTGTTCGCCTGCCATTATCTACACCCTACGTTTTTCACATTTTCCCCCATTTTCCAATCTTTGCACTTCTGTTCCTTCTAATTATATGGGACCCCATTCCTTGTCATCCTGATAAACTCTTATACATTCTTAAGACCACCTCAAGTAGTATTTCCCCTCAATGAATCCTTCTCTGACCTCCCCAGACAGAAGTACATACTTGCCTCCCATACTCCCCAAATTCCATGTATTCTATAATTAAACTTTCACATTAAGGAAATTATCTATTTACAAGTCTCTCCTGGCTAGAGAATGAATCCTGTTATTTTATTTACCTTGGCATCTCTAGCATCTGGCACATAAGTAGGTTCTGTGTCTGTACATTTATTATCTTGCTACGTGTTAACAAAGGATTAAGGCAGAAGCATTTAATAAATATTTCCTGAATTAATGAGTATGTGTTTTATCACTTGAGAGAGGCTTGGTTTTTGTTTGTTGGTAAAATCCTAAACTCTTCTTCATACATAAGACAGAAAATATTGATAAATAAACCAAGCTCATTTGATACTGGTAGTCAAAGCAATGTGTTTATCTGCAAAACCAAAGCAGTTATCATGGGTTTGAAAAGAACACCTTAACCAGCAAACTATGCACACGCACAAACCACACCTATTCGCAGATCAGATGGATAAATAAATTGCTATTACTGCTTTACCCACAAAATAATTAATCCTCTGTTTCTCATCCATGAACAAACTGCTTGTCCCATCTGAATATTCAACTTTACCTGCAGTGCTTGTTCTTGGATATCACGAAATAATTCCATATCTTTCTCAGTCATGATTTCCTGGCTCCCGAAAAGCCGTTCCTCACTTTCTTGTTTGCCGTCCCAGCCATCCTGATTGTCTGCACGTTAAGAAAGGGCTCACGTTATTAATGCTACCTTCAGTTTAGCACATGAACTAGAACAAATTTCAAAAGTCTTAATATTATTTATATAAAAGAGAAGAGGATAACATTAAATTGACTCCCAGAAAGATACTAGTCAATAAACAATATGTACATATTATATCTGCCTTATAATGAAAACCCTGAATTGACTTAAAGCTGCTTAAAAATATTAACTAAATAACTAAATTTAAACTTCATTAAAAGAGATACTTCAGTATATACATACATACATATAAAAGTAGAACAGGAAAAAGGTCTAAGAAGTATGAAGTCTATTTTGAAATAACATGAATATAAAACTTTTAATATGAGTTTAACATGTCAACATGCAAATATTGCTTCTTCATTCTTTGGTAGTATGGAAGAAGTTTATGTTATAGCAAGATATAATTTTCATCACTTCAGAGCAAAACAAGGAAATTTTGCTCCTTTTAAAATTCTCAATGATTCTGCAATCTTCATAAGGCCAATACATTCTTATCTCAACAAAAAGATGTATTTCAAATAGCTACTTTAACTGATGCCAAGTACTACCAACTCCCCTCACATTCTGGGTACCCTTTTAAAGCACAAACTCCAAAGCCTGAGTATCACAGATGGTAATCCTCTGGGTAAGTATGACAAATTATTATAAGCATACACTAAATGATGCACCTTCCTCAAATGGGTAAAGAAATGAGTGAAAGGAGCATTGGGGGATTAAGTAGATCACTATCCTCTGCATTTGAAGATGACACTGATTTGGTCTCACTTCCTCTCTGTATGAGTATGGCTGAAAAAAACCCATTAGTGACAGACAGTTCTCTTTTAAAAATCAATTGCACATACAGTTACTCATTTAGTGTAAGAGGAAGGACAAGGACTCACTCTTGACAATATTCCTAAACTGAAAAATACATATATAATCTGAAGATATTCTGTGCCTTTAATGCCCCCTAGTGCATGACACAGACGGATGCAGGCACAGATCTAGCACAGTATTCCGCAGCATTGTATCAGATGGTGCAGATTGCTTCTTAAACTCTACAATTCATAAAGAAAATGACAGAGCCAATTAAAGCAAAAGCTCATACCAATGCCTAAAGCTCAATATTGGTTCTCCATATACTTTATACATTTGCTCTAATAATTTCTAACACTTTCCAGTAGATTCTTCTAATAATCCACCGCCAGTGAAATGGTTAATTCAAAAATGCCTTTTATCACGATCTGCTTTAAGAGATTCCTTCCTAAATCCAACCTAAATGGCTTGCGTATTTTCTTAGATAAATGTACTCAGAGTGGAGCTTATCTACAGTCTACATGGCTGATAAAGACATGAAAAGTACTTAAATGCTTAAACTGTAGTTAGTTGATTGCCACTCAGGTGAAAAGCCAATCAATACAGCATAAAAGGGGGGACCTGACAAGGATGAGGACTTTTCTCTCCTGCAGTGGACCAATCAATCATTGATATAAGCAGGAATGATGAAGCGGTGAATACAATCACCAATGGGACACTGTGGGGAAGGAAATAAAAGTTAAGGAAGTCCTTGCAGCACATGAGACACTACAGACTCAGCCCTGTGATCCAAGAGCCCATTCTTGTTCTTCTGCTTTCCTCAGAGCCCTTTCTAACTTTCTTCACACGGTTAGGCTCTTGCAACTCAACAGCGATGAGACCAGCTCTAATTATCTGGACAGCTCATCAAAATGTTCTCCTCTGACTTGAATTATCTGCTATACTTTTAACTCTTCTCCACAGATGTTTTCTACTTTGAAAACTAGGGACCTGAGCCTGACACATAAGCAAATGGTCTGAAGCTGTGGTTCTCTTTCTCTTTCTTTTTATGTATAATCCATGAAAAATTACAACTGTATTTGCCAAGATCTGAAGTAGAAAAATCAATGACCTCATCATATTTGCATATAGTTTGGTCTTTCACTTATGCTCAGATCAACAGCATTTTATTGGGTTGGCCCAAAACTTCATTCAGGCTTGGAAAAACCCAAATGAACTTCTGGGCCAACCCAATATTTACCTATACTCTGCAATACCCTTCCAGGAATAAAGTAAGCATCTTGATGTTCATCACAT
Organism: Balaenoptera acutorostrata; assembly: GCF_949987535.1. Taxonomy (NCBI): domain Eukaryota; kingdom Metazoa; phylum Chordata; class Mammalia; order Artiodactyla; family Balaenopteridae; genus Balaenoptera; species Balaenoptera acutorostrata. The sequence continues at coordinate 6,084,224 of NC_080084.1, read as the reverse complement.
AATTTATTTTGTAATTTATGAAATATTACATAAAGTTATCCTTGAGTCAAGGTTATACACTAAATTTCTGTAGACAGATTCTTTGTGGTTCTACCCAAAAAGCATCTTCTTTTCTCTAAAACTCCTACCTGTCCATTCTCCAACTTCACCTCTAGCCTCTAAGTTCCTGCCATAGTTATCACTTGAGCATCACCTACATACATATCTTCAGCACATTCTTATAGTCCAAGACCAATTCTTAATAATCAAATATAAATCTACTCCAGATAACTATTGTTATTCCAAATAACACACTTTGGAATACTTTTTGTTTCTAAGTGAACAAACTTTCACCTGTGGGCCAATCTGAAGTGCTTGATTTTCTGTTGCCCTTTTTCCTGACTCTATATTGCTCAGAGTAGTCCACCACTTCCCCTCGAGGTTTCCGCCCGTCAGGGGAAGGGGTAAAGAATTTGGTAAGGCCATCGATGAGCCCTTTGGTTTTCTTATTGAACTTCAAGGGGACGCTGCCATCTCTGCAGAAGTCCAAGCCATCTATTTGCTCTAGATATCCGTCTTCTGATGACGATGCTGACTGGCTGGAGAGAGTGATTTTACGCTTCCGACCCCTTCCAGGGCCTGTTCGAACTTTGCTGAAGGGACCTTTTGACCTAAAGAATCAAACAGGGAAAAGGGAAACTATTAAAAAGAAATCTTTATATGGTTTCTATTTAATATATAACACACAGTAAATAACCTACAACTATATTTTAAAAATCTGTATCGTTAAGAATATTCCATAAACTGTAAATATTATATGACTAAAAAGTAATGTTATTAGAAACATCTATTTCTGGGAAGACTATTCATTTTATAGTGAAAAGAATCCTAGGCCAGGAGTCAGAGGGCATATCTGAGTCATAATTCTGCCACTTACTAGCTGCATATCTTGGACAAATTACATTCTCTTTAAACAACAGTGTCTTCATCTATACAATGAAAGTTGTACCAGAGAAAAACTAAGACCTTTCCAGGTACGAAGTCCAAGGATCTCTGCACCAACTCAGAGTTATACTCTTACCTCTAAACATAAGGATGTTATGTCTCTGCAAGTCAGGAATCAAAAGATCTTTTTACAGGAAAGTTAAAGCTTGATTTAAGATTTAAAATATGAACTACAATACTGGTTCTATGTATTTCAAGCCGCTAATGCCCACTCATTTCAGCTATACCACCTTCGTCTTAAGTGTACAAAGGGTGGGTAAATTTTGTGAGAGGCTGACAGGCCTAAAGATAGTTTACATATCATCAAAGGTGAATTACTGTAGAGATACTCCAAAGAAAAGAGAAAATTAGCTACTTAATCTTGCCCCACCTCCTCCAGACCTAGCCCAGTTTTCTAGTCCACAAGAGATAATTATATCCCTGATTTCTGTTAACAGATGAAAATTCACGTTATTTTACTTCAGGACACAGAAATGGAACTTAGCTATGACCTCAACAGGAGAAGCTATCCAGCAATCTGTACATATAACAGAAATAAACTACTGAGATTACATCAAGAGAAGAATCTGTGAAATGCTTCAATAATGTCATTTTTTCTTCCTTGTTTTTTAGGTAAAAGAAGCAATCTAAGGTAACGGTTTAGAGCCAGACCTTGGGGCCAGCCTATTGGGGTTTTCATCTCAGTTGAACACTTACTATAAACTATGCAAGTTAATCGTTCTAGACTGTAGTTTCCTCCTTTGAAAAAGGAGAGTACCAACAGTACCTACTTCACTGGGCTGGTGGGAGAATTAAATGATTTAACACAAGTCAAGCACTTAGAACAGTGAGTGCCTTGGCACTTTATTAAGGGCTCAGTAAGAGTTAGCCATTATTATTACATAAAAGTGGCAGCTATGACAACTGCGTGTCTTTTCGCAGAGCAAACAAGTGAACCCTGTGCTACAGAGAAGACCCTATGCTCTTCTCCCCTCACCTTGCCACAAGTACAACTTACACCGTGTTTTGTTTCTTTAACCTGTTTTTTGGGCGTCCTATTGGATTAGCATAGCGCCGTTTTATCTGTGCCGCCTTTTTCTGTAGAAGTTTTCGTCCTTTTTTCCTAGGTCGACATATCTGACATATCCACATGCCTATAAAGAAAGAAAATTCCACATAAAAGCACAATGGACATAAACACACTGAAAGAGTTCAGATACTCTAAGCCAGGAGTTCTTAACCTGTTTCAGGTCAAGGACTCTCATTTGAAAATCTGATAAAAGCCCCCCAGAAAAATAAACATGAAAACATACACACACAAAATTCTACAAACAACTGGAAGAGACTCACAAATATCCTGAAGGCCACACATGGCTGAAGTCCACTGATCCTCACTTTATACCCAGAACCCACATACGGGCTTCTAATTACTGTTCTGCAAGAAAAGAAGCCAGGTTCCCATAGAGGAATGGCTGAGTCCAGGACTGGAGCTGGGAAAATACAAGATAACCTGGAACAGCCTGTGGTGCCAGGAAAGAAAGAAGCGCCCAACAGATGATGAAGGCGTGTGAGAAGGACCCAGAGAAAGAAGCGCCCAACAGATGATGAAGGCGTGTGAGAAGGACCCAGAGAAAGAAGCGCCCAACAGATGATGAAGGCGTGTGAGAAGGACCCAGAACCCAACGTGAAGGAACTCCCAACAGCCAGATCTGGGTCAATCCAGAAAAAAAGGAATAATCACAGCAATGGACTATAAGCCATAGCATAAAATAAATATCCATGAGTCCATAATGATTTGAAGAGCTGAATAAATAAATAAGTGGGAGAAAGGGATCACTCTTTCTTTTTTTTTTTTTTGGTGTGTTTTTTTTGTTGTTTTTACATGTCCATTTATTAAACAAGAACTCCTTCATGACAATTTAATACAGTATTTATTAACGATTAGTGTTGAGAAAATTATTTCCCCCTACATACAAAAATACAGATTTGAACACTCTGAAAACAATCAGGACAAGTACCGTGAAAAATTGGTTCTTCAAAAGAAATAAAGGGGGAAAACTGAGGGCAGCACAAGGCTTTGTCTGTTGTCAGGGACAAACCAACAGAAGCAAAGGCTTTGGGGTCCCCAAACCACTCCAAATGGATAGAGTCAAACCTGGGAGCCCGTGGGAGCCAGGGGGTGCCCACCCCAGGGCAACCATATCGGCTTCAGAAGCCAGGATGGGAGCTCTGACAGCAAAAACCAAAGTTTGCCAAACAGGCATCACCTCAGATCATCTCACAGCTGGGGATCACTCTTTCTTATAGCAGAATTACAGTTAGTAAATGTAGAAGAAATGATGGAAATAGAAAAATCATCACTATGTAGACAAACACCACAGTAAAAAGTGGTGCATGCACGAATCAATGACTGATGCTAAAGGAGATACAAAGCAGAAAAAGAGTAACTTTAAGGTGTCTGTCAAGTTTCTCCACTATAATCAAGTGGTCCAAGTTAACACCAATATTAATAAGACCAGTATAATATACCCCTGTTATGATACACTAAGAGGGCACAACATCACTTCTCTAGTATTCTTGTCAAACTGCATAGCCTCAGTCTAATCACGATAAAGCAAGAGACAAACCCAAAATGAAGGACTTTCTACAAAATACTTGGCCAGTATTCTTCAAAACTGTCAAGGTCAGGAAAGACAAAATCTGAGGAACTGACTGGAAGAGAGTAAGGAAATATGACAACTAAATGTAATGTGACATCCTGGATTGGATTCTCAGGACCAGAAATTCAAATAAGGTCTGTAGATTAATCACATCAGATCAATGTTAGTTTCCTGGTTTCATTAACTGTAAGATGTTAACTTTAGGGGAAGCTGAGTAAAGGGTACAATGAGAACTCTCTGTACTATTTGTACTACGTTTCTGTAAATCTGAAATTATTTCAAATAAAATATTGCCTGCTTTAAGCTTCCAAAAACTTCCTTTGTAGGCATTAAATACACAGGAATGAAGTCCTAAGAAAATCTTTACTATCTTGAAGGATTCTCAGAAGGCCTTTTGTCCACATTTCAAGTAAATGGAAGAGGTAGGAAATGGGGGATACTTATTCTTCCAATACATATAAATGTAGGCTCTTCAAAAGGTGACAATCAATAGTGGCACAGAGGAACTCAAGTAAAATCCTAAAGTGGAATAACTTGGCTATAACTAAGGTTGAGTCCCTTTCCATCAACAGGAAAAATTTCTTCAAACAGACACATCAAGTATCCCATAAGCATTTTACTTAAGAAACCTATAAATCACAAAATCCGAGTTGAAAATGGAATTTATGGTAAGACAAAGCAGAGAAGACTAATGATTTTTTTTTTTAAGAAACTTATAAGCATATGATAAGATGAAAATCCAACCAACAGGCAACTGTATCCCAACTAAATACCTTTCAAGGAACAGGAGTCAAAAGAATAGAATAACATTATTAAGCTGTATTCTTCTGATTTGGGCACCTGTTTGTTTGCAAAATGTTATAAAATTTTTAAGGTTTTCGATAAATCAGAGGCCCTGATAGCTTTAGGCCCCTCAAAAGTGATGAGCTGTGATATAATCAACATGACCTAATACAACTTCACTTCTTCCTTTCAAGAAACAGATATTTCAAACTATTACATAAGGCAAGTATTTTGCCCTCTAGCTATAGAGAGTTGGCAAAAAATTATAAATGAACACCTTCACCCTCCATGGATACTTAAATAATGAAAACAGAGGAAACTAATAATAAATCCACACCACATAAGAATGTTAGGATGCCTAAACAGAAAGACTATCCCCACCTTTAGGGTGACTGCTCGCTCTCTTTCTACTTACACAACACCAAATAGGAAGATGCAAATTATTCTCTCATCTTAACAAAGCAGATTAAAAAGCGCTTTCACTAACCTGCCCCTTTATATTGCCAGACTGATTTCAGAAAGTATTTCTTACCTTTTGGCATCCGGGTGAGTGGCGGATCACAACACTCCATGTGAAAACCTCGGTCACAGGAATCACAAAAGAGCATGTTATCCTAAAGGAGAGAAAGAACAGTTTGGTTCAACCTTGTGAAACATGTCAGGATCACGACTTCATGAAACCTAGGAAGCTCCTTTCCATAAAGAAGATGAGTTACCATAATAATAAAAGTTCCCTTAATTTTTATTAGTTGAGTAAACGGACAGCCTGAGTTAGCAAAAAGTTTTGCTTCATCCATCTTTAATAAAAACTAAAGTTTCATTACTTTTAAGTTTATCCAGTAGCCAGATACAAGCTAACTTTAGTCTGTTTTAATAAAAGAAGAGAAACGGATGACTGTAATTAATATAACTGACCATCCCTAAACGAATACCTCCATATTACTCAAACAAATTTCACGAGTATTTCTTTAACGTAGCTAGTCTCTCTGCAAACATACAATTAAGGTGCTTCAGAAACTACCTAGAAATCATCCAAGTGTCAATGAGCAAGTATTCTACACTAATGATGTGTAACTTGAAGGAGCTACTGTTCTAAATTCTGCTGGACCAAGTGACTGAAAATAACCAACCATGCTTCGAGGAAAATGCCAGTTGTACATTCTACTTCTAAATGAAACATTCACGTTGGAAGACGAAGATACTCACTGCATTTTTGCCTTGATCGCGACAGGAGCTGCACGTTTTACACTCGATGCACTGCCACCGTAAGGCCTTCACTCTAACCGTTAGCTCGGGGGAAAACTTTAAACACGATGGATGACCTAATAAGGGGAAAGTTCGCAAACGAAACAATCAAGAATCATTTTGTAACTGTATTAAAGGAATGAGGTAGAAAAAGGCAATTTTCTTAAATCAAAACATCAAGGAAAACAAGAAGCCCCTGGAAGCTTGCCACACACGCCTCATCAGGACTGGGCACTCAATTCAGGTTTATGCGTGCTAAATACATCACCCTCCCCAATTTGATTATAAAAAACTTGACAAACTCCAAACTTTTATTAAGCCTGCATTAATTAAAGCACTATGTGTGTACACATGCTCCCACGCATACGAATACAAAACATGCCTGGGCCACTTCTGGAAGAATAACACAAAAACTGTTTACAACTGTAACATCCTAGGATATAGAGCTATAAATATTTTGCAGGAAAAGGATTTTACATTTTACTTTATACCCTTCTGTGCTCTCATTTTTAAAACAATAACATGTGTTACTTTTATAACTAAAAAATATATTTTAAAAATCCCACCATTTAAAAGTGAGTTATGTGCTCATGATTTAAGGCACTCAAGCTAAAACTAAAACCTAAGCAATATTTCTACTGTGATCAAAATTAATAGTAACACAAAAAAATGTTTCCTCTCCCAAAAGTCAGTATCAGTTTGATTCTCAAAAACTTAGGGTAGCCAATTTGCTCTCAACTCTGAAAAGATTTATCCCTTTCCTCTAAAAATTCGTTATGTTTATTTTTCTTCAGTGAGAGAAAGGGTTGGTTAAATTATCTTCTCTCCTCTCTCTTCTATCCCTAAATAATTTTCTCTTTTAAGAGATGATAAGAAATTTATCATCAAAACATCACTAACATCCAAGGAAAATGGAAGAGGTGTAAAAGCCTCACCCATAATCTCATCATCCTAGAACAGCCACTTTCGTGTCCTACTCTTCCTTTGAAAAGTAACTAAAGCCCTTGCATGGTTTTAATTATAGAATATATACGGCTTTGTTTTGCTTTTCTCCATTATTTTATTCAAGCAAACTTTATATTTACATTCCTTAAACTGATTATATTCCACTGACTTGACACACTATAACCTACCTGACCATTTCTCTGTTGCAAATATTTAGACAATTACCCGTAACAGTTATTAGATCACTAAAGTGAATTATTTCATGATGATAGATTCTTTCCTTCTTTTAAGTTAATTCCTGAGAATAAATTCCTGAAAGAGGAGTTGGTGAGTGAGATGAAATAAACATTGTTATAGCTTGAGAGGTAGACTTGCACTGCCAAAACATGCTTCAAATCCTATGATATAATACCCAGTGCCACCAGCAAAGCACAAATATTTTACTGCAATTTTATCAGCTCCAGTTTGGGCTCTCTTATCTTTCGAGCTCTATAAAAGCTATAAAATAACACTTCGCTGCTGCTTTGGTGTGCGCTCCTATTATTATTTGGGTAGAACGTTTTTCACACGCTCAACTCTTAACTTTCTCTCGTGTGAACTGCCTATTCATAGGCTCTGCCCCCAGACTTCACGTTTAGAAATGAAAGCACACGCTCAACTCTTAACTTTCTCTCGTGTGAACTGCCTATTCATAGGCTCTGCCCCCAGACTTCACGTTTAGAAATGTAAGCACACGCTCTATACTTTAGAGCTTTTGGCCCCTTGCCATATTTAATGCAATTATTTTTCTCAAACAATTCTTGCTTTTTAAAATTTGGGGTATTTTAGTTCTCAATTTGAAAAGTACCAAATTTCGTATACTTGACCATGTCCATACTTTCTTCCTTGGTTATTCTGATAGCCAAGCTCCAAGCAGCCCTCCTGGTAACAACACCAGTTCACGCCCTTGTGTAGTTCTCTCCCACACCAAACAGGATACTGCTGAAATGACAGCGTGACTTCTAAGGTAAGTATAAGAGATGCTGCCAATTCCACCTTCCTCTTTCTCTCAGATACCTGCTTGGGGGAATCAGCCGCCACCTGTGGACACTCATGCAGCCCTATGGGAAGGTCCACAGGGCAAAGAGCTGAGGCTTCCTGTCAACAGGCAGCATTAACTTGCCAGCCAGGTAAATGAGTCACCATGAAAGCCTTCAGATGACACAAGCACAGGACCTGCAATCTTAATTGCAACCTCATGAAAGATCCCAAATCAAAACCACCCAGATAAGCCACTCCCTAATTCCTGACCCAAAGAAACAACATGAAATAAACAATGTTTGTTGTTGCTTTTAGCTGCTAAGTTCTGTAGTAATTTATTTCTATAGCAAGGGTAACTAATAGTTATTTATCTTACTAGTTCTTTAAAAGTCCCCTCTACAGTAAGATTTTCAAAGTACGCTCGTCCCTATCTTACAGAAACTCAGAGACCACCTCAAATATCATGCTTCTCAGAAGGCAGGGCTATAACACAACCCTCTCCCTGCTCCCATTTCATTCCTACCTCACCTAAACCAGATTCATTTTTACCTGTTTTATATATTTGAGTTCTCATAAGATTTCTTAAGGGTTCCATTACTAAAATAGTTTGGAAATCACTGTATTGTATGACATGTCACTATATTTTTGTCTAACCTTTTAGGATTTTATGGTTTATATTTAACTGTGAAACCCACCCAGAATTCATTTTGGTTTGTGGTATTATGCTGAATATGGTCACCACTACTCGATCTCTTCCCACCTCCTTCTAATGCCTTCTATACATAAAAACCGAAAAGCTGAAGACTATACTTCCCAGACTCTCTTGCAGTTAGGCTCTAGATACGAATTAAATTCTACCAATGGGATGTGTTTGGGTGATTTCTGAAAGGTAGTAATGAAGCAAAGACCATCTTCTTCCTGATACTGTTTTCTAATGAAAAGTTATGAAAACGCCAGTTTCATAACTCTCCACCTTCATGGCTATCCAGAAGCAGTTGTGACAACGGCCAAATTCAGCATTTCAGCACCAGCTACAGAACTCAACGGTTCTGCAGTACTTCCCACTTCCACCTCTTCCAGATGGAGGCAGACGCAGTGGCTCCCTGGTGGGCCAGTCCTGCAACGTCCCAGGAATCAGTCCTTGAGGCCCAGTCCAGAGCGTGCCTCTTCAGCCCTTCCAACGATCTCACAAAAACCTGATTCTAGTATTAAATTCCTCTCCCCTTGAAGTATGTAGTGTGTTTTCTGCTTTCGGGACTAAATCCTATTTGTCACTGGTATAAAACACTGACTATTAAGCCAGTGATTAAAGATACTGCAAAGCCGAGTACGTTCTTAAAATGCAGACCAAGACTATCTCTGGAATTGACAAATTAGGAGACTCTTTGCAAAACCTTTTTTAGAGCCCAGAGTTTCACACAGCTCACTAAATTGCAGTGTCAACGCTCTATTTCCCAATGTGACATATGTAAGTTTCTATCAAGAAAAACAAATCTGTTATCATCCTGGTTCTATTCATGAAGCCTGAGGCATAAATCAAGAAAGGTAAGTAGTGATTATTAAAGAAACCAGCAATAACTTCTAACTGATTGCTGTGATTCGAACAGATGTTTGACAGTGAAATATAAAGACCAACAGAAAAAAATAAGTCTATGGAAAGCTTTTTATAAAAACAACAATAACAGCTGAGGCCTGATTTAACTTAACTGAATAAAACATTTCAACTATACATTTAAATCCCTCCCTCATCTAGAAGCTCATCTCAGGTACCTAAAACCAGAATCAAATTAAAATGTTCCTTTCTTAAGGACCAAGGGTACAAACTCCAGTCAAACATCCTCTCGCCTGAGGGCACCTGTCACAAGGACACAAGGGCTACATACCACTGTTGCCGCAGTCTGCACAGGAGATGAGTTCCTCTGGCTTCTTTTCTCGGTTTTGGTCTTTTGTACCAAGACAGAAACTACAGATGGGGATTGGTTCAGCAACTGGCTGTAAAGAAAAACACAATTCACTCAGGTACTGGGGCTTTTTTTTAGTATAAATATAAAGACATTACAATTACAGTTGTAAATTCCTTCGAGAGTTACATATGACTTTGGGACAAATGTATCCCCCTCCTAAATTTCCAACAAAGTAGGTGAGTTTTTACCAAGCTGCTTTGGCTGGGCCTTTACAAACGGTCCCCGTAGTGACAAGTTTGGTCCAAAAAATCATATCCCAATCATGTTGGTCACTTAGAAACTAAATGATACAGTGTGGATTAGGCAAAGCAAATCCATTACCTAAGAATGAAAAATTCAACTGAATTAAGCACAAGAAATCATAGTATCAGCCCTTAAAAGGCATGTGATGTAGGAGAAAAATAAGATGTTTAATAAGCATAATGAAAGGTAACAGTAAGAGCTCTGTACAAATGGGAAGGATAAATTCCAACTGTGGTTTGGAAGAGAAGGGTTGAACGAGGAAGGTAACACATACTAAGTGCCAGTACTTAATACGTGTGTGTTATGGTATCTTGAGAAGCTTGTCCAAGGACAACAGATACTAATTGTTAAAAGCAGGTTTAAAGCTAGGTCTCTAGGTTCCTCCACAGCACTGGATGGAGAGAAAGGCAATACAGGTAGTATAAACAAGGTGAACTTCGGTTTGCAGTCTGCCAAGGCTAGTGCTTAAAGGATATGGCTTCCGTGATAAGCGGAGGGAGGAAGACTAGACCAGTTCTTTAAGACTGCCACTGAATGTCTTATAAAGAAGTTGGACTTTATCCTCAAGAAAAGACGAACAGGTTACTGAACCAAGAGACGATCAACTGTATTTGACAAAAATAATTCCAGTAGCAATAACAAAGACAAACTGGGGAAAACCTAAAGATAGGTAGAACATTTAAACAGGGATTGCAATAGTCTGGTGAAGACAAGGTAAGAACCTGAACCAAAGCTAAGGGAATGGAATAGGAAAACATAGCTATGGACTCAGAAACCAGCTAGTTGTGGAAGTGACAGAAAAGGAATTAAACATGACTAACTTAACTGAAAAGATGGTGATGTCATTAACTGTGAAAGGTGAGTCATTTTAAAGAAGAAAACCAGGAGGAAAGCAAAGGGATGATGAATCTGATTTCAGGTGTGTTTAGTTGGAGGTACTCTCAGTCACCTCTCAACTACTTATGCTAAGCATTGTGCAGGACAGCGATACAAACCCCTCAAGATGCTTTTAGTCTACAGGGGAGAACAGATGTTTGCAGGTACCATGATAGGGAAACAAAGGAAGAAGTGATCAAGTAGGGAAAAGTGGTATCAGGGAAAGGCTTCACAGAGGTATCTGACAGGCAGGCATACCTGAAGGGGATGTTCAAAGAAAATACAGAATCATACAGAATTGGATTTGGGAGTTGGGAGGTATGAGCTTAGTTTGGGACTTAATGAGCTTAAAATGCCTAAGAACCATCAAAGGGGCAATGCCCATGGATCTGGAGTTCAAGAGAAAAGGTGGTCTGGAAATAAAAATCTGGAAGTCATAGACAGTCAGCCCTCCATATCCGCAGGTTCCACATCCTTGAATTCAACCAACCGTGGATCTCAGTCAGCTGAATGTGGAACCCGGACCCTGCAGATACCTTGAGGGCTGACTGCACATACAAAATGGCAGTAAGGCCATCAGAGTTGATGAGTTCTCCCATGGAGAGCAGGTGGCAAGAAGAAAGCCAAGGTCAGAACATCAATATTTAAGGGACTGGCAGAGGAAAAAGCCTGAAAAGGAAATAGACTAATCAGAGAGTTGGATGGTACATCAACGTAAAAATGTCCAACACAAGCAAACTAACAGTACTGCTCAGCCAAGAGATAAAATGAGAGATGAACAGTAGGAAGCTGTCTTAACAACTGTGCCTGTGGTAAAGACAACCACATCCTTTCTTTAAAAAGAAATATGAAAAGGAACCAAGGAATAAAGTCGGGAAAGACTTCATCCAAGAGTAGAAACTTGAAGTAACCTCTAAAGAAGGCAGAAGCAAGGTCAAGAGGCTTAAGCTTTATGCTGTAGCCTCTAAGTACCACAAGAAGATTTTAACAGAGGAATGATATGAGTAAGATTTGAAGTTTAGAAAAGTCACTCTGTACGTGGTTGGAAATGGACGGGAAGGGATATGATCTATGATCCAGGCCCTGAGTAACAAGGGCCTGCATTAAGGCACTGATGAAAGGACTGGAGAAGAGACAAAAGAGGTATTTAAAGGTGTAACTGGCAGGAACTGCTGGCTAATTGATTTGGGGTAGGGAACACAGTAAGAAGGACGCAAGACTAGAAAGACACCATTAAAGAAGTAAAGAGGCAAGCCACAGAATGGAAGATATTAACTCACATTTAACCAACAAATGTTCATATCCAGTACTGTATATACAAAGAACTCTTACATGTCAATAAGGAAAAGACAGACAGAAGACTTCAACAGGTACTTTACAACAGAAAATACATATGTAATATACAAGTGGCCAATAAACATAAGAAAAGATGCTCAACCTCACTAGCCATCAAGGAAGCAGATCTTCAAGGAAGGCTAAAATTATGAAGACTGGCAATAGTAAGTATTGGTAAGAAAGTGGAACAAAAGAAACTCTCTTACACTGCTGATAGGAATATAAATTGACAAAACCACTCTGAAAACTACTAAAAATAAACACAGCATACCATATGATCCTGCACTTCCACTCCTGGCTATATACCCAAACGAAGTACATACACACAATATATAATAAAGCATACACAAAAAATGAGCAGAGCAGCATTATTCATAACACCAAAATCTACTCAAATAAAAACTACCCAAATAACTATCAATGAATGGTTACACAAATAAATTATGCTATATCCATACAGTAGAACATTAAACAGTAATGAAAATAAACAAGTTACAGTCAACAACATATCACAAACAACAGCCAAAGAATAGACCCAGAAGAATACATAATATATCATTTTATTTATATAAAGTTCAAAAATAGCTCTATATTATTATAAGTCAGGATAGTGATTACCTTTAGGGAGAAAGAAAGAGGTAATGAATTGGAGAGGGACTTCTGAGGTATAAATAATGTTACTTTTCTTGACCTGGATGATGGTTTCATGGATCTTAATTAGGAATTAAGGCATACACTTACAATCTGTGTACTTTTCTGAATATATATTTTAATTAGAAAGTTAAATTTAATTATGAACATCTATTGAGTGTATTGGCTGTGGTACTCAATATACTCTGGAATATTCTGAAAGAAATACCGATGGTGATTTAGACAGTGAAGTTTGGAACTTAGAAAAGAGGCTAGAGATAGATTTAAAAAACATGAGCATGCAAGTGATAACTGACAATGCCCAGTGAGAGGGTGGAGGTAAGTGGAGTGGGTGGAAGGGGTAGAGAGTAAAGGGAGGGGAGTGGAGAAGTGAGACAAAGTCGGGATAGAAGAGCAGCAACATTTAGAAGCATCAGAGGAAAAGCAGGCCAGAAAGGACCAAGACAAAACAGAACCAAGAGAAGTGATGACACAAGAATTTCAAGAAGCAGAGAGTAATCAAAAATCAATGTTGGGAAGATAAAGTAACTACTGGATTCTACAACTGAGAAATAGCTGGAGACCTCACTAAGACAGAGCCCTTTTCAGTGACAGGATAAGAACTGAAGTCACAGGAACCAACAAGCTGCCATGCAGGGACAGAGAGTAGACAGGAGACAGCTAAAAGGAAATGACAAAGGGTTTTGATGTGTTCTAGTTATTTCAAATGAGAAAGACTAAACCTATTTAAATGTGGAAGAGAAGACACACATGGTCAAAGAGATTCAAGAAACAAGAAATAACAGGAACATATTATGTAGTAAGGATTAGAGCTACACTGTTCAATATGGCAGGCACTACAATATGTGCCTATTTAAATTTAAAATAAAACTAATTTAATCCCTCAGTCATACTAGCTACATTTAAATTGCCCAGGAGTCACATGTGGCTACTGACTACAGTTTTGGACAGCAAAAATATAGAACTATTTCATCATTACACAAAGTTCTACTGGAAAATACTGGCTTAGAAAAGAGAATGGATTTGTAAGCATAGGTAAAGGGACTGGCCTTCACAGACAGAATGGTGTAGATGCATACTGCTTGTAGGTGGGATGGTGGGAACAGGGAAAAGTCGAGGATGCTCACTTCCAACAGCCTCATTATTTCTGGAAAATAGGAAATAAAATCACCTGCTACAAGTGGGACAGGGATTGGCTAGACAGACCATGAGAAAGTGATAACTGACAGAGAAAACTGAGAGGTGAGACTGGCTGGGTTTAAGAACAGAGGTAACAACAACAACAGAAAAACCTCCTATCAAAATGGAAATGGACACACATTCCTCAGGCAAGACAGAATCAGCAAAGTATGTATTAACATAGAATAAATTTGAAATACAGAAGAGAAAAGCTGATGGAATCCCTGCAAAGTGGCCTCTATATTTTCACTAAAATAGAAGGCTATGTTTTTGCTTAAAGAGAAGTAGATAGGTATGGGTTTGGGCATTTACAGAGAGCAGAAAAGTCTGAAAATCTGCGTGGAAAGTGATAGGGAATCACTTTGTGATAGAAAATAAAACTGTCAATCAGCCCTAACCACAAAGCTAAGATAGGAGAGAATCAATTTGTAGTATTTCCAATCAAGACAGCTGTACAACTTTCCTTAACACCTGGGAAGCCTTGGACTCACAAAATCAGAGAACTGTAGATTGACTAGATAAGCTAAAGGGTGGGAATTCCCCAGAATGCAAATGCAAATATTTCTACAATAGTGGGCCACAAAGTTAAGGCTGGACATCACAAGCAGAACAGGGCTTGACAAACTGAAAGTCTGAGTTAAGGACCCATAGGAATCCTGATCAAATGGAAATAAAGGTCCAGTAGAAAGTAAAAGAAACAGAAAAGTAGAAAGACTAAAGATCGTGGTTAGCAGAGGAGTGTTAGAGTTTCTGATTTCCTACGTATGAAGTTCTTGCTAATAAAGAAAACCCCAAATAGCAAATGTGCATGAATTCTTTAACATTTAGTAAACACTATTCTAGACAATTGAGGGTACAACGGTGAGAAAGACAAAGCTCCCACTTTCAAAGAGTTTTACATTCCAGTTGAAAGCAGAAGAAAGTAAAATTGAAGACAATGAAAGAAGTCAAAAAGCTGGGAAAGCATGATCTTAGAAGAATCATTTACATGTGTTCAACTCAGCAAAAATGATGACTGTGCCCAAGATAGGAAAGTTTTGCAAAAACTTTTTTAAGTTTTAGAGAAAAGAATATTGGTAAATGACAGCTCTCCCCGCCACCCGCCTGCACACACACACAATCAGAGCTCATGGTGGGAAGAACTTCATGTCAGAACTTGTTCAATAAGAGAACAACAATCATCTGAGAAGTGGTAAAGATCAAGGACTGTGTATCAACTTGTCTTCTTGGGTCTCTCCCCACCCACCCTCTTTTTAAAATAGGGATAAGAGTATGGAAAAGTAGCTCCACTAGGAAGATATGGACACAGTCCAATGTAAGGATCTGCTACTGGTAGACTAGTGGTTCCACTTTCACATAAAGTGCAGTGTATCATTTCAGCAGTCTGGCTAAAAAAGAAACAAAGCTGGGTTCAGATAAAGAATCCTGTATAACCTGCAGTCTTGGAGCTGGAGAAACCTATGTTACAATAAGAAGCTACAGGGCAGAGCAGGAATAGTATCATAATTCAAATTTAGTTACCGTAATTAACAGATATTAAGTTAATCTGCTGCTACTTCTGAGGGATAGATTAGATCATACTTAAGGAAGCAAACATGCAAGGATGAAGAAAAGAGGAAGTCTGAAAAACAAATTGTTATTCTTCAGTATAGGAAATGTAGTCTTAAAAAAGTAAAACTATGCAGTAATCTGTGTCTTCAAGCATATATCTTTGTCATCTAGAACCAGACAATAAAGTTCTTAATGGCAGAAATGTTATTTAAAATCATACCTAAGAAATCTTTACCGAAACTATCCCCATATGTTCCTGTATGTTCCCTGTAATATTACTGCCGTTAATATTTTTCATATATGATCACTGCTCCATATTACTAGATTTTGTCTGCCTCAAACAAAATAACTGAGTTCATGCAAGTCTTTCATTAAAGTTGGAGGAAAGGGGTGGGCAGTGATTTAGACATACTGGCTGCATGGTTAACTTGGAGCTGTGCAGGCAGTGTAACTCAGTTATTCTGGTACTTATCAAACGACCACAGTCTTAGACCTTGCCTACTCCCTACACAAAACAATTTGATTATTATCAGCAATAAAAAGTTTAAACAGTATTGGTATTTACAGTGTGAAAATAAGACAGGCTGGAAAGCAATTTGTTAAGTCAATTAAAGACACTGGTCCAAACAGACTCAAATTTTATACAGACAGATACTTTTCAGTAACACATGGCAGTACAGCCATAATTTCCTTGAACTAAACACTGTACACTGAAGATGTTTATTCTTTGACGTCACAGGACCAAGCATAAAAATAATAAATATTTTAGCTACCAAAACAAAATTGAATCCATAAAGAAATACTATTACCAACAGTGATCGTGATATTTTAACTAATTGATAATTTCAGGTGTTTTTAAAAAAATTATTTTCAGGGCATTTTTTTAAGTGCAATTTGGGAAAGAGTAACAGTACTTTGAGGATGAGTCATTTTAGCTGATGAACTAGAAGCAAAAAAGTGGTTTAAATAAATCATCTAGGTTACAAAATAAATCTGAGGTTTTCTGTGTTGATCAAATAGAACTGCTAATCAGTTAACTTTGTGATTTGTTTTAGCATATGCCTAACCATATCGTGACGTGTGTAAAAAATTACAACTCCGGGCTTCCCTGGTGGCGCAGTGGTTGAGAGTCTGCCTGCTAATGCAGGGGACACGGGTTCGAGCCCTGGTCTGGGAAGATCCCACATGCCACGGAGCAGCTGGGCCCGTGAGCCACAACTACTGAGCCTGCGCGTCTGGAGCCTGTGCCCCGCAACAGGAGGGGCCGCGATAGTGAGAGGCCCGCGCACCGCGATGAAGAGCGGTCCCTGCACCGCGATGAAGAGTGGCCCCCACTTGCCGTAACTAGAGAAAGCCCTCGCACGAACCGAAGACCCAACAGAGCCAAAAATAAAAAGAAATAAATAAAGTAGCTATAAAATAAAAAAAAAAAAAAAAAAATTACAACTCCAGATCATTCTCATTCCCAAAATATCACTGAGCATGAAAATCAGTGAGAAAAGCTAACACTACATTGTGTTCACTGTAAGATTTGAACCTGAAATGTACTGGGGTAGTGATATTTGTAACATTTTCCAAGTAAAACTCTACCAGCTGATTTCAATTATCCTGTATCACAAAGATAAAATAAGAACAATTGATAATCCACGAGTAAAGTTTTTTAAAATATGTATAGAGATACACGATATGCAATATAATCACTGTTCCCAGAACTGTCCAAACGTAGTCCTTATTTCTGATTGTTCTCATATCTATATAAAGTAAACTTACTCCTACAGCTAATAAAACAAGAAAAAAAATTGTAGCAAATGACTTTACACACCGTTAAACACAGAGTGAGCCTCTTAGAAGGTAAATCAGAGCAGTCGCTTGGTGCCCCAAACTCTCCATCCAGCCCAAGCACTTCCAGCTTAAAGGCCCCACGTGACCTGTACCCCCCCACACACAAGCCCACAGTGGCCTCTCTGACCTAATCTCCTATTGCTCTCTCCCTCTCACTTTCTACTCCAGCCTCCTTGCTTGCTCTTTCTTTACAAGTCAATTGTTCCAGGCCTTTGCATTTGCTTTCCTTCTATCTGGAAAGCTCTTCCCTAGATCCTTCCGATCTCTACGCAAAAGTCACCTTCTCAGTAAGGCTTTCTGTGTCCTCCAACACTTCAAAGCAACTCACCAGCTACAATAATTCATAATCCCTGCCTTGCTTTATATTTTCTCCTTAACCCTTTTCACTAATTAAAATATTGTGTGTGTATGTGTATCTTATCATTTGTCCCCCACTAAATGTAAACTCCATGAAGGCTCTGATTTCTGTTTGTTGAGGACTGTATTCCTAGTACTAAGAACAGCGCCTAGTATGTAATATGCATTTGAGAAGTGTTGTTCAATACATTAATCAAAGTACCTTGAAAAACTGGTAATAATAAGAAAAACAGTATCTTAGAAAGAACAATGAGTTGGTTATGAGCCTGATAAAGCTATACACAGCTCAATAATAATTTTAATAATATAAAAATGCTCTACTGTTTCCAAGTAATCTCACCAAGTGATTTCACGGCCTCAATAACTAAGTTAAGATTTCTGTCACAGCAACCTACTGCCATTCAATTTCTCAAAAGTAGGGGGAGATTTGTGGCAGGAGGCACTTAAATTGTACCCTGTGTCATGGGTTGCCCTAGGCTGCCTTAAGCACCACGTTGAGATCTCCACAATAATCACCGGATGGCAGCACTGAGGCAAATACACAGTAGATGCTCCCATTAGTAGACACATGGTTGAGTAGCATTCTGACTTGAGTTTTTGGAAATAACTTTGATTAAAAAAAGGACAGCAAAAATTTTGCCCAATGATCTCTATTACATGAGGTTACGCCATGAAAGAAAATAAATTTTGAACACAATCATTTAGACAATCTTAAATATAACGACATTTTCTAAATACTGAGATACATCATCTGAGATATTCCCATCTTTATTAAAGTCCAATTTTAATTTTTCCCAGACTTGATGTTAATTTTTTAATCCACTATATACCTGTCACTGTCTTCGTTTTCTAATATCTCCTGAGGACCTCAAATCCACCTTTATGTTGTCTCTGTTCTTAAACACTGACATAAAGGATAATCAAGAATCTGTTTTGTTGCAATTATTTCTTTCTAGACTGACCTGAATGATAAATTCTGGAATTGTGACCACCAGAGTTTTCAAGGAAAAAAAACCTGCGCTTAGACTTATGACTTCAGAAACCTCTAAGAGATCCTGTCACAGGCTCTCAGGCAATGAAGATTTGTGACTTCTTAAAAGCTACAAATTCTCGTTTTATGACCACTAGAAATGACTGAGACGAGTTAGCAGAGCCAATGTTAAGAGTATGAAAGAAGTACGTAATTCATATAAGACTCCCTATAATACTCAAACATGCACTAAGCAATAATAATGGTCATATCGTTCTTAGACTTAAATACGAAATATCTACAAAGCACTATAAAAAATTATATAAAAAACTTTATGTTCAACTATAATTATTGCAACTCATTTTTTAAAAAATCAAGTGGCAAACCACAAAAAGGAATAATATTGTATGATTCTACTTATATGGGGTACCTAGAGTGGCTAAATTCATACAGACAGAAAGTAGAATAGAGGTTACCAGAAGCTGGGAAGAAGGGGAGAATGGGGAGTCACTGTTTAATGAGTACAGACTTAAGACGATGAAAAAGTTCTGGAAATGGATAGTGGTGATGGCTTTAAAACACTGTGAAGGGAATTCCCTGGTGGCGCAGTGGTTAAGAATCCACCTGCCAATGCAGGGGACACGGGTTCAATCCCTGGTCCGGGAAGATCCCGCATGCCGCAGAGCAACTAAGCCCGTGCACCACAACTACTGAGCCCGCATGCCACAACTACTGAAGCCCACGCGCCTAAAGCCCGTGCTCCACAACAAGAGAAGCCACCGCAATGAGAAGCCCACGCGCCGCAACAAAGAGCAGCCCCTGCTCGCTGCAACTAAAGAAAGCCCATGCGCAGCAACACAGACCCAGTGCAGCCATAAATAAATAAATAAACAAATATTTTTAAAAATAAAACACTGTTAATATACTCAATGTCACTGAATTGTACACTAAAAAATGTTTAAAATAAATTTTATGTAAATTTTACAATAAAAAAATGAACAAAAAAATTAAGTGCTATGATTTTTCATATTCTCACAAGTCAGATGATTGAAGTAATAAGGTCAAAATTGATAAAGGTGAGAAGCAACTACTATAATTTGTCCTTATCTTGAAAACCTGTATCTTTTAACTGTTCTCCTGTGGAACCCCTTATTATGTTAACTTTGAGTGCAGTAATTCAGACTTAGAAATATAGTTTTAACTCTCCCCAAAATGAAAACATTTTTAATTACTAATAACAAATTATGGTTATTAAATTTAACCATTAGGCATTTTATTCTCACTGTACCTACACCGAAGCTGGTTACCTTTTAATCCAATTACATAAAAATAGCTCACCCTTATGCCTTAACAATTTTCTTGCAAAACAAGTCTAAGAATAAAAGTCTATCAATCAAGCACCAGTCTCAAGCTGAAACCTCTTTCTGACCACTGTGTGACCCAGCCAGTTTCTGAACCACCATAAGCTCCTCTCAAATCTACCCACTGAACTTCTCTTCCTTACATTTAACTTTTCCTCAAACTACAGGCCTCACCTACCTCTTTGAATTCTTCTAGTGGTTCAGATCTATTTGTTTATCTTGTTTCTTCTACTACAATTATAATCAAGTAAAGTAAATTTAACTGCAAATTAACTTTCTTCAATGGATATTTATTTCACACAACTTGAAATTTAAATAATTTTCAGCAGAGATATCATTTATTAGTTGATAATATCAACTGCTGAAGTACTGTTACATATAATAAAGATAAAAGAATGGCTCTATTATATATAATAAGTACCCAAAGGATAAAGAGGAGGTAAGTCTTAGCTTAGAAAAGACGACAACTGAACTATTCTTAGGTATGGTATAGTGAAGGAAACCAAAATGTTGCTCAGTGACTGAGAGCACACGGAAAGCAAATATTGCTACCTTTTCAAAATACTATCCAAAGCATAAGAAGTCTGGTAAATACTACTGTTTGGTAAGCATTGTCATGTAACATAAAAATGTGAGAAGACAAAAAAAGAATCAGGACTCACATTTTTAAAGCACTTATAAATGTCAGTAAATACAAAACAAAATCCACACAAAATAATTAGAAACCAATTAAATTGGTTTCACTTTTCACATTAACCACTTACACACACACAAAAATTCAAAAGCAAGCCTTTTGAGAGGATGTTTGCACGATTCGTTTTTTCCAATATTAGAAGGGAAGCAAACTGGCCCATAACAGTTCACTTTAGGAAACGAATGCGTTCTTGGAAGGCGTTTATACTCTGTTGAAAAAGCTGGGCATTCTAACATACACTGTCCCTCTTCCAGTCAGGCAAGTCCTCCTCTCGGTTTCACCCAGTTCTTCATTCCTTCACTACCAACGGCCTTGGGTGAACTCATGCTCCTTCCAAATCCTTTCCAACAGCTTTGAATCCAATCTGCTTTCATCTTTTCCAGAAAGACAACCCTAGGTAAGCAGAAATCACCCCTAGACCTCTCAATTCATCTCGTTAAGTGCCTGTACACAGTATGTACTAAGCACTTGCTGAAATTAAAATACAACAAAATCATGCTTAGCTCCAAATAGGTTTATTAGCTACTTCCTCAAAGCCCTTCCTCCAAGAATCAATAACCTTCAGGGGAGACACAACTTGGGTAGGATTTAATCTCTTTAAATTCTTCAGCACCACATACGCTATTAAGTACTCTGTGGCTGCTTATTAAACATTCTTTTAGGATAATCTTTTCCTCAAAAGCATACAGTTGTAAAAGATATATAATAATAAAACAACATGAATGGCCTGGAAGAGAGTCCATTTTCTATTATTTACAGTCTACAATAAGGTAACCTTGCATAATTTTAATCAGTTCCAACATAACCCATTAGCCATTACAAAGCTTTAATAGCGGTACTAAATTGAGTTCTTTTATTATGATGAGTTCATTCAATATCTTCTACAATTAGATACAGTAACAAGATCATTGGTGAAAGAAAATACGTTAATGATATAATTAGATCAGTAACGATCAATTTCAATTTACACTTTTACTATGTATACAGATTACTGTACACTTAGATGAGAAAGCAATCATCTGTCAAGATACTATAACAATTTTCTACTTGTTAATCAGAGGTGACATCAAAAATGATAATATGCATATTTGCTGGATTTAAATTCTATGCTAAGAAACTGTAAAGAGTTGTCTTTCTTTCACATATTCATCAGTTATTTGAAAGCTCCACTTTCAGTTTGTCAGATACATCACTATGTACCAATTTCCTCATTCATCCAAATATGATACTGCTAAGTTATTACTGCCTCTCCTTTCCTTTGTGGGCCTTTCCTTCTTATTTCAGTTTCTTTTCTATACCTATGGCTCTCCCCTAATTCACAGTCATATCACCATATACAATCTTCTACACGGACTGACTCTCTCTACTCTTTCTTTCTGCACACTACTACCAGATTAATCCCCCTAAAATACTTTTTTTTAATCCAGTTACTTGCCTGGCTCAAAACTTACACAACACATCCCCACATACCAACTCCTGCTGGCTGGTATTCCATTCCCTCCACCATACACCAAACTACCTTCCTCACACTATCTTCCTCTACTTCCAATTACTCACTTGTCTTCAAAGATCATACTTAATGCTCTTTCTCCAGGTTATTTTACCCCGTCCCTCAAAGTCCTTTGTATCTCTGCCTCTAAGAATCAACTCAGTAGAGCTTAGGGACAGACTGGGCTCCTACTACGGCATCACTTTGGCCAAGTTACTTAACATTTTGGTGTAAAACGGTACAACATACCTACCTTTCAAGTTATCACGAAGATTAAATGAGATAAAGTTATTGGGTGTGTAACTCAAACATAAGAAGCACCTAAAAACTCTGACTTCTTATATTCCTTTTCAAAACTGTATCTATCCTTCAAAGTTTACCTTTGTTAAATGACCACCACTTTTTAAGTCAGGGCAAATATTTGTTTTGTTTTGACACCCCCAAAAAGGCATGGTGATTAAAATTTTCCATGGACTTATAGATTTTCTATATATGGTATTTATTTGCAAGACTGCATTAAGTTTTTAAGTCATTCTGCACACACACATTTACCACTTAAAAAAAAAAAAAACTTTAGTGGTACCTGAGTATAAGAGTATTAGCAAAAGAATATTTTCTATGCTAAAAATATACAAAAGCGATGGTTTACACGAAGCAAGATGTTCAACAAGACTTTTGTGTTCCCTTACATTTTTAAGAGACTGCAATTATAGGCATTTATTCTGGCCAAACTAAGGTTTAAAACAAGTAGCACTTAAACAAACTGGCAAAAAGCATCATTTCCTCAAGTCCTACCAAAAATAATAACTGACACATACCTGACAGAACAGGTAGTGTTCTGCTACTACCAGAATCACGGTGTTTAGAATTGGAAGGGATCTTCAAAAAACATTATATACTAATTTTACCAAAGATAAAAAACATTGTCAAAGGCTATACATGACTAGTAAAGTAATTAAAGTTATTCAGTCAGGTAGATAGTCTGAATCTAGTAATTAGAGTATTAACTCTAGTCAACAGCTTCAACTCAGTCACTCAAGTAAACAACCTAAAGATAAAATAATTTTTTAAAAGAAAGAAATACCTTACAGATGGGAAAGGTTGAGTTTCCATTATTGGTAAACAGTGATACCACTCACTAATAATATGGTGTGGCAGGATTTAAACTTACATACTTAAAACTAAAGCTGACCAGTCATCCTCTCCTGCCTTCTTCAAAGAGGAGCATTATTCGCAGCAATAAGAAATCAATCTTTGGGAATTCCCTGGCAGTACACTGGTTAAGACACGGCGCTTTCACTGCCGTGGGCCTGCGTTCAATCCCTGGTCGGGGAACTAAGATCCCGCAAACCACCTGGTGTGGCCAAAAATAACTAAGATTAAAAAAAAAAAGAAAAGAAATCAATCTTTTACCCCTTTTTCCTACTCTCAGGGAATGATTAAGGGGGGGTGGTAAGGAAAGCAAAAACGTAGAAGCCACGGCAGGTTCCTAAATGTAACTAAAACGGTGAAGAGCCCTTCTGTTTCAGCACAGCACATTAGGGTCTTGGTAAACAAGGAAGGCAAACTGTCTGCCTAAGAAACCAAGAGAGGGTATTGAGAGAGGGTCAAGAAATGCGGAGGAAGGTTGTAATGTGGATAAAGAGGTGGCCGGTAAAAGGACTTTGAAGAACTGTATAACACTCAGTTCTAAGACTGTTTCCATGCTACAATAAAAATGCTGAAACTTGCACTCCACATGAAAAACAAGTGAGCGATTTTTCAGTAATTAAAAAAAAAAAAATTGAGGGAACTTCAGTTTGGTTCTTCACAGAGCAGGGCAGAGGGAAGAGGGCCCACTCAAGGAGCCCAGTCAGAAGCTTGTCCCTGGGTATCTGAGTAAACCTGCCCCACAGGAGGAAGGAGGCTGTTAGGAGACCAGCCTCAGCATCGAGGCTGCAGTGGGAAATGCTCTTCTACCTACAAAGCACCCTGGAGTTCTAGGACTTCCAGAAGTAAGCAAGAATACTTATTATATCTTTGTCAGCTTCCTCGTTTTTAGTTTTAATAGAAAACTTTGTTGTTTACCCTAATAATAAAATCATTATATTCTCATTTAAAAAATTAGATAAGAAAGAGAGAAAAGACAGTTAAATTCTCCCTAGTCTTTCTCTTCCTCCCCTACAATACCTACCATTTGCTGAGCATCCGAAACACTGTCATATATACTTTACAGGTATTAACACTTTTAGACCTAACAACCACCCTATGGGGTAGGTACTATTATCACCATTTTCCAGATGAGAAAACAGATCCCTAGAAAGATTAACGTATCCTCGGTCATAAAAAGGGGCAGAGCCCAGATATTATACAAACCCCAGGCATACTGGCTTCAGGGCCCACACTCTTCAACCTGGCACTGTGCTGCCTCTTTTCATGTACATTGTTCTCAGCTTTCCCTATAGATACAGTTTTTTTTTTTTTAAACAAAAGACATAAATAGGCTCATATTACATATGACGTATAATCTGCTTTTTGTTAAATTTATTCCCACAATAAATCTAAATCAACATCATCTTTTTAATGCTATATAACATTCATTACCTGTTTTAAGATAATTTAACCAATCCCATATAGATGAACATTTAATGCTTCTAATATTTTATTATATCCAATACTGTAATCAAACATCCTTGTACATACATCTTTGCTCACTTTTGGGATTACTTCCCTAGGATATATTTCTTGAACTGGAATTGCTGGGTCAAAGGGGTGCACGTTTCTAAGATTTCTGATACACGCTGCCAACTGAATCTGAGAGAGGCTGACTCCCACCAGTAGTACCTGTGCCAGCTAGAAAGCTGTTGTCTCTCAATTCCAATCTCGCCCTTAGGCTGCTTTGTGATGCTGGGCTCAGAATGCACACTTCGTTTCTCCTTGCTCAGCTGCCTTCCCATTAGGCTCCACCAGTCGGGGTGCTAGAGGGAGACCAGAAGGTAAAGATAAAAGAGTGGGCTTGCTCCTTCTGGTCTGTCTCCTGTTCCTGCCAATGCCATCCTAGCACTGGTCCTTTCCCAGCAGCAACAGTCATCTGCCGTCTTCAGCTTCTTCCAGCTCTCTCAGAATCAGCCTCATCAGCAGCAGGACAATGTATCCTCCATCCTCTTGGGAGGTCCACACCCCAACTCTGTGGGGCACCTCTCCAAGCTTTTATTTTTTATAAATTTATTGTATTTATTTATTTTTGGCTGTGTTGGGTCTTCGTTGCTCTGCGCGGGCTTTCTCTAGTTGGGGCAAGCGGGGGCTACTCTTTGTTGTGGTGCGTGGGCTTCTCATTGTGGTGGCTTCTCTTGTTGCAGGGGACTAGGTGCGCAGGCTTTAGTAGTTGTGGCTCGTGGGCTCTAGAGCACAGGCTCAGTAGTTGTGGAGCACAGGCTTAGCTGCTCCGAGGCATGGCGGATCTTCCCGGACCAGGGCTCGAACCCGTGTCTCCTGCATTGGCAGGCGGATTCTTAACCACTGCGCCTCCAGGGAAGCCCTCTCCAAGCTTTTAAAAGCAACCAGGCAGTGGGCCCTCCTCATAGGTCTGAACCCCAGCTCCATGGGGCCCCTCCTCCACACTTCTAGGTTCTAATAATCCAAATCTCCTCCTTCTGTTGTCCCAGCCCTAGGAGTGGTAGCTGCTTATGGAAGTTACCATCTTCAGTGTTCCCACTGTGCTTTTCAGCTCTCCAACATCTGCTTTATCAATGCCCTATCCTGCATTCTCTCAAGGTTTCTGTTTTCCTGACTACATCTTGACTGGTATGTTATCTCATACCTTTTTTTTTTAGTTTTTATTTTATATTGGAGTATAGTTGACTAACAATGATGTGTTAGTTACAGGTGTACAGCAAAGCATGTTATCTCAAACCTTAATAACTTGGCATATCTATCTTCAGGCCAGTGTTCTGGACTGAACTGTATCCCTCCAGGATTCGTATGTTAAACTCTAACCCTCAATGGGACACCTGTATCTGGAGATAGGACTCTTAAGGAGGTAAAGTTAAGTGAGGTTACAAGAGTGGGTCCCTAATCCTAGAGGTCTGGTGTGTTGTAAGAGCAGGAAGAGACACCAGGGGGGTGTGCCCAGAGGAAAGGCCATGTGAGACACAGCAAGAAGGTGGTCATCTGCAAGCCAGGGAGAGAGGCCTCAGGAGAAACCAACCCTGCTGGCACCTTGATCTCAGACTTCAGCCTCCAGAACTGTGAGAAAAGAAATTTCTATTTTTTAAGCCACCCAGTCTACGGTATTCTGCAACGGAAGCCTTAGCTGACTTAGACAGTCAGCTAGTAAAATCACCTCACGCAATTCTCATCTTCAATGTTACCTCTACATACTATTGTCCATACCATCTATTATGCATAAGAACACCAAATTCAATGCTGGAGAAACAAGGTGTAACAAAACTAGTTCCCTGCTTCTGGGTCTCACAATCTAGTTGTAAAAACAGAACATACACATTAAAAATACATTACAATACAGGGTAACACATGATAAGGAACAAATACAATGAAAATACTATGGTTAAAGGCACCCAAATGAACCTATTTAAAATAATGCTTTCCTAAAACGATAAAAAGTAGAACCTCATCTTATTTTTTTAAAGGACTATATAAATCTTTAATTAATAGCTAAAACCATTTTCTTTAGACATGGATTTAAACAGTCTCACCAAACTATGGAAAAGAACAAAAAGCTAATTTTTTTCTCTAAAATCACTGACACATTTTACACAGTCTAGATTCTCAATTTCATTAGCAGTCTTGAAAATAAGAACCCCAAACTTCCAGATCTCATATTATCTTCTTTAATTCAACACAGTGAGTAAATGAAATCACTTGTCCTAGAAATGTCTATCTGCAATGAAGATCAACAGTTAAAAATCAGTACGTCTCTAAACTGTCTTCGAAGTCATTTGAGACGATATCCCTCTTCCTGAAGAATAGATTTTTTAAAGCGATGTAATAATGGTAAGTAGTTACCAGGACCTTACTTCTCTACACCACCCTAAGGTTGTCCAGAACACATGAGCGCATGCCCACACATGCCCAAGTGGATATTACATCGAATTAAAATCTCTCTTTCAACCATAATTCAAGAAGAGTCATGTACCACAATGTTCACTGCAGCTCTATTTACAATAGCCAGGACATGGAAGCAACCTAAGTGTCCATCATCGGATGAATGGATAAAGAAGATGTGGCACATATATACAATGGAATATTCCTCAGCCATAAAAAGAAACGAAATTGAGTTATTTGTAGTGAGGTGGATGGACCTAGAGTCTGTCATACAGAGTGAAGTTAGTCAGAAACAGAAAAACAAATACCATATGCTAACACATATATATGGAATCTAAAAAAAAAAAAAAAAGGTTCTGAAGAACCTAGGAGCAGAACAGGAATAAAGACGCAGACGTAGAGAATGGACTTAAGGACACGGGGAGGGGGAAGGGTAAGTTGGGACGAAGTGAGAGAGTGGTATGGACATATGTACACTACCAAATGTAAAATAGATAGCTAGTGGGAAGCAGCCGCATAGCACAGGGAGATCAGCTCAGTGCTTTGTGACCACCTAGAGGGGTGGGATAGGGAGGGTGGAAGGGAGACACAAGAGGGAGGGGATATGGGGATATATGTATACATATCGCTGATTCACTTTGTTATACAGCAGAAACTAACACACAATTGTAAAGCAATTATACTCCAATAAAGATGTTAAAAAAAATAAACTCTTTCAGACACTAATATATTTCATCTTCAATATTACCTCCATAACAGTGTAAATAAAGCCTTAAGTGTTTAACAAGTTTGAAGCCTGAGGACAGTAGCTTGTCAAAAGAAAAGGCAGTGTCCTGAGGGTGGAGAACACAGTGACGTAATGCTCCACAAGGAAAGCCCTGGGCTCACAGACTGCACACACAATAAGAGATCAGGGAAGCAAGCCTGAGCAGCCAGCTTGGCTTCATGCTGCACATTTTTGGCAGACAGTCAATTCCTTCCGCTGTTTTCCTAGCCAGCATATTTATCTCTGTAATGTCACCAGATCTAGGGAGGGAGTGAGGTTGAGAGGAGGAGGAAGACAAAAAAAACTGTTTCACAGGCTGCCAGCCCCTCCACACATGCTGTCACTCTACAAAGGATGTGTAGAAAGCCAGTGTGCCGCCACTGCACAGATCCAAATGCTGCAAGCAAACACACCGTGCACACGCACGCGCGCACGCACACACACGCGCACTCCACCCAAGAGCAACTGCAGAGGACAGAGCTGCCTGTGGAAAGAAGAAAGCCTATACTTAAAGTCTTGATTCACAAGCAATGACTCCTTTCTGAAACTGATGTCAGTTCTTGGAAGAAGGAAGGAGGAGGGGAAGTATCCTGACCCTGTGGGGAAACAACGCAGTCCGCAAAAAAGCCTCAGCTGGTCTGGTCCATGCCCACTACAAGCATATGCTACCACAGAAATAAACCAGTAATACTTCTGAGAAGCAATAGTATCCTGTCTAATAACAATTACCTTATAAATACCTAATGCACACTTTGCCAATGACTACAGAGAATAAAAATGAATTTCAAGGAACAGTTCAGATACCCTAGAAAGTCTTGTCTATATGTAGGGAAGTTTGTTTGCTGTTCGTAGTATTCCTGTGAGTGTGTGTATGTGCCGGCATGCATGTGTGTGTGCACAATAATATTGAAACTGAAACTGGAACTGGAATATGAAAGTAGAGATCAGAATTCATAGCTCATAGAAACTCAACACTATTAGTTTCAATAAATGGATACTCCAACCCCATGACATATTACATGAGTCACTACTACCAAACGCAATATGAAAATAAAAACCCTGAGTATTTATTTAACCTGAGAAACCAATCTATTTCAGTCTAAAACCAAAAATGCCTTTTCAAGATCAAATGCTGTATCTCCAAAAATAGAATACAATCTGCCCCTAAGAATGTGTCATAAGAAACAAACAGGAAATATCGTGTGTTGAAATCAGTAGTTATAAATAACTCTGTTGTACACTGACATAGTTTATACACAAAATAGATTCAACCAACAGTTGTGCTTAGGACTTGCTTCAGTTTAAATTTTAAAATCAGCTAATTAAGGAGACAGCTTGACAGGACGCTATCCAAGTTCTCTAGTCCTAGTTCTCCAATAATGGGCAACTTAGCCTGTCATGTTCTTCATTTGTAAAATGAAAATATTTGACACGATTATCTCTAAAGCCTCTTTCAGTTCTTAATTTCTAAAATTACAGGTTAAATACAAAATAGGGTTTCCTACTTTCAAGGAGCTCATAATCTAGTTAAGGGTAATCGTATTGGGTAATCATAAATGAATTAGCAAATAATGTAAGACAGCGAGTGGTCCAGAGGAGTGACACAAGTGTGAGACGGTTCAGCGAGGCACTGAGCTGAGAGTCCTGACGTTAAGTAAGGGTTTTAGAGGCTGAAGGAAAGCTGAGGCTGAGATAATTTCAAAATAGAGCAAAGAGTTCTGCTGGGACCAGGAGGTTCATCGGGATTCAAACTGTTAACTTCATAACCCCAATCAATTAATTCAAATTCCATGTAGCCATTCTCTCATTACCTCTATTGATAAGGAAAAAGATATTAAGCGTTAAGGCTTAAAAGATACTAAACATTCACAACATAAAACACATTTGTAAATTTTTTATTACTTAGCCCAAAATACCCTCAGCCTAGTATGACTAATTTATACAGAGCCAGAGAGACTAAAAAAAGATTAGGGCGAGTGTGAACATGACAAGCTTGATCCACAGATAGTAAATCACAAAGCTCATCTCATTAGGATAAATAATTCAAAGTTCACATTTTTAACTCCAAAAAACCCTAAAGCTTAATAAACAAAAGCAAACCCTGTCCTCCCATGATACTTTCTTTAATACTGTTCTTAACTGAACTTGCTGTGACGATGAAAATGTTCTAGATCTGTGCTATCCAATATGGCAACCACTAGCCACGTGTGGGCTAGTAGGTACCTGAAATGTGGCTACATGAATTTTTTTAACTTTAATTAATTTAAATTGAAATAGCCACATGTGGCTAATGGCATCTGTATGGGTGCCATTCTAGAAAATCCATATAGAGGGAAATCACATTTTAAAACTGATAAAGTTTTGAAGTTGATGCATAAAGCAATTATAAAAAGTGAATACAGCAATGTCTACACAGCAATGTTTTACCCTGAAAAACAATTTTTGACAAACTCACCATTGTATGACTACATGCACAGCACCCTGCGCAAGACCACTTTTTAATACCAAGTGCTTCACATCATGTGTCATCCTTCACCTTTAATATAATGCTCTGACGGTTTAGTTTAGTCGGCTGCTGAAAATATAGCTAGCTACCTATACTGGTTCTCTTTCATCCCCCATAAAATGGAGATAACAGTAACTAGCTCTGTCTGACTTGATTAAATGAAATAAAATGGAAACCATTAAGTACTCTGAATTAAACATAAAAAGGCATTGCCACTACTTTATATAGGAATAAAATTTTAAATACTATTTTTAATGCTGTTATCTCAAGAAACTTCATAGTAACTGTGATTCTCACTGAAAAACCATATACAGTACTATTTACTCTATCTAGGTACATATAACTTAACAAGGGAGTTTTTTTTTTAAAAAGCTATAAGAAAAAGCATAACAAAAGTGTCTTCATTGAAAAAGTTACATATGAGGTGGCCCTAAGTCAACTGTGTGTGTGTATGTATTTTACGTTCCTCACAAAACTTTTAATGTTTTTTTCTGTTTTCCCACAAAACATTTGATATTAGCATCCTTTGTCAAAAGCACAAAAATCTTATTAAAGAAAAAGCACACCTTTACCTAATTTAAGACGATAAACCCAATTCTTGAGTGATAAGTTTACCTTTATAGAATCCATCATGCTACATACTGTCATAGCTATTAATCTCAATTACCATGCTCCTATTAACAATCCCAGATTGGAATCTAACAAGCGAAGACAAAATTCTATGGTACATACTTGGCTATAAAATTCTGCCCTCCCTCTAATTTAAGAGTTCAAGTTTGCTTCATATAAATAAGACTTAAAAACTACTCTTAAAGCCCATCTTTCCAACCTACTCTCAAATGTGCACTACAACTATCAATAGGACAAACTGGCAAGACGCTGTGAAGGGAAAATCCTTCACACACTAGTGCAAAAGACACGCAGTAATCTTCTACTGACAGTGGGCCAGACGCTTGCAGATCAGACAACCCATGTATTCTCTGAGTCAGTATTACAGCAAAACACAATACTAGTTTCCTATGGGAAACAAAAAGAGAATTTGGTTCAGATTCTAGGATTTCAACCTTATCCATAAGGCAATTACATCTACTAAATGGGACAGAACCCTTGGCTCGCTGTTTACATTCAGTCCTCAAAAAGATTCAAGAAAGCCCAGAGCTCTGCCTGGGTTCCTCTAACACACTTTTAGGCAAGCTGCTTTCCCATTCAAAGCTCTCAGGCTCAGAGCACCCTATCCTGCAACAACTGATTATCACCTCCCCATCACTGGGATTTGCGAGACAGTCCAGGTTTACACCTGTTTTCCCAGCACTCCCTTTCAGCTCAGAAACCACCTCGTTTGAATGACAAACTGTATAATCACCTTAACCCTCACTAACTCAACAGTCATTCCCAGACAGGTTATAATCTTTTTGTGCTCTAGTGCATGTCCAAACATTCTTGACCAGAACCTTCTCTGTCTTGAACTTCCCAGCACTGGTTAAGAGAGCAGCAAATAAATGGACAGTCAAAAGGAAAGTGACAGAAAGGGACAATACAAGCAGCTCAACAGAAGCCTCCTAGGGTAAGCACAATGGAGCAACATGAAGGTGAATGTCATTACTGATGCTTTAAAACATCTCGTTGGCCCATAACATGGCCACACCACACTAAGTACCAGAAAAAAAGTGCTAATCAGACTCTACTGGCTATTGTTTTAAATCAAGATTTTAAACTTAGTTTAGACCACTGCCTGCAGATAACTCTTAGAGATTATTTCTATTCAAATAATAATACTAGTAAATACAATGACTAATACCAGAATTAACCACTACTATTTTTCTAAAAAAAACTAAAAGAAGTGTGGCATCTCATCATAGGTTAACGTGGAGCCTATGTGGTGGCTACTGTGTTTCTGTCTACCCACCAACCCCCACCCTAAACGGGCACTAAACCCAGGTTGGGCCAACTGTAAAAAGGCATTCTGGTTCATTCATTCAAAAACCTTTACATCCTACCATATGCTCCTCACCACACTAGAATTGGTGATACAAAGGTAAACAAGATAGTCCCTAAATTCAAGCAATTTAGAGTCTAGTGGTAAAAAGACAAAATCCAAGCAAAGAGATGGATCAAATGACTCTCAGCTGTTATAAGTAGTACTATGAAGCAAATAAATAAGGAGTTTGGAAAGAGATGGGAATGAAGAAGGAGCTACACTCCTTAGAAAGAGAAGCTCTCTGAGGTGGTGACACTTAACCAGAGGTCTAATGGTAGAGAAGAAGCTATACCCCTAGAGGGGTAAGTCACTGCATGCAGAAGGAACAAACAACATGTGCAAAGGTCTCAAGAAGAGAAGAGCTTGGCACATGGAGAAACTGGGGAAATAGCAGTGTGGTTACAGAGCAGCAAGCAAGGGAGATGGTCTGCATATGGAAGAAGAGGGCTATTCCTTACAGGAAATCAAGGAGGACTCCTTATTCTCTGGCTTTGATAAGGGGTAGATTTACTGATAGAAAGAAAACTATGGGGGAAAAAAGAGACAGAAGAAAACAAGAGTTTATTTTATTCCCATTAAATTTGAGTTAAGATGTTCAAGTAGGTCAGAGTGACTGCTTTACTGATCTGCATGTGCCTTCATGCTGAAAACCCCAGGGGTTTTCTGAACAAAGTCTGCAAAGAAGATCTTTTTTTCCCTCTAGGGTCACTAAGGTGGAAGGATCTGAGTCCTAAGAGAACTGCGACCAGTGAGAGAAAACCTGTCTGAGATAGGGGACAATGTAACCAATTCAAAGAGAGAAGCAGAGTAGGGAAGAGAGAATTCACAATCATCGAGTCCTTGGACCAGTGGTCCCTAAAGCCAGCTCCATCTCTATCTTTCCTTGCAGTTTGTTCATATGCACTAATAAATCACTCTCTTTACAACCCCAGACCTGACTAACACACCCACCACATGGTAATTTAGCTTCATTTCTTTTACATAGTAAATCTATTAGGAGCTAGAAAAGGACTCAAATCTAATTTATTTAGCTTTAGAAACTCAAAAAGGAAAGTTTGAAGCAAGGAAATGTAAGAAACATCAAGGATTACAAAAGCACCAACAGCTTCCTAATTCCCTGGGACCCAGGACTAACTTGGGGAGAACAGAGTTGTTAAAAAAGGAACAAACGCAACTGAGAAAATAACCCAATCTTTAAAATGGTAAAATATATGAACACTTCACCAAAGAAGATATAAATAAATAAATAAGCACATGAAAAGATGCTCAACATGACTAATCACTATGGAAATGCAAATTAAATCACAATGATAAACCTATTAGAATAAGTTTTTTAAATGACAATACCAAGTGCTAGTGAGAATGCAGAGCAAATGAAACTCAAACATTGCTGGTAAAAATGTGAAACAGGGACTCCCCTGGAGGCACAGTGGTTAATAATCCGCCTGCCAGTGCTAGGGACACGGGTTCGATCCCTGGTCCAGGAAGATCCCACGTGCCGCGGAGCAACTGAGCCCGTGCGCTGCAACTACTGAAGCTCGCGCTCCGAGCCCGTGCTCCACAACAGAAGCCACCGCAATGAGAAGCCCGCGCACCGCAACGAAGAGTAGCCCCTGCTCGCCGCAACTAGAGAAAGCCCGTGCGCAGCAACAAAGATCCAATGCAGACAAAAAAAAAAAAAAATTGCGAAACAGTAGTGCCACTGTGGAAACACCCTGGCAGTTTGTTATAAAGTTAAACATACCTTTACCATTCAACCCCGCAGTCCCCCTCCTAGGTGTTTACCTAAGTGAAATGAAAACCTACTACAGTAAGCTGAATGACTGTCCCGGAAGATATCAGGTCTTAACCCTAGGAACCTGTAAATGTTCATTTATTTGGAAAAGGATCTCTGCAAATGTGATTAAATTAGGATCTTGATATTGGAAATTATCCCGGATTACCATGTGAGCCATCATATTTACCCTTATAAGAGAGGGACAGAGGAAGACTGGACACACAGAGGGCGGACGCTGATGTGAAGATGGAGGCAGAGCCTGAAGCGATGCGGCCATAAGCCCAGGAATGTCAGGAGCACCAGGAGCTGGAACAGCCTGTAGAGTGAGTGTGTTCCTGCCAACACCTTGATTCTGGCCTTGAAATACCATTTCAGACTCTGGCCTCCAGGACTGTGCAGGAATAAACTTCCATGGTCTTTAAGGCACCCAGTTTGGCAATGTGTTACAGTAGCCACAGGAAACCAAGCCATCTATGTCCACACAAAAACCTGAATATGAACGTTTATAACAGCCTTATTCATAACTGCTAAAAACTGAAACCAACCCAAACAACCCTCAGTAAAGGAAAAGAAAAACTACAGTACATCCATACAATGGAATGCTACTCAGCAATAAAAAAGAACAAAATACTGACATACACAACAACACGGATGAGTCGCAAATGCTTTATGTTAAATGAAAGAAACCAGACTCAAAAGGCTATGATTTCATTTATACGATAGTCTGGAAAATACAAAACTATACGGAGAATAGCAGCTCAGTAGTGTGTCTGGTCAGAGGGTAGCAGGGTTTGACTGCAAAAGGGTAGCACAGAGAAAGGTTTTTGGAGAAGATGATGGAATTTTTCTGTATCTTAATTGTGGTGGTGGTTACACAACCCGACGCACTTGTCAAAACTATACACCAAAAATAATACATCACTGTACATAAAGGGAGGGAGGGAGGGAGGGAGGGAAGGAAGGAGTTACAAGAGCTCCGCCATTTACTACTTTAAAAGAAAGTTCACAGGCACACATGTAAAATCACTTTTTTATTCAATAAACATTTAAACACCAAATATGTGATTCCCTGCTCCTATCTTAACCAAGGTTGCTAGTCCTTTTATGACTTTCTTTCAAAACTGTCCTTGATATTAATTTACTAACCCTATTTCATCTAGGCAGAGGGTATAGTAGGAGAGGAGATAGGTGAACAACGTGATGGCCTTCTGATCTCATAATATACCCCTCACAGACTAGGTAAACTCTGGAACAGCACTAATCCATGCATAAATGACATTCTGAGCATTTTACAGCCTCCCAGCATTTCTATCACCACACACTAGAAATAAGCCTGGCCTGTAAAACCATAGTCCTCAATTCCCACAGGTGCTCTATTTCTTGCTCTCCCTTCCCTCATTCTTTTCCTTTCAGCTCCCCCCAAAATCCCTTCTGCCTAAACTTTTTAGAAAAGTAATCTTCAATCAGCAATTCAACTTCAAAAAGTCTGTTTGTAAATCAGTGTTTACAACTTGGAACAAAATGTCCCATTTTTAACAGTGTTCTAAAAGTTGATTAAGCCCCGCAAAACTCATGAAATACAATATTACTGAAACAGTTAGATCTCTAACTACTTTTCAATACACAAAGGAGGTGTGAATTAAAGCTCTAGATGACAGAAACACCTTCCCTCCTTGGCCCTATCCCGTAAAAAATGTGTGGGGGGAGGGAGAGGGTGTGACTTCTAGGCACCAGAAATCTGTTAACTACAACGTGACAAAATATAATAGCCATGATCTGTTGAGCACTTTTAACTATACACTAGTACCTTATAACGTTATTTCATTTAATTATTACAGAACGCCTATAGTATCAATTTCTCAGTTTTACAGATGATAAAAATTAGAAGAAGACAGTTTGCCTAAGATATCACAGAAGCGGGAATACCACTCCTTACTGATACGAAAAAAAGTACATAAAAAATAATGGGCTAGAGACTCAGGATCCATACCTAGAAAGCTGTGTTACCCCAAAAAGTTAACGTAGCTTTCTAGGTCTCGACACAACCTTTAAAACAAGTGAGACGGAGTACATGTTCCAATTCTAAAGTTCTATTATTTATGAAGACCACAGTAGAGAAGTATCTTTCTACCCTGGAAGCAACCAAGAAGGTGCCTACCTGTAAGTCAAAGGTTGGCAAACTGTTTCTGTAGAAGATCAGAAGGTAAGTGTTTTTAGGTTTTGCAGGCCAGGCAAAGTCTGTGTCATCCAGAGTATAGTCTCTCTTTTTTAAATAACCCTTAAAAATATAAAATTGGCTGAAGGGCCATATAAAAATAGGTCTTGGACAGGATTTGGCCCACAGGCTGGGTCTAGTTTGCTGATCCCTGCTCTAAATCAATTGTTTTGAGGCTATTTTGAATTAGGAAAGAGAAGAATGATGGACAAGGGGAGGAACATTTACGTAGACTTCCTTATGGGCATTCCTATTTAGAAGTAGGACATTCAGGTCACTGCCTATCTAGATGTATCACTAAGCACAGTCTTGTTTTTTTTCCCTCCCTTCCATCACCATCCAACATCACTTTTTTAAAATGGCTATCTTTCCACTATACATATGTAGCCATTTGATCTGAAAAGAAACAAAATCATCTTGAAGAGTACTTAGTGGTGCTGAACTTCCTCCTTTGCTTCCAAATTTATCACCCAATAACCTATTTCTTACTAAAAAGCAGTAAATACATGCAGTGATAAGCATGCTATAAATACCACTGGTAAAGAATAAGTCTAGGGATTAACAGTTCACCTAGACTGATTCATTTCAGAAATACTTACTGAACACCCACTATGTGCCAGACACTAAGGAAAAAGCAGGAATCAAAAAGAAAGCTCTTTTGGAGCTTACATTCTAATTCTAGTAGGAGGAGACAAAAATAAAATACAGAGTATGTCAAATGGCAGTAAGTACTATATACAAAAACAACACAAAAATGGCACTAATGAATCCCCAGTGTGGTGGAGAGACTGCAATTTTCTATAGGGCAGTCAGGGAAGAAGGTGAGGTACACAAGCCACGCAAATATTTATTTTGGAGACCACTCCCCCCTCCCCGCACTGCCACTCCCAGAGATCTTTGCATACATCACTTTATCCACAAGGCCTCTCTTAGCACGGTCTATTTTTTCCCATTGCATGTGTCTTACGACAAACTGTATCCTTTACTTTTTATATTTGCTATTATTTTTATTGTCTACACACACACACACACACCCCAATGTGAGCTACATAAGGTGACAGATTTCAGGTTTTGCTCACAGATAAATCCCAAGAGTTGAGGGCAATACCTGGTACATAGCAGGTACACAATACATACTGACTGGGCGGGGAGAGTTCCAAGTAGACGGATCAGCAAATGCAAAATGTGCTTAGGCAGGGATGTACCTGGGGACAAAAAGAAAGTCCATGTGGCTGGTGGACAGCAGGGGAGGAGAATAGCAGGAAGTAAAACCAGGAAGTGTGTGTTATGTGGAAGGAAAGGGTTTGGGAGGATTTCATAGTATCTAGAGCAGAAGTCAGAACACTAAAACCCACAGGACAAATCTAACTTACCACCTGTTTCTGCAAATAAAGTTTTATTGGAACTCAGCCATGTCCATCTGTTTTCATACTGTTATGTTTGCTTTTCCATTACAATCAGAGAAACTTCACACACTTTTCACACTTACTCTGAGCAAGATAGTAAACTATTAAATGGTTTTAAGCAAAGCAGTCACAAAATCTGGTTTACTTAAAAAAAAAAAGTCCTCTGGCCGTGCAGATGTAGGGGAACAAGGACAAAAGCAAGGAGATAATTAGGAAGCAACAGCAATGGTCTAGTCAGAAAGTTTGACCCAGGGACTTCCCTGGCAGTCCAGTGGTTAGGACTTCGCCTTCCAATGCAGGGGTGTGTGTGCAGGTTTGATCCCTGGTCGGGGAGCTGAGATCGCACATGCCTCACTGCCAAAAGACCAAAGCATAAAACATAAGCAATACTGTAACAAAATTCAATATAGACTTTAAAAATGGTCCACATCAAAAAAAAAAAATCTTAGAAAAAAAAAAGTTTGACCCAGATAGTAGCAGAGGAGGAAGTGAGAAGTGGATGGTCTTGCTGTGTACTCTAGAGCAGCGGTCCCCAACCTTTTGGCACCAGGGACCAGTTTCATGGAAGACAATTTTTCCATGGACCATGGGGGAGGTTGGAGGGTTGGTTCAGGCAGTAATGCCAGTGATGGGGAAAGAAGGGGAGCGGCAGATGAAGCTTCTCTTGCTGGCCCGCCACTCACCTCCTGCTGTGCGGCCCGGTGGGAGGGGGATGGGGACCCCTGCTCTAAAGCAGGGCTTGGCAGACTCTTTCTGTAAAGGGCCAGGAAGTAAATATTTTAGCCTCTGCAGGCCACATTAGCTGCAACTACTCAACTCTGTTGTAAAGCGTGGAAGAAGCCACGAACAAGTGTAGCTGTGCTCTAATAAAACTCTTATAAAGACGTGAAATTTGAATTACATATACTTTTCACACGTATGAAACACTATTCTTCCTTGGACCCTTTCAACCATTTAAAAATGTTTTTAAAAACATTCTTAGCTCATAGGCTGTACAAAAAGAGGTGGGGGCCAGATTTGGCTGGGGCCGTAAATCACCAACCCCTGCTGAGGGCAGAGCCAGAAGGGTTTGCTACTGGACTGCAGGTGACATGTGAGAAAAAGCTGCCAGACACACTACCAGTCTCTCTGCTATAGTTAGTACTCCTACCGAACTGCCCCATACACAATACAAAGCAAGTGCACTTCTGTAAGAACTTTTTAATCCCTGTAATCAGCTACTATAGGCCGTTCACAGTCACTGTGCCCATGGTATAGCTATCCAGGGCCAAATCTCATAGAAAAATCAACTGAAGGCAAATATACCAGCAAAAACAGCCACATATTTGGCTTAAGATATAGGGGCTATGCTCTTTCTTAAAACACACACACAGAGAAGTCTCAAGCTACCAGGGTCTGTTTTTTTTTAATATATAAAATTAAATCAACAAATAGCCCTTCAATCCATAGCATGATCAGTTTTTGTTTCTGTTTTTATTTTGGGGTGGGGCAGAAATCACAGCAATAAGACAAGGATAGGTAGGAAGACAAAAGAGAAGCAAAGTAAGAAAAAAAAGGATTAAGTGAGGCAGGGAGGACAGCAGATTAGCATGCATATATATTGGGTTGGCCAAAAAGTTCGTTCGGTTA
Organism: Balaenoptera acutorostrata; assembly: GCF_949987535.1. NCBI lineage: Eukaryota > Metazoa > Chordata > Mammalia > Artiodactyla > Balaenopteridae > Balaenoptera > Balaenoptera acutorostrata. The sequence goes on along the minus strand of NC_080084.1, from coordinate 6,044,776 downwards.
ATGAATCCGTTTTTCAATAAAGTTCTTGGTGAAAATGAAAAATGTCTTATTTTTACTTAAAACCAAACGAACTTTTTGGCCAACTCTACACACACAAAGAAATTCAGAGATCTGTTACTCAGTTAGAATGAGCAACTTCACGTACAAGGGAGACAGAAACTGAAGCAGAATAACAAACTTTGGTATATTCAATGATTAATTTTAGCTACAGGTTCAGGATTACATTAGGTTAGGTTAGATTATAGGTTCAGGTCTCTTTAATTAGCTGAGGAAACACTGTTCATAATTATTCAACTACTCCTCAGCCTGAAGCCTCAAGAGACTCTTTCAAATGGTTGAACCACTGCATGAGGGGAGACACTAAGGCAATGAGAATAGAGTAGGCTAGAAAATGTCAAGTCACAGTTAGAGATGCTCCACCAATGTCATCCACAAAGACATACCAAAACCTCCTGATATACCACTGACATCAAAACCCACAAATCATCTGTCCACTGAGGTCAGGGCCATGCCTGTGTCCCTTCTGTACTGAAGAGAATCCTGACTCAAGCTGACAGGCCTGTGTTACAGTAAGCAGGACTACAATCTACAGCCAGATCCCTTGAGCCCCTGTGAGCTGGGGGAAAGCAGAGCTGGGGGAAAGCAGAGCTGGGAAGCAAGGAGGGCAGATGAATCAGGAGGCAACTACACAAACAACTTTCCAGATATCACAATCACATTTAGTGGCCATCCCAGGTGATGAACAATGTCGAGACACACAGGAGGCACTTGATAACTGAACACAAAGCCCTTCTTGCCTTAAATGAGGACACAAATTACTGTGGCGCATAAAACAATATTTGTCCGTGAGCAACATAAAGATGAACACTTTATCTTCAAGGCGCTTACAGATTAGTAAATCTAAAAAGCCTGCAATGCCAGTTCACAATTTCCTGTAAGTTTTCTAGACACATTTCAATTCCTGGAATATGTATTATCCTATCTTCTCAACAGAAAAACAGGTAATTAAAAAGCCTGAGCCAAACAGTTATGTTCAAGGGTATTTTTCTTCATTTGAAAGTTTTTCTTTAAAAAAAGAAAAAGGCATTGATTTAATCACAATTTTGTTTTAAACATCTTTTTGTCCCTTCCAGTGCCATGAAAAACTGAGTTGAACGTCAGTTTATTCCTGCTCCAATAATCCAAACAGCCAACAAGTCTGATGTTCATATAAGAACTAAAAGACAGCAAAGAAGTTTGCTTGTGGACATACACAGATGCCCTAGCCACAGGTTTTTCCAACCGAAAAAGGCTGGTTCCTTTTCCCCCCTTTAAGTAACTCCCCTAGATATTTTACTGCAAAAGCAGGCAAGAGCAAAGACTCCAACTGCCATTAACAATCAAAAGGCCAGGTTCTGAAAGAATATTAGAGCCCCAGAAAAAGCATGATAGCCGTGGTTCCTAAACAGGTCTCAAGGGCAGTAAGAGGTGGGAAAGGAGGGAGTTGTCTCCCCTTATCCAAATAGGTTTAGTTAAGCATAGTGTAAAAGGTGTAGGGGTGGAGATTCCACAATGCTTTTAATATGCTTATGTAAACTATGAATATGCACTGTTCCTAAACTTACTGTTGACCGGGATTCCTCTGTTCTCCGAACACGAATTCAGGAACTGGTATACCAAGGAAGCAATTTGGGAAACACAACTCTCTTCTGCTTATTGTTTTAAAATTAGTATTAAAAGTGAGCAATAAAAATTAATATCAAGGCTCATCAGTCAAAGATTAATTAAACCTTTTCCTTATAACAAATATACACACACTGTGTGTGTATATTTACAATCCTTTTCAAAACAGCAGATTTACATATGCATATCCCTGAATTGAAAACACCAGCATGAGCATACAAAACACTTTTAACATCTCTAAAAATATACAACAACAGATTGAGAGATTAATGGTTACAAAACACAAAAGTCAAAGTGTAAAATAAGAGTCACAGAGAACTGCAAAATGAAAATAACTAATCTACTATTTAAAAAAGGAGGGATATTGGTGAAATATGAGATATGCAAGTAGACAGCTCTACTACAAAGGTCATTTAAGGTCAAAACTTTATCCTTATTTGGAGGAAGAAAACATTTACAAGCCTTCACATTTTTAAAGATAATAAATACAATGATTTAATGAGCAAACACAGTTGTTTAAAATATATTTTGTATGCTACTAAACTATGCAAATGACTTTGGATCTCTGAGGGGTGCAAAAAATATTGGCATTTTATATACTTCTATACTTCCATTTCCCCAGTTTTTTCCAAACTCTTATTAAATTTTTAATGTAAACTTATTGAAAGTGCTCTTATTTAGACATATTTTTATCTTTATTAATCTTGTGCAATCAAGAAGGAAAAATGTAAAAGCAAAATTAATTAAGTATCCTTAAACCTTTTTTTGAATTCAGAGTTCATCTCTTTTGGAACACTCTTCTATTCAGAGTTGTCAGTGCTCATTTTTTGTTGGTGGTTTGTTTGTTTGTTTACAGTATCACTCTTTGAACCATGCAGGTGTCAGTGATACAGTAATTCTTAAAGACTATTTCACTGTGGTCTCCAGAATTTTCTTCCAAGCTACTGACCCATTCTCCAAGTTTGGATGCTGACACTTTCTTAATCTTACCAGAAGGTGTCCACAGAAGGTTTTCTGACAAACCAGGACTCATATTCCTTCCTCATATGACCCTAAAATGGTGTGTGGATCCCCAAATTTTCATCAGTCTCTATTCAATAGTTTAAAACACTGCTTTACTAAAAAGGTAACATCAACACTGTTTGGATACTTGATAGTAGAGACTATTTATTATTTACATGTGTGTGCACGCACGTGTGTGTGTGTGTATGTGTGTGCATAATAATAAAAAAGATAGCCTGTTATAAAAGGAAGTTGTCAGCCTTATAATTGACTCATCTGAGAGCAGGTTATCTACTTATCTATTATCTAACACATAGTAAGCACTCCACAAATTCAAAGGTTTACTGAATGAACCCCCAACACTCTTTAGTCATCTTGATAGCGCTGAGATAGTAGAGGTTTCATTTCACAGGCATTTCATTCACTGTTCAATAAAAATTTCAAACTATGAGCCAGGCCCCTTGACAGACACTGAAAAATAAAGAATAAAAAGCAACTCTGCCTTTAATTCCAGTAGCAGAGGCAGCTAAACAGACTATCACAATACGGGGAGAAAAATCAGCATGCCTAACATACCATGAGAATATGTCTGCTATGGCCATACAGGAAGAAAGGAATCTCATCAAATCAGTAATGGTAGTGGGTAGGTCAAGGAGGCTTATTAGCTAGAGAATGTGGTGCCTACAGGGAACTGCAATATGTCGAAAGACAGTAGGTTAAAAGAGTGTGGCAACAGATGAAGCTGCATAAAGGCTCAGGAGCCTGAATTTTATCCAGACATTAACAGAAAGCCAACAGGCTTGAGGATTCTAAACAAGGGGAAGACAAGATATTTTAGAGAGAATAATCAGACAGTATAGATGTGAGCTCCAAAAGTCTAGACTGGAGTCTGCAAGATAATATAAGCCCATGAGGGCAGGGATTTTTATCCATTCGGTTCGCTGCTCAATCCGCAGCATTTATCATCAGGTATCATTTACTGAAAAAGTGAAGGAAAGCCAGCTGAAAGACAACTGCAATAAACCAAGATAGAAAAGAACTGAGTTAAGGCAACAGGAGACAGATATAGGAGCATGACTAAAGCTGCTAAACAGCAATTATTTTATATATATGTATAATTTTTTTTTGGCTTGTCAGTATTCAATATCTCCTTTCCCTTCTACTAATGCAATTCAAAAAGACTCACAGTATTATAAATTCTTAGGTCTGCAAAAAAATCCAAGTTAAAAGAGCTACAAAAATGTCATTTAAAAATTGTTCCTAGTGGCAACATTAAACAAATCAAGATTATTTAATTTATAGTCAGGACTATAGTTACTCTTCATCTCTCTTGAAGTTAGAAAATTATTTGAGTCAACACTTACCAAGGTTTCAAAATAAGCAAAGAAAGCTATTAGGTGCTTAAAATGAAACAAGATGAATTTAGCTTAAACATAAAGAAATTCCTAACCAAGAGCCAGTAACATGCAGTTGATGGGTGAACGTTCGAGTGTCCTTCCCTACCTATTTACAAAAATAACACAGAGACACTTAGGGGAAGTCGTTTAATCTCTTCTCATCTGTAAAAATATGGATCTGAAGTGAAAGAATTCCTAAGACTTTTAGCTCCACAACTGAATGATAATTTCTTACCCACTTACCTCTCTATTAAGAGGCCTTACACTTGTTCGCATGTTATTCTGAACATGCTCTTTTACTTTTTTACCTCCAAGAAAATTTTAACATTCTTATATGACAGAAACGTTTTTTCTTAATTTTCCTCAGACAGGTCAGAAGGGAGGGGAAGCAACACCTACTGAGGGCCTACTGTTTACCAGTGCTATCAAATAGTGTTTCTTATCATCTCCAAAAACTGTATTCTGTATCATGATCCCATTAAGAAATTGAGGGGCAAAGAGGTTAAATTCTTTGCCCAAGATGACACAACTAGTTAAGTGGTGAAACCAGAAAGCAAACTCCTGAGCCCAAATTCTATTCATCACCCTAAATGATAACTTATTTGAGTGCCCAAGAATGTCATCCTCTTCTGGTCCAGAAATTACATGTTTTTCAATACTGGCCAGAAAAAGTAACTTACGGCAAGGTTTCATTATATAGCTGTACTGAAATTCCCTAACCCCTCTAACCTGTCACAGCTTCTTTCCCCATATAAGAAAAGGAGGAAATAAGTATTTCTTCTAGTCTTTAGGAGTACTAACTATAATTCTTTACCCTTCTTTTCCCGATGATACACATGACAAATGACAATCACACGCATGATATATTCTCAGGGGTATCCCTAGGTATATGAACAACTCATGTTCCAAGATAGCATATTTGAATGCAAACAAATCAGTAATGTTATTATAGAGGTAACCACCTCAATTTTTTAAATAAATCATTACTTTATTTTAAATTATTTTCAACACATCTTACAACTGAGTGTAATATATACCGCTGTTCCAGAGCAGGGTGGGCAAACTATGGCCTTCAGACCAAATCCAGCCCACCATCTGTTTCATAGGTAAAGTCTTTTGGGAAGACATGTGTTCATTTACGTATTGCCCGTGGCTACTTTGCTGAGAGCTGAGTAGTTAGGTCAGAGGCTATAGAGCCTACAAAGCCTAAAATATGTACTATCTGGCCCTTTACAAAAAAGTTTGCCATCATCTGTTTTAGACTGACACTTTGATCAGAGTTCCACTTTATGCCTACTGGGAACTTAGATGTCAATATACCAGACAACCTAGCTTCACTATCTTCATAAACCTGTTTAAACAGTAGTTTTGTACTTAGATTTTCAGACCTCCCTGGACTTATCACAATTTCATATACTTGGTTGTTATGATTTCCTTGGCTTTCCCCTGACTGAGAGCAGAGTACCTATCCAGCATCCCCATTATAATCCCAGTCCTAGCACAGTGCCTGGGACATAGACATTCAGTGGAAATCTAAATGAATACCTGAAAATAACCATATGATTTAAGATAATCAGTCAAGAGTAAAGGGGTTTACCTGGTGGCGCAGTGGTTTAGAATCTGCCTGCCAATGCAGGGGACACAGGTTCGAGCCCTGGTCCGGGAAGATCCCACATGCCACAGAGCAACTAAGCCCGTGCGCCGCAACTATTGAGCCTGCGCTCTAGGGCCCGTGAGCCACAACTACTGAGCCCGCGTGCCACAACTACTGAAGCCCACACGCCTAGAGCCTGTGCTCCGCAACAAGAGAAGCCACCGCAATGAGAAGCCCGCGCGCCGCAACGAAGAGTAGCCCCCGCTCGCCGCAACTAGAGAAAGCCTGCGTGCAGCAACGAAGACCCAACACAGCCAAAAATTAATTAATTAATTAATTTTTTTTAAAAAGTAAAGGAGAGATTCAGTCCTACAGAAACTTGCTGCTCAAAGTGTGTTCTGTGCAGCAGCGGAATTGTTGGGAGCTTGTTAGAAATGCAAAATCTCAGGCTTCAGCAAAGATGTAAAACTGCATTTTAACAAGATTCCCAGATGAAAATTTGAGAAGCAGTGCTATAAAAATAAAACATGGTGCTTAATTATATTAAAGTCCTTAGTTTGATTTCCGATATGGGCCAGGTTGCTTTGCATGGGGAGAAACAACAGCTCTAAGGCTTCATCCTTACTCTAATCTTGAACTTCAAGATACAAAATACAGACTTATATTAACAACTTTAACAAAGGGGGTACTCTGGGGGGAGGGGGTGGTGAGGGTTGTTGGTTTTACTCGGGGAAGAGAGAGCTACTATTACTTAAAAAACAGGACCAAATGAGGGACTGTCAAATATTTTGCCTATTCCAAAAGAACATGACCAGAGAACATCCATCCTAACTTAAATGGATTACAGATATGTGAAAAATGCTTTTTAACCTATTTATATGTCTGCTTCTATGTCCTGTTAAAATTGACATGTGTTCATGAAAACTTCAGTCTTTAAAGTATGATGGCAAGATTTTGTGGGTTAACAAATTGATTTGTTTGGTTTTGTGTTTGGTGTTTTACCGGAGAAAGGAGAGGAAAATCAGCACTATTTCCTGCTGTTTATTTTTGAAAGTGAAGGCAAAAAAAAAATCTCTGGAGCCATGACCTGCTCAGGCTTAAAACAATCCTTAGTAGGCAGTTGCTGCATGCATTGGGTGGTTACTTCTCTTCTACAGAAAAGGAACTGAAGCTCATGGAGGGTAAAGTAATTTAAAGATCAAACAACAAGTAATTGATGAAGTCAAGATAATGTACTCTTAAATGTAAACCCTAAACTAATCAGAAATAATGTTGTAATAATTCAGGGATACTTTAAACCACTGCACCAATTTACCAGAGTTTCAGTTTATCTCAACTCTGAATTCACAGTGCTTTTTTCTTTTGACCACTCCACTAGCCTCTACATTCTGGCACGTATACTAAAACTATACAACCTTGCGCATATCACTAGACCTCTATGAGCCTTGTTTCTTCTATAAAATAGACAGTCTTCCTTAAAATGTTGTTATGACCTAAATGTAACATCAAGCATATAATATTTATTCAAAATTATATAAGTTTTCAAATACAAGCACTTAAAAAGATTGACAAAGAAGGTCATACTAAATCATCCTTGCCATCAGTAGAAAAGCGACAGGCTAAGATTTCTACTTGGGGGTGTGGGGGGAGCTGACTCTACGTGACAGAAACCTATCAGTATAAGCTGCTGCTTACAAGGGAGGTCCAGCAAACAGACCTAGATACTTCTTAAAGCAACAAAGCAGCAGTTAAAAAAAATTTACGATGACCCTAAAAATTGTACATTTTCAAGGAATCAGGCTTAAGACAGTCTAACAGTACAAATACAGATCAGAGGTTGTCTCTGGTAACTAGGTTGGAAGAGCTAACTCCAATGAAAGCGAAAGAATAGAGTCAAAAATGGATAATGATTATTCATTTATCAGACTGACAAAGATCAAAAGGTTTGATAAAACTGTGTTGCCAAGGGTGTAGGGAAACAACTACTCTGATACACTGTGGGTGAATCTCTATGGAGAGAAATTTAGAAATATCAAAATTACCAAGACACACTCTTTGCCCAATTATTCCACTTCTAGGAATCTGTAAGTAAAATAATGCACAAAGGAGGTTACTGAGTGCTATCTGTAGTCACGAAAAACTGGAAACCAATGTCCACCAGCAAGGGACTGGTTCTATAAACTACGGCACACCCACGTAAGGGAGTACCACCAGACTTTACGTGCTGATGCGGAGCACACTTAAGATATGTCGTTAAGCAGAGAGGGAAAAAAGGAGGGTGCACAACAGTATGTTAAGATACACTGCCAACTGTGAGGAAAAAATGTATATATAAAGTGACTGCTTACATACACACAGAATCTCCTTGGAAGGTAAAAAAGAAACAAAAGCCACTGACCGCTGCCTAGGAAGGGAACCGGTCGGCTAGGGAACCAGAGTCAGAAGAACACTTCTCGTGGGATACTCTTCCGTACGTTTGAAATGTTATGTACCCGTGAATGTATTACCTATTGGGAAAACACCATTGCTTACACTTTTAAAAATACTACAGGGGTAACAGAGAACAAATATTACCCCAAAGGAAGTGGCAGATGGTACTTTTCAGCTGAGGTGTCAAGCATTTGCAGAAAACATCTGAACTCTCTCTCTCCTTTCAATCTATATTATTTTGAGAGGATAAATGGTTCAGCTTCTAAGTTTACTAGGAGACTTAATATTTTTAAAAAATTTAAAAATCAACCTAATTTCTATCATTCCCCTTTCCAGTTTAAACCTGACAGTTTCCATTCAACAAACATTTTCTGAGCATATTACAATTTGTCAAGACCTGGATACAGGATTTATAATAACATGTATGACTTGATAAGTGGTTTAACAGATGTATGTAATAAATGCTGAAGAAGCACCCACTTTTTTTTAATGCTTGTCATTTTCATGAACAAGAGGCAGCCTAATGTGGCTGAAAGAGTACTGGGCTTGAAAGGGACCTGGTTCTAGTTCTACTTATTCCCTTAACTAACCATACAATTCTGCATAAGCAAAACCTGGCCACCATAACACTTGGACTGCCTACCTTACTACAAGTACTATGTCAAAAGAAAATATGTATGAAAGCAAAATTCTTTTTAATCTGTGAAACACTTCAGAGTATGTTATTACCACTCATATAAAGTTTTGGGGAAAAAGACTATTTCCCTTTTTCCTTCTCTAGCTTTCTTGGCTGAAGTTGAGTACTCCGCGTAGCTGAAGTTATCAGAAACAAAACTGTGTATTTTTAACTTTCTTCAAAGTTAGTAGATGATGGAGCCAACCCACCTGCAGAGCATTCAGAGAGAGTAAAAGGTGAGTTTTTACTAAAAAAGTACATAGATAAAGTGGGTATTCAACAGCTATGAAAAAGGGAGCTTACATAGCACATTAACCAAGGCCTTGATGCGCTTACAATGGAGGGTAAATGAGAGCAACAAGAAGCCAAGGATGGCAGCAACAAGGGCAAAAAGGGCCAACACAGAGCGGGGCTACAGAAGTGACCAGTGATGTCTGTCATGCTGGCTGCCTTTCAGCCTTCCTCATGATGTGCTTTGTCAACGCCCTAAATCTGAAGTTGCCTGCTTAAAATCTTGGCCTATTCTTATGCAGTGAAAGGAATGTTGTTTACCTCTGCTACCACTGATATGTTACTCACCCTGTAGGATAATTCTTCAGATAAATTATTTCTTCCACCATAAAAAGGCAAAAAAAAAAAAAAAACCAGGAAGGAAGAAAGAAAAAAGATAAATGTATCCTGCTGGCTTGGAGGTTACCCTATCATACCTTTAATCATCAGCTCAAAGAAAGCATGATGTCAAATACAAAAGCTGCTTATAAAATGCAGAAACATAAAACGCTAACTAAAGTTTACTAGGGAGAGTAGCGACTTCAAAACCAAAACCTAGAAGTTAGACATGTGACTTTTTTATTCATATTCAATTAAACATTTATTATGGGCCCACAATGTTTTGCTTCTAAGTCTTTGTACATGCTGTTCCTTCTGCAGGAACCACTCTCTTTCCCACCCCACCCATCTGCTTCCCCATTCTCTAACCTCTCACATGTGACTTCCTCTGAGAAGGCTTCCCTAACTTTCCCCACCCCCTCTTCTGGGTTTCCACAGCACTCTGTTTCAGCCCATCAGAGCACTTATCACTGTGTGTGTTAATTACAGGACTGTATCTTCTTCACTCAGGACCTAATCACTGTGCTGGCACCTGGAAGATGTTCCATAAATACTTGCAAAGCACCAGACACTGCGCTAGATAGGGTATAAAGATGAAAAACCGGATTCTAAGTTCACTATCAATACAGTGTAAAATGGGCTATGAAGGAGGGGTGTTCAGGATATCAGGGGCTTGAAGAGAGCTCTCTAAGTCAGCCTGGAAGCAGGATGGGTGACAAGGAAGAAATAAAGGATATGCCTAGGCTAAGTCTTCAAGGTTAAATAAGAGCTAACTGGTAAAGAAGAAAGAAAGGATTCCAGATGAGACGAAAACAAAGGAGCAAGAGAAAACAAGGTGGACCTGAGGAACTCCAAGTAGTATGGAATGTGCAAACCTCAGCACGCATCAGAATCAATGGGGGGCTTATTAACATACAAATTGCTGGACCCCACCCCCAGTTTGTGATTCAGTAGGCATGGAATATGGCCCAAAAATATGCACTTCAAACAAGTTTTACAGTGACAATACTGCTACTTCTGGTCCTAGGACCACACTTTGAGAACCACTGGTATAGTGAAACACAGAGGGCACATGAAGCAGTAGCAGTAGACAATTTGGAGCAACATGGGAGGTAAAGTAGGGGGTTAAAAATCATATATATGATGCCACAGAATTTGGCACTGAAGGATCTTAAGCAGAGTTTATTTTAGAAAGATGGTAATACGTAACATTTACAGAGCACTAGACTTATGTGTAGCTCAGTGCAGTAGCTGCTAGTCATATGTGGCTATTTCACTTAAGTTACAATTAAATAAAATTTTAATTTAAGTTCTACAGTCAACCAGCCATACTTCATGAGCTCAAGAGCCACATATGGCTAGTGGCTACTGCTTTGAGTACAGGTATAAAACATTCCATCATCGTACAAAGCTCTATTAGACAACACTGATGTACATTACATTAACTCGTTAAATCTTCACAACTTCATTATGAGAGAGGTACTGTATTATCCCCATTCTATAGAAAGAAATGTGGCAAAGAAAGATTAAGCAAATTACCCAAGGTCATAAGGTTAGTAGTGCCAACATGGGATGCAAACCCGGATAGTCTGGTTCTTGAGCCTGTGTTCTTAACTGCTTCTTGATAAGATCATTCTTGGCAATAATGTTAACTAGAAGGAGATGATACTGGAGGAAGGAAAACCAGTAAGGAAGCTACTACACTAAGTCAGGAGAGAAACGATGAGGACCTGCACCAAGAGAGTAGCAGCTAGAATGGAGAAAAGGCTCATTAATAGAGATGTTAAAGCAGTAGAAGAGAAAAGACTGGGGATGGACTAGAACTGAATCCAAAAGAGGTGCAAATGAGGCGTAGAAGACGGTACAAAAGTTCCTGTTTTAGGAATCCGAGTCAATGGCAATGCCTCTCACCACAGTAAAAAATCAAAAGAGCAAGCTGAAGGAGGGTGATAAACTCCTACTGGGTCATGATGAATTTGAAGTGACTGAGATAAGACACTACACTACACAGTGGGATATATAAGTCCAGAGCTCAAAAGAGAGGTTTGGTTTAAGATATGAATTTAGAGTCATCAGTATAGAGAAGGTACATCTAGAGATAACTCAGGAAGGTTAAAACAATAAGTAGATAAAGAACAGAACCTTAGGGAATCCAACATGTAAGCTACAGGCAAAAGATAAAAAGCCAGTAAACTAAAAATGAATCACCAGAAAGATGGGAGGAGTGGGGGAAGACCTAGGAAAGAATTATCCCAGAGGTCAAGGGAAGAGAGAATAGTAAACAAATGCTAAGTGCTGCTGAGAGGTCAGGTAAGATAAAGACTGAAAACTGTCCACAAGAGCTGTTTCAGACAGTGTTAGGGCCAAAGGCCAGATTGCAACAGATCTGGAACAATTACAGACTTTTTTCCAATAAGTTTCAAAACGATGGGAAGGAGGGTGTAGATGGAGAGAAGCATCTGGAGCAGTGTTGCTTCTCTTCTGACTGGATGGGAGAGACTTCTCCATGCTAAGGGGCAAAGAGCGAAAAGACTGGAACGCTTAATGGAGCAAGGTTCCTAAGGCAGGAAAGAACAGGATCCTGCACATAAACAGAGATATTACCTCTAGACGCTTCTTTCACGTCCTCTGAAGCGCTAGTAAAGGGGGTAAAAATAAGTACAGATGTATTTAGGGTAGTGTGGGAAGGGTAAAGCTGGATGAGCTCATATGGTCAGAGAGATTCTCTTCTCTCTATGAAGTAGGATATGGGAGTATCTGCTGAAAATGAGAGAGGCAAAAGGGTTGGACGGAATATTGAACTGCTGCAGAGAAAACAGACTACAGACACAGACATACATCCCCAAGCAGAGGACAGAGCTGAGATTAGAGGTCACAAACTTGCAAGCGGCACCCTACCAGTGGGTTTGTGCCATTTTCTTCAAAGTGATCGAGTCTCATAGAGGATCAGGGAGAGGATGGTTGGCTTAATTTCAAGGTTGGGGTTTGCCAATTAGATGCAGGAGTAAAGTGAGTAACTGCAATGATAAACCCTAAGGCCAAGCAATTAGAAGAAAAGCATTCATGGGGGGATGGGAGGGGCATCAGAATCACACAGGGAACCTTCTTTGAACTACATACCCTATGGGAAACCTTGATGAGATAAAAGAGCAGGTGCAGCAAGAGTGAAAAGAGAAAAGTGGAAAATTAAGGCAGTTATGGTCACGGAGTAGAACAAAATTCAGGTTTCCAGAGGTACCCTGTCCTGGGTTCAAAGTGCGTTCATGAGAGTAGGTGTGAAATGTGCTGTTTCCTGTATTTGAATTTCAATCACTAGGCAATTCTGTCCCCTGACTCCCTCAGCCAGTTCCCACCACAGGACATGTTGGTTCGAAGCGCTAGAGCAGTGGTTCTCAACCCTAGCTGCGTATCAGATGCACATGGAGACTTCAACAAACAAACAAACTGAAATCTGGGCCCCACTGTTGGAGTCTAATTTAATTAGCTTGGTGGTTATTTTTTAAGGCTCCTCAGGTAATTCCAAAGTGGATTTAGTGTCAAGAACCACTGCTTTAGAAAGAACAGGACTTTAGCTTTATGTTAGAGAATTAAAGGAAAACAGACTGGCATGAAAAGAAATGAAATAACTAAAGCAGGAAAATGGTGAAAGAGGATCTAAACCCTACGTCAGATATTTAAAGATGTCCTGAATAGAAAAGTTAGGAAACTATTAAAGCACAGCGTCATACTCAACACACACCCAAAAATGTAATAATGCTTCCAAGAGTTCTGTTATAGGTTCTAGAAAACTCAGGAGTTAAATGCTTCGCTGTAGCCAATGACTAAGAAAAAAGACAAACCTGTACTCTACTAAGCAGAAAGAACTGAAAACCAACACTGAACAACAGCTCTCTAGGTCAACTACAGTTCACAACTCCCTGGAGGAAAAGGCAGCCTACAGTAAAAGCATGATAATAATCTCACGTACATGGACTCTACCTCTTCTGCACAAAAGGTAAAGGAATCAGCTGTCTTCTTTCACATATACAAAGGTTTTAAATTTTTTAGTCTGCCTGATTGTCTGTCTACAGCAGTCACTTTCTCCTTAACAAGTTTTAACAATAATCTTAAAACTACCTACTGCAAATATAAATGCTACACTCCTATAATCTCTATGCTTAATTTAACCCTAAACCAAATAGTGCCATACTACTCTATCCAATTATTTTATAAGTAACTGTCCCCAATCTTAACCTTTATTTGCCACTTCCTAGTCTATTTGCTAAGTTTTACAACAAAGTAAAAGTTAAAAGTAATGCAGAGATGAACGGTTAGTCATAAAGACCAAAAAAGACAAACATGACCTGTTGTCTGTTGCCTTCCCTGTAAGGTTTGTTTACTGGTATTACAAAATCACCCAGAACTAAGATACTATGTATACATAACAATGAATGATAGACTGTACACTCCTAGGTCACCCATATTTAATGCCTTTAATGAGAATTACTTCATTAATTAATAGAAAGGCTTGTACCTTTCTATCTCCGTCTTAAACATTTTAAGTTCAAACCAATTACCCAAATCACGTGGACATCATCTGAGTTGTAGACTTTCTGAAAATCAGACTTAACTAGAAGTGGACATTTTTTTCAAAACTCAAGGAGTACTTTATCTCCCAGCATTAGGGTAGTTTAACATGTTCTCCTAATATTTAGCTAAAACAGAAGAAAACTTTCTAATTCCTCTAGTTTGGGTCATAAGAAAGCAGTCTTTTCCAAAAAAAAAAAAAAACTTTCGACTTTCTAGAGTCTTCAAACACCGAAACAAGCAGATTTACATATTTGTGGTTTAGAAAAACCACCAAAATTCTCTACACCAGGGTTCATCCTATGGTTTCCATTAAGGAAGAGATTTCTAACAATGTTATTTTATACTCGTTGCTCTCTAAAACTGTAAGACAGTACTACAGCCTAATGAAAAAAGCACAGAACCGAGGAGGGCTCGGCCACTTCTCCCAGACGCAATTAACTTGCTGTGGGGCATTAAGCAAGACACTCAAATCTCTCTGGCCCTCAGTTTCTCTATTTGTGAAATAAGATTAGAATCGTTTTTACCCAAGATTGCTACTGGCTTCAAGTTCTACAAAATGCAGATGGGTCTACTCTTTATTTTTTCTAAGAATGTATCTACACTTTGTAAGCATAATCCAAAATAAAAATTACATACCTTACTAAAAATGTATATTTAATATAAAATATTAACATAAAACATACAAAATATAAATATATAAAACATACTGTAATCAAAAAATATACCTTACTCAACACTACAGCCAGACTTATTTTTTCTTAGCAGGTCTTTTTCTTTAACTGCTAGCAGTTAAAAACTATTTTGGCCCAGAACGGCATTCTGCAAATCTAAATGCTACACTCCTATAATCTCTATGCTTAATTTCGACCCTAAACCAAATAGGGCCATACTACGAACTGTTTCTTCACCTGTTCCCTAATAAAGCTGAAAGTAATTCTTTTGACTTGAATTTACAGAGTTATGTACAGTGCTGATGAAAGCCATCTGTTGGGAACTTTGACTTTCCTGTCAAAAGGAGAAAACCAGAAGAAACAGCCTAGATTTTCCTGGGAACCAGCTGCAGCTGAATGAGTCCTAATCCTACTCCAGCTGGGAAAAGCAGAAGGGTGAAGTGGCTACTGGCTTAATTCATCTGCTGCAGATTCTTTGTGAACTGACTCCACCCCTGAGTAGCCAACTGGTAAACAACTTTACCAGACTGAGGCTCTTAATTAATCCCTGTATGTAACATTTATTTGGTTCTTTAAAAAAATTCCAAATCAGAGCATGAAAAGTATTCAGTATTTTAATTTTAAAAAACATTTCCCCGTTCACTAGAAAAAAATTTTTTAACTCTAGCTTAACCAGCAAACTTGGCACCCAGATTCAGTCCTCTCACATATCTAAGAAACATGTCAGTGTAAATATACTTTATCCAATATTCTAAATAGAAAGGGAAGAAATTTCTGTGAAGGAGATTCTTACAACCTCAAGAGGCCTGGAATGATACAATATTTTTTTCCCCAGATTCATCGCACAGTTCCTGTTATCTATTTGCTTTCATAGTATTAACAGTTAAGTACAATGTAAAAAAGTGCTGGCCCATGTGTCCGAATGAACTGAATAAAAAATAGGCGGCAGAATAAAAAGACAATGTATTTTGCATATATTTATTTTCCATTTGGCATTTTATGAGAAGCTGTAATGAAAACTTGTATTATTAAATAACTATTATATAAATATATCATGCCTATAAAACTTAACCATGTAAAGTTCTTTTGAGACTTCAATAAGAAAGTACATGTTGGGCTTCCCTGGTGGCGCAGTGGTTGAGAATCTGCCTGCTAATGCAGGGGACACGGGTTCGAGCCCTGGTCTGGGAAGATCCCACATGCCACGGAGCAGCTGGGCCCGTGAGCCACAATTGCTGAGCCTGCGCGTCTGGAGCCTGTGCCCCGCGACGGGAGGGGCCGCGATAGAGAAAGGCCCGCGCACCGCGATGAAGAGCGGTCCCCGCACCGCGATGAAGAGTGGCCCCCGCTTGCCGCAACTGGAGAAAGCCCTCGCACGAACCGAAGACCCAACACAGCCAAAAATAAATAAATAAATAAATAAAATCAAGTAAAACTTTAAAAAAAAAAAAAAGAAAGTACATGTTGAAGCACTCAGAACAGTGCCCAAAACACTGTTAGGCCTTAACAAATGTTAGCTATTAATAGATTTCTACAAGCAACTGCTTACATTCCCTTGGCCTCCTGATAGAGGATAAAGAAAGAGGTTAGAAGCAATTTGTAGTACTATCTGATGTCTTCGTTAATTTCTTCCCTTTATTTCATCAATTTACAAGAAGTCAGCCCAAGAAAGAGTAAAGTGTTAGCAACTGTAACTGTAAGAAAAATGTTTACGTTGTGTGCACTGGCTGGGTACAGAAGTTTGATCAGCAATGGCTAAATCAAAGGTTGCTTTAGTAGTTCAAGTTTTCTTTCAGGGTGTGTCATGGACTGAAAACTACCAAAGCACACACAGTTCAAAGGCTAACTAGAAGACCAAAAAAGTATCTGTACAGGGGCTTCCTTGGTGGCGCAGTGGTTAAGAATCCGCCTGCCAATGCAGGGGACATGGGTTCGAGCCCTGGTCCGGGAAGATCCCACATGCCGCGGAGCAACTAAGCCCATGCGCCACAACTACTGAAGCCCGCGTGAAGCCCGCACACCGCAACTACTGAGCCCGCGTGCCTAGAGCCCGTGCTCTGCAACAAGAGAAGCCACCGCAATGAGAAGCCCGCGCACCACAACGAAGAGTAGCCCCCGCTCGCTGCAACTAGAGCCCGCACGCAGCAATGAAAACCCAACACAGCCAAAAATAAAATTTTTTAAAATATCTGTACAATTGATTGTATTTAAATAAATATTGCATTACAAACATATCTCTGCCTGAGTTATTTTTAAATTTCTGTTTTGTTTTTTTTAAATAGAACAAGTCTGCTGAGACGAAGTCAGTTTATATTCACGACATTTATATTTAATCCACCTCAATGACTTGTTAGTAACAATTTTTATTTCTAGCCAGCTTCTCCTCAGGACCCAGGACATTTAAGAGTCACCAAAAAATGGTATAAACAATGATGTAAGAAATGTACAACTACTGTAGTTATAATTAATGTAATTAATTATAATGTAAGAAAATATAATTATTGAGATCAATCAGTTGCAAACTCGGTGAAATTACAAAATCTACAATATTCATGTCGCTGTGTCCTTGCCATTACTTGAAAAATAAAGTCAACTACACATGGTTAGGATAATTTTCCCTAAAATAATCCTTCTTCACTTAAAGACTGATACAGTTAGCATTATCCTCCATTCCCTCCCCAATGATGTAAGAATTAAAACTTGCAACTTAAAGAGTTTCCCAATAATTATACCACGAAATACACTTCCTTGCATGCTCTCATGAGGATTTTTAAATTGAGAACTTTTCCCACTTTTTACTACTAACGTATCCCTTCTCAACTCTTTTGTAGCACCTTTGCTTTGCAGTTTTTTGGTGTGCGTGTGTTTTTTTTTTAAGTAGACAATCATTCTGCCAAGCAGTCAACACACCCCTGAATTTAATAGCATGGACAATTACTATAAAGTATGATAGCAACAAAATATCTGAAAACGACATTACCAAGCTTACATTTATAAATAATTTTATCATATCACTGTTCTAACACATAATATGTGAAACAATTTTACAATAAAGGCCATTTCCAAACAGCTAAATCAAAACTATCATTCTTAACTCTGGTAACCTGAAAACGTATTTCCATTCTAATCAGCATCTCTACATCAAATACCAAAGTTCCTGTCAAAGCCCCTTTTATTTTATGAATTTAAAATGCCAAGTTCCAGTAACACAAAATAATCTGGACTGTACTAAAAGTTTACTGAATTGTGATATAACTTATATTAGAAGACCAGTATTTATCATTTGATCTTTCTGTATTAGAAGACTAGTACTTATCATTTGATCTTTCTGCTCCAAGTCACCTAAATAATAACATTAATAACCTAATGGGTAATAACCTAAACAATAACATTAGTTAACAATATCTTCTCTTCCCTTCCCAAGTTGAAAGCTTCAGCAAAATATAATTCTATAGTCTGTTCCACAATACTCCACAGACTAACAACACTTTCCTGACTTGGCTGATTACCGTAAGCATATAGTTTTCTGTACTAGTAATATGGAACACAAGCTGTAGACATTCAAGTAAAGTATTCTGTGTGTAAAACGAACCCAGAAATGTGAAATGAAGGTGAAAATTACTCCTGAAAGGGAAATGGATCCTTCCAAGACTCAGTGTCCAAAGTAATTCTTTTAAATGACCGTTAGAATCTCAAATAATAATTAGCCTCACACAAAAAACATCCCATTCTTTCTCAGAGATTCACAATACCTAATTGTTACCAAAAAAAAAAAAAAAATAGTGAATGCAAAAAATTAAAAGTTATATTTCATAAGCTAAACAAAGGTTGCAAAAAAGTTATTTCACATTTCTATGCCTTAATCCCCAACAGGACCTAAACCCTAAATGCACTGTTCATGGTAGACGCCTAAATGCTTGCTGAATAAATAATGAATAAATGAAGTAAATGAACAAATTATCTTACAGTAATATCTGTATTTCAAAAAAAGAGAAATTTGCAAGGAGGAAGTTATTATTTAAGCTAGTTACACACTATCACCCTCACCTATATCTCATAATTCAAGGGAAAGCAACATTTTGTCCCAAATGAAAGCACACTATTACAGCCATGCAACCAATCCCAAACTACAAATCAGAAGACTTCAGTGACATCTGAAAGGAAAATGAAACACAGAAAATATCTTTAAGGAAAAAAAAAAAGTCATGTAGACCAAACTGTTTTTTAAATTTATGGACCTCAGGTATGCAAAACTAGATTATTCAGAATCTCTGGTTTCTGAAATGTTCTTAGCGCTGGTTCAAAGTCAATTTTAGAATTCATTCTATGACAAAGAGAAAAAAGGGATGCAGACAGTGAAATGGAAACGGGGTGGGGGGGGGCTGGACATGTCTTTTTACAATCAGAGAATGTGCCTTGAAGTTAACACCAAGAACATTTACAATTGTGTACTTGAATGCGGTGACAGGCGTTATACCCAACAACTCCCAAGAGGCAGTAGGTATCGCTGTCACAAAGACTCTGGAGCCAGAATGCCCAAGTCCAAAACCTAGCTCTGTCACCTAATATCTTTGTGACTCAGACAAGTTACTGAACCTCTTTTATGCCTCAGTTTCTCCATCTGTAAAACAACAGTACCTATCTCATTGAGTTGTATGAGCATTAAACGAGTTAATATACGCATGGCTGTAAAGTAACGTCTGGCACATAGTATAAATACATCATTAAGTTAAATAAATAAACTCACCATAAACTACGACAACCTAAAGTTAGTACAGCAAATCTCCCTTATAACATGGATAAAACTTTTAAATCACAGTATCTCCAGATTCTCCATCAAGTGAAAACACACTTAAGTTCAAGTGTCTTCACAAAAACTCTTAAAAATATTTCTGTACAGCTATCTCACCAAAAACAGCAAAACAAAAACCACTCAGTGGCTGAAAAGTTAACGTACAGTTCCTTCCAAAGGTTATATCACAATAAATTAAAAGTTAGAACCGTACAGAAAAAAGTAAAGAAGAACGTACTCAGGCCACTCCATAGTCCCTGAACTTCATCTCGCACCCACAGCTGAGCAGACCAGTAGGTACACATGCACTCCAGAGCAGGTAAGGCCACCGCAGCTCCAAGCAGAGCGCCTGGCCCACAGTAAGTGCTCAGTAACTATTTGCTGAATTAATTAATGCCCTAAAAGTGAAACTACCTGTAGCCTACACTTTCTTTTCTCCACCCCTGTCAAATATAATCTGGATAATTTTTTTAAGAGTATCTAGGTTTTCATAACAGCAAATCAATCAATTCCAAATGGGAAATGATCGGACAGTTGTTTTTTTTTAAAAAAGAGGAAAGTAATTAAATACAACAAAAGGAACAAATATAATCTGTTCATAGGAGGAATAATTCCTTGCCCTAGAGTTTACTGTATTATGATTTTTAATGTGAGCTTTTCATATCTTTGGGGAAAGTCATGCACGAAACTTAACCACTGAAAATAAGACTCGATTCAAATATATATAACATCTCATCAACTCTAATTTTATAGATACTATCATAAGTTTGTTTCCCAATCAGACCAGTACAAATACACAAAAGTCTACTCAAAGAAACACAATTTTTCCAAGTTTAGTTACTTTGGTTAACAATACTGTATATTAAAGTTATATAAACCAAAGAGATGTTTCTAACCAGAGCAAACCAGCAGATCTCTACTGGATTAAACATTTTTTTAATGCAAAGGTCTCAGGCTCAGCTGCAAAATAAGGATTGCTGGATTAGATGGTTCTTAAAAGTCTCTTTCAAAAGTAAAATCCTAGCGGGACCTCCCCGGACACGGGTTCGAGCCCTGGTCCAGGAAGATGCCACATGCCACGGAGCAACTAAGCCTGTGTGCCACAACTGCTGAGCCTGCGCTCTAGAGCCTGCGAGCCACAACTACTGAGCCGGTGAGCCACAACTACTGAAGCCCGCATGCCTGGAGCCCGTGCTCCTCAACAAGAGAAGCCACCGCAGTGAGAAGCCCGCGCACCTCAACCAAGAGTAGCCCCCGCTCGCCACAACGAGAGAAAGCCCGCGTGCAGCAACGAAGAGCCAACGCAGCCAAAAATAAATAAATAAAATTAAAAAAAAAAAAAAGTAAAATCCTAGGGTGACAAGACTCAGTTTAGTCCTACACTGTACTATATTGACTACCTTTAAAAAATATGCACTACTGACATTTTATGTATGGCTAATATTTTTAAAAATATCTAATTCAAGCAAGGGAAATTATAATAAACACAAGCACCCAGGTGTTCTAACAAAAATTTATAATACCCAATTCACAGATATGACACTGAATTCATTCTAAACTTCAAATTATTTCCTGTTTCCATGCACTAAACCTGTAGACACCTGATAACAGTTGTTGGAATCGTTATATTTCATTTCAGCCATGTAATCAAAAAACAATTCTTACAGATGAGTCCTTACAGCACTGAACTGCAGAATGAAGTATTTCAGTTACTTGTCCACCTTGAATTTTCAATACTACACCCTTAATAAATGCTCCAATGGTACAGAACCATGTTATGAATGGGATTGCCTATTAATTCATGACTCCATCAGAATCATTTTAAGGGTAGTAACAGTAAGATAATGCTTCCATTTCAAAGTTCACAGGGAAAATTGAACCCTAAAATAGATCTCTAAAACCTTCATCCAAAAAAAAAAAACAAAAAAACAAAGACCTGTTCATTTTCAGTTGCTATTTAAACAAAAATCTACTGGTGGGTTACTAACTGCAATGAATTTAGATCAAATCTCACATATTTTAAAATACATTCAATGCTAACTTTAGAATCTTATCACCCTAGAAGTAGCCTCCATGATCTTAAGCAAAATGAAGATGATGTTACTGGTGTACACTAAGGTGTGCAAAAATTAAAGTACAGCCACTCCCCACAGAACCACAATTCAGAACACCTGAAATAAATCCACAGCTAAGACACCAGGTCAACGTACAAAGGAGCTACTAACAAAACTCTCCTCATCCTCGAATATCTATTTAAGGGCCGAGACTGACTGTTAAGAAGACATACTTTCAACAGTACAAAATAATGGCATAAAACACACAGCACAGTAAGGTATACCATTTGTGTATCAAGACTCCGGACTCCCCAGAACTTTAGGAACACAGGCTACTGTATTCCTGACGCATGCAGTTACACCTGTCGTACATAGTAATGTTGAGGACTTCATCGTATGCAAAAAATAATGCATGACCAAAAGTTAGAATACAAAGAGCAGAAATAAGAACTGCTAAATCTGCTTAGCCACTACTATGGTCAGGATAATCAGTCTCATTCCTGTCTAGTAATCGGCAACAAAACGGAAAAAAGAAAGAAGATAGGTTCTTAGAGTCTCCAGCATTTGGCTGCTCATCAACTTCAGCAGTAAAGTATTATAAGAACTTTTATGTGACAGGTGTAAAGTTGTGTGCTACTTTTTAATTCTAATCTAGATATGTTCTTTTAGGCAAAGCAATACTCTACACTCTGAATCTTAGGCATCAAATATGTCAAAGTATCAGAACAATTAGCATCTACTGAGTTCTCACACCTAGAATTCACCAATAAAAAACAGGAGGTGATTATTCCACAAAAGGCCCCAAACACCAACGATAACTTCTATTGAACTTCCTAGAAATGTGGCTTTGTAGCATGCTGTATCATCAGCTCTGCGAACACTGATGCATAGGCCATTCTTACCTTATCCTTTTCATGTGGAAGGAGTGACACTGGAGGTAAAGAAGAAAGAGACTCACAACTCTCTTTCCCATCCACATTGGTTGCCTTAGTGTTGAGCCGATAAAGAGGTCCATCTTTAAGGAGTCTGCCGTGGCCAACGGCGCGTTTAATAGCCAATCGTAACTGCTGGTGAAAGCCAGAGGCAGCACCGCCTCCAAACAATGCAGACACATCCTTCTGACCTTTCAAAAAACGTTCAATGCTTTTCAAAGTTGAGCCACCGGACTCTGCCAAGCCCTCGACTGCCCGCTTGATCAGTTTATTCCAGTCTACATTTTGTTTATTATCCACTTTTCCATGGTTTCGAGGTTTAGGAAGTGCTATTCGCCCAGGATTATCAGGATCTTTATAGGAATTGAGTCCTTTATTTGAGACTTTCAAAATTGTTCCATCTTTGACACTCAACTCCAATTGTTCTAAAACAGTTTTACGATCCAAGCCATGGGATGAAGACACTGCATTGCATATCCTTTCTTCTGAAGGACGCTGTTTTTGCTTCTTCACTTTTTTGATGGCCTCCAAAATCCACTCCGTATACAGCGGGTTTGCGAGTTTTACCATGGTGAAGGATTCTTTATATCCATAGAGTCGTTATCCCTTATCCTGATGCTGAGTAAGTTTTACACCATGGAAAACAACATTCCCGGAGGCTGGGAACCAGTTAACCATAGCATACAAGTTTTCTGGCCTGAGTCCTTCCTCCTTTCACAAAACAGAGTGCCTCCCCACTTTTACTTTAGAAACCAAAACAACCTGTTATCTGAAATATCTTCAAACTTCTCAACAAACTTCTCAATAGCACCACACATGGGTCTGTTCATAAAGTTGTAAGAACTCAAGAACATCTCATTCCCAGCAGAAAAATGTGCATCTTATGCCTGGAAAACAATTAAAACAAGGTCAGTTTCCTATCAAGGCCCATTTTATAAATACACTGGAACTGAAACATCCTAGTCTTTAAAGCACTCAAACAGTGTTCACTGAGCACCTGTAGAAGTTTGATCATGTTTCTATCAACATTCCAAACGATCATGTATGTAAACCACGGGGATAATGAAGAAAAGGAAAAAAAGATAAAAAATTAGGATACAATGAGGAAACAAGACGAGATGCACTGTGAATGCCCTTAGGCTACAACTAACCAGAGAGGTGCTGGCTATTCTGCCCTCCACAATCTCTGCTCACCAGCCTATGAATTGAAACTCTTCCTTGACATCTTTCTCCAAGAAACTATTCAGCACTTCAACAAGTATCTAGATTAGCAGAAAGGATCCTGCAATTAAAGTAAGAGTGAAACTCTCATCTTTCAAAATTCCAGACATTCAGACTGGATGAAAACAATAAGATGGACAGAAAACCATTGAGAAATTTTTAACTATTGCATATAGTAAAAGAAACAAATACAATTTCCACAAACCAAGTTCACATTTTAAGTACGATATTACTTTCAACATTCCAAGTGGAAACAAAATGAACAATGAAAATAGTCAAGTGCGAAAAGTGTTCAAAGAATTTTTTAAAACTCCAATTTCATTCAAATTTTAGGAACCACATGCTGATAAGCTTCTCCTAGTAACATTCAATATACTGGAGAGAGTCCAACAACTGTCAAAATGTTCATAACCAATCTACAGACAGAGCAACTAGAAATGAATGGCCCAGAATCACTGGGTTCAAATGTACACACTACATATCAAATGTACAGCACAGGGAAAAAATGTATTGCCTGTTTGTAGTCTAAAGAGAAGACGACCTTGTAAAGATTCAAGATTGCTGTCTTGAAATGAACATTAATGAATAAGACACCAACATATACGTATACACACACACATCTATGTATGTACACACACACATACGTTGCCTCTCCAGGATCAAAGTCAGTATTCTTTCAGACAAAAGAATCTGGCAGATACAAATCTTTTTGAAAATCACCAAAATAATGAATTCCGAATCTAATAACTTCTTTGCTTCCAAAAATAAATTTACCTTTACCTAAATGTTTTTTAGAACTCCTCGTACTCTGAGGAGCACTTACAACATAAACATGCTAGAAAAATGGCTCCCACAGTAATCGTTCTTCCGAGTGCCTCTAAAATCAAAAGGAAAACTAACAGATACGAAGAAACTGATAGTACTACTAACTCTGATAAGAAAGAAAAGGCTGAAGGAAACACGCAAACCTGAGCCAAGACTTTTTAAATTAGCTGACTGAAAAGCAGCCCCCCGAGAGAAGAACTCAGCTTCACCGTGGTGAGAGTCTCGAGAGGACAGAAATCATGGTATTATTACTCGGAGTGAGTGCATTACGGAGGCATTAACGCTAGAATGAAATGAGAGGCTTCAGCCCGAGTTGCAGACGCTGGGCCCGTCCTGGCTGCTTAACCTCGCAGGTGAGAGAACGAAGGACAGTCACCCGCGGTCTCTCGGGCCGGGCTGCGCACGGGTCTCCAGGTCTTCAGCAAGCGAAGCGCCTGCAGACCTGAGCTTTAACTCCGGGAAAGTACCCCGGCGGCCGGAGAGAAAGTGCAGCTCGCCTCTGGCAGTCCTTCTCCGGCCTCCATCCCCCCACCCACCCCGCGAACGCCTCTTCGCGCTCTATTTTTAAAGGGCGAGAAACTTCAGAAACTTGCAACGGCACCAGCCCGCGGCTTGCCGAAGGGGAGTCGGCGGCTCCCACCGGACGGGAACGGAACCCGAGGACGAAGTTAACAATGAAATCACGTGAAAGAGTTGAGAGCCGCACATCTGCGCTCCCAGCTTCGCCGAAGCCGCGGCCGCCCGGAGGCCGGTCCCGTGCGGCGGGGCGCGGGCGGGCCTGGCGGCTCCGCGCTGACAGGCGCCCGCCGCCCCCGGCGCCGGGGCTGACAGCCCGGCGCACACGCCGCCGCACGTGCGCCCTCCGCACCACAACACGGCCGCCTGTCACCCCTCGCCGCGCGGCCGCAGGAGCCGAGCGCGAGCGCCGGGAGCGCGGGCGCCGGGGGCCGGGCGGGCCGGGCGGCGGGCGCAGGAGCCGGCCCGGTGGGCGCGCCCCGAGGGAGAGACGGCCGCCCGCACGGCCCGCCCGCGGCTTCGCGGCCTGGGCCACCGCCGCCGCCCCCTCCCGGCTGCCCGCTCCCCGGCTCCCCAGCCGGGCCCGGCCCGGGGCGGCGGCGGCGCGCGGGCCGCGGGGCGGGGGAGCCGGGAGCCGGGCGCCGGGCGGGCGCGAGGGGGCGGCCGCGGCGCCCCAGCCCGAGGCCTGGCGCAGAGCAGCGGGAGGCGGCGCAGGCCGCGCCGGGGCCTGCAGCGGCCACCGGCCCCGCGAGGCAGCGGGGCGGGTCCCGGAGCGGCTCGGCCTCGGGCTTGACGGCCGGGGCGGCCGGGGGCGGCCCCTCGACTACTTACCGGGGGGGAAGAGCGCCGGGTAAGCGGGGCCCCAGGCCGGACCGCGGAGATGCCCCAAACTGACACGGCCGCCATCTTGGAGACAGTGAGCTACGGCCGGGGGGAGGGGAGGCGAGGCGGCGGAACAGCCGCGGGGGGAGGGGAAGCGTCGCGAGGGAACGGCTGCCTGGGGGAGGGCGCGGGAACAGCCCAAGAGCGAGGCGAGCGGGAGGGGGAGGAAGGGGCAGCGCGGGAGGGGGACGGCCGAGGAGCGGGAAGAGCTGGGCCGAGAGCCGGGAAAGGCCGGAGGGCGGGGCGGGGCAGGAGGGAAGAGCCGGCCGGGCGGATCACGTGGGGCCGGTACAAAAGGCCAAAGCCAAAGCGGGAGGAGGACTGGAAGAGGCCGGCGGCCGGGGGCGCCTGCTCGCCCCTCTATCGCGGTTGGGCCGGGCGGATAGCCGGGGCCGGAGGAGCTGCTGCGTCCCCATTGCACAGCTGGGGAAGCGGAGGGCCGCGCCGGGGTGGGGAGGCATCGGTGCGGCGCGGAAATCCGGTAGGATCTGAACTTTGATGGCGCCTGTGTTTACCGTCATCGAGCCTCCCTCCGCACCGCGGTGCCCGCGCCCCGCTCCCACGGCGACTCCCCGGAACCGGGTCGGAAGCTGGGGCGGAGGGCGGGGAGGAGGCCGCCTCGCTTCATCATTCCCTGTCTGCGCGCGTCTTCTCCCCACACATCCACCCCTTTGCGGGAAAATCAGTAGGTGCGAGGAGAAGGGGAAGGGTAGAAAGTTGGACGCCGTGTCGAGCCCTTTCACCACAATGACCTCATCCTCCCTACCCCGGGAGACTTGTTGGACCTCGCCAGAGCCATCTTTGTAGGGACCAGCGAAGGCTCGGTGGTGAGATCGCACAGGTCACACAGCTGTCTGGTAGCACACTTCTGAGTTTGGAGCCTCCATCTGTCTAATGCCGACGTCTGTCTTGTACCCGTGCCCTACGCAGCACTGCTCTTGTCCGAATTTATGGCCGAGCTGCGGACTGGCACTTTTCATGGCCTGCCTGTCCTCTACTGGCTGCATGGATGTTTCTTTGTCTGGTCTCTCTTCCAGTTTAAACTCCTGAGGCAGAGACTGAGTCATACTTTTTATTACCCTGCATTCCCTGGAAGAGCAGTAAATGACAAATGAAAAGACATACTAAATAATTGATAATCTTGTGTGGAAGCGTTTTCCTGCCCCTGGACCTTTTTATCTGCTATACTGTTCTCCCCAACACCTCCTCGTTTTATCTCAGCTTTACCTTTTAAAGTGCACCCTCTCGCTCACTACCTTAACGTCTGCTTCCTTTTCTGAACTTTTGTAGTTTGACCACTTGCCCTGTTTTTCGTGTGGCACCGGTTGTGTGGCCTCATCTACGTTTTATGAATGCATTCCCAGGTATATTCTCTTCTAGGATGCCTCTTTGCATCTCTAGTGGCATAGAATTGTGCAAGCAGTACAGACTCCAAAAAATGCTGCTAGTGAATGAACATTATTTCAGTTACTAAGAGATTGAATTTCCACCCCCCAAATCAAGCCCTGCCTTGTTTATACCTCAACCTATACTTTCCTGTCTCTATAGCTTTTCTCCACTCTAATCCTTAGCCTTATTGTTCTATACCGTAGACTGTCTAGACCATTCAATAATAACATAAAAACTTATATTTTCAACTCAGTATCCTACCACTGACAACTGCTAACGTCAATGTGATGTGGTGAGATTTACTGAATCACCCTTCATCACCTACTGCCAAGCCCATCCCCAAATTAGGAGAGAAATTTGGGGATAGAAAATAATCTATTAGAATATTTTCCATCCTAGATGAATCAGACAGATGCAGTCTCAGGTAAAATGAGAGATATTTGTAATGAAAATACATCTGGGGGGAAGAAGTGGGGGAAATTCTCTTTTCGAAGAATAAAGCAATGTTTTTATTTCCCAAAGAGGACAGATAAAGTCATATTAATAGAAAGAAAATGAGTTCTTCACGTGAGACTAGTGTGTGGTCTTCAGAAGAAAAATAATACAGAGATGAGTTGTGTTTGCTTTTGGTTAATTTAGAAGGAAACTAGCCACAGGCATTCCTGTGAAAAGACCAAACTGGAGTTTAAGCACACAGTAGCAAGAATTTAAAACAATTTGCAACAACAAAGCACAGTTTAGCTTTTCAACCAGCTTCTACAGAGACTCTTTGCTTTACATTTGCATAACTCAGTGGCACATTCAGGCTGTCAAAACGGAAGGTTTGCAGCAAAGACATATTAAGGTCTTCATCTTTTGCATGTTAAAAAACAAAATCCACAGGACTGAGAGGACAGCTTCTCTTTGGTTCAAGCTTACTCAGAATTCAACCCTGCAGGGCTAGCAGCTAAAAGTTCTTCCCCCTTCCACATTTCGCTCTAGGAATCCCTGCCCTTTCAGTAGTGTCTGTTATAAACTACAGTTTATGCAGAGTCCAGCTAAGCCTAAAATTGGAAGGCTGCTCTATCCTCGTTTCAACAGGAGTTTTTAGTCCATTTACATTTGATATAATTACTGCTGTATTTGGATTTATACCTGCCATCTTATTATTCATTTCCTTTGCCCATTTACTTTATATCCCTTATTCTCTTATTTCTTGCCTTTTGAGTTAATTTAAATATTTAAGTATACCATTAACCTCCTCTATCAGTTTATTAATTATACATTTCTAAAGAAGTCTTAGAGATTACCGCATTCCTGATTGACTTATTACACTCTAATATAAAGGATTACTTTTACCACTTTCCCCCAGATACTAAGAGCTTAGAATAATATTGTGCCTCCACTTAGCCCTTCCCCTTTTGTGTTTATTGTTGTCATGGATTTTAATTGTGCATATATTTTAAACCACACAAGGTTCTATAATCATCGTACAGTCAATACTCATATTCGCCTACATATTTACCCTTTATATTGCTTCTTGTTCCAATGTACATTTATGTGCTTATGACTGGAATTATTTTCCCTCTGTTTGAATAATTCCTCTGTTCAGAGCAGGTCTGCTGGAGACAATTTCTCTCCATCTCTGTTTGCCTCAAAACTTCATTTTATCCTTCATATTTTTGCTGGGTATAGCAGTCTCGTTTAGCAAGCTTTTTTCAGCACTTTGAAGATGTCCTCTGGTTTCCATCATTCCTTTGTTACTCCTTTGGAAGGTAATGTGATTTTTCCTCTGGTTTCTTTTAGTTTTTTTGTTTTTTGTTTAGTTTTCAACCATTTTCCTGTGATGTGTCTAAATATGGTTTTCTTTGTACTCATCCCGCTTGGGTCATGGGATGAGTGCCACTCATGTAGTCCCTTGAATTGGTAGCTTGATATCTTTTCTCTGTTTTAGAAAAATCTTGGTCACTATCTCTTCTTATCTCTCTTTTCCTTTTAAGATTTCATGTACACCTATGTCATAATTTTTCATTGTTTACCATCTGCCTCTTTGTGCATGAGTCTGTACATTTTGTATGCACAGTTTAAATCTTATCTTAAATCTATTTATTGAGTTCTTAATATTGATCATTGTATTTTCAAGTTCTAAGATGTTCATGTGATTTTTAAAAAATAAAATTTAATTCATTTGGAGAAATTTTCCATCTTTTTATTTTTCTCCACTTTTGCCAATACTTTCTTGAACATCAGTCCCAGCTATTTTAAATCTCTTTCTGATCATTACAATATCTAGATCTTCTGTGGGTCTATTTCTATTACATTTTCTTTCCGTTGGTTTTTGGTCTCTTTTTTTTTTTTTTTTTAAACTAGCTCTTGGCCTGCCTGGTAATTTTTAATAGAATGCCACACATTAAAACTATAGAGACTCTGGATAATATTATCCAGATAATATTATCTCCTTTGCAGAGCCCTTAGGAGGACTAAGCACCTTAATAGATCAGAAACTGAATTAACTTATTGTTTTCACTGGATCATTGGTCTGCTGTAAGTACCCCCACCATACTCAGAACCAGGAAAAGTTTTAAAAATGAAAAGGTCTGTCCTTCCTTCTGATTAGAAGAATGTCTGAACAAGGCTTTGCCTGATGTATCAAGATATAGTTTCCAACACTTCCTGTGTATCAGAATCACCTGAGTACTTTTTAATAAGTGAAGATTCCAGGATTCCAGGCCAAACCTACTGCATCTGAGTTTCTGAGAGTGAGATGAATTTGACTGTGTTTTAAAAAGCTCTCCAAGTAAGAACTTCTGCTCTAACCGTGGTTGAGTAATGGGGACTGGATTTATCCTCCCCTCTTAAATGACTAGAAAACCTGAAAAAAGCTATATGAAACAACAGTTTTTAGACATTGGACAATAGACAGTGTAGGGCAGTGATGACTGAAACAAGAGAAGTACACAGGTTGAACCATCTACTTGCCCCAGCTTACTGCATTGAGACAGTGTCCAGGCCTCAGCCCAGAGCCCAGCAATATGCTGAGTTGAGGATACAAAGATCACAACTGAGGGAGAACAAGGTAGCTAACATTTGCAGGACAGAGAACCAGAAAGGGGGAGGGTGCATATATATGTATAGAACCCCAGGTATCTGCAGGGTCTGGGGATGGGTATTAATTTGCACATGTTTGAGAACAAACTAATTGGGGAAAGAACCACCAAAAAATGACAGGTAAAACAATTCCCAGAGCTCCCATGTGGGTGGAAATAGTGCCTGTTTCGAGAAGCCAGAATGGAAAGAGCTTTCAACACTGTTGGCCTTGGGTAGAGTCCTCAGGAGGGTATCATCTTAGTACTGAGGATGAATTTACCCTATATTGGGGATTAGCAGAGAGATTTGAAGAATAATGGCTGGAATATTCCCAAATTGAATAAAAACTGTAAATCCACAAATTCAAGGGAGTTTAATGAACACCAAGCAGAATAAACAAAATTATAACCTCACCAAGGCACATTATAGTAAAGTTACTGAAAATCAATGATAAAGAGAAAAATCTTAACATTTGCCAGATTAGAAAAGACACATAACATATACAGCAACAAAGGTAAGAATTACATTAGACTTATCTTTAGAAACTATACAACCAAGAAGAAAATGAGGAAAAATAACTTTAGATTATTGAAAGATTAAAAACTCCATCTGAGGGCTTCCCGGGTGGCGCAGTGGTTGAGAATCTGCCTGCCAATGCAGGGGACACGGGTTCGAGCCCTGGTCTGGGAAGATCCCACATGCCACGGAGCAACTGGGCCCGTGAGCCACAACTACTGAGCCTGCGCATCTGGAGCCTGTGCTCCGCAACAAGAGAGGCCGCGACAGTGAGAGGCCCGCGCACCGCGATGAAGAGTGGCCCCCACTTGCCGCAACTAGAGAAAGCTCTCGCACAGAAACGAAGACCCAACACAGCCATAAATAAATAAATAAATAAAATTTATAAAAAAAAAAAAAAAATCCATCTGAAATTCCTTAGTCAGCAAAAAACCAAAAAAATGTCTTTTAGAAAAGAGGGCAAAATAACAAGTTTTTCAGACACACAAAGAAAAAGCTAAGACAGTTTATCCCTAGCTGACCTGAACTGCCAGAAATGTGGAAACCATTTCTTCAGAAAGAAGAGAAAAGTATATATCCTTTATTAGATGGAAATGTAGGTTTGTAGAAAGGTATTAAGAGTACTGGAAGTGAAGGTTGGTGCAGGGCCCCGGAGAAGGGTGGTTCGTGCTGTTTTGGCTTCACTGGAGTCAAGCCTCAGCTGTGACTGTGTCTCCTCCCGCTCCCACCACCTCTCCTTCAGCTTCTTCCGGTTCAGCTCTGCAAAGGAAGCCTCAGTTGCCCCTTCTGTAGGAGGAAGGGCTCACAGATTGCCCCCTGCACAATGAATGGTCAGAGCAAGAGGAAGCTGATGCTGGCCCTCGCTACCTGATACTGTCATCCAGATGGTATAGCAGCCTCAAGCCCTCCATGCCAGAAACCAGGATTATGGTTAACTAGGAGTCTGGGGCTCTTGGTGGCAACGATTTTTTCTTTTGGACAAAAATATACATAAACGTTTCCTTGATAGGTCCATCATTTGAAGATATTGGAGTCTAACCTGGTATATGTTTTACATACTGACTTTTGTTTATTGAGGAGACTTTTTAAATTTGTTTTACAATTTTAGATTATAAGCTAATTCAGCAGTGCTTTTTCTATTTGAATCCTGGTTGGCTGGGGTTGAGGGCACGTCCCTTTAGAAAGTTTGTTTTTGACCAGAGCCTCCCATCAAGCCTCTTAGATAGCCTCAACCACCAGAGGGCAGACAACAGAAGCAAGAAAAACTACAATCCTGCAGCCTGTGGTCCAAAAACCACAGTTACAGAAAGACAGAGAAGATGAAAAGGCAGAGGGCTATGTACCAGATGAAGGAACAAGAAAAAACCCCAGAAAAACAACTAAATGAAGTGGAGATAGGCAACCTTCCAGAAAAAGAATTCAGAATAATGATAGTGAAGATGATCCAGGACCTCGGAATAAGAATGGAGGCAAAGATTGAGAAGATGCAAGAAATGATTAACAAAGACCTAGAAGAATTAAAGAACAAACAAACAGAGATGACCAATACAATAACTGAAATGAAAACTACACTAGAAGGAATCAATAGCAGAATAACTGAGGCAGAAGAACGGATAAGTGACCTGGAAGACAGAATGGTGGAATTCACTGCTGCAGAACAGACTAAAGAAAAAAGAATGAAAAGAAATGAAGACAGCCTAAGAGACCTCTGGGACAACATTAAACGCAACAACATTCGCATTATAGGGGTCCCAGAAGGAGAAGAGAGAGAGAAAGGACCAGAGAAAATATTTGAAGAGATTATAGTCGAAAACTTCCCTAACATGGGAAAGGAAATAGCCACCCAAGTCCAGGAAGCGCAGAGAGTCCCATACAGAATAAACCCAAGGAGAAACACGCCGAGACACATAGTAATCAAAGTGGCAAAAATTAAAGACAAAGAAAAATTACTGAAAGCAGCAAGGGAAAAACGACAAATAACATACAAGGGAACTCCCATAAGGTTAACAGCTGATTTCTCAGCAGAAACTCTGCAAGCCAGAAGGGAGTGGCATGATATACTTAAAGTGATGAAAGGGAAGAACCTACAACCAAGATTACTCTACCCGGCAAGGATCTCATTCAGATTCGATGGAGAAATCAAAAGCTTTACAGACAAGCAAAAGCTAAGAGAATTCAGCACCACCAAACCAGCTCTACAATAAATGCTAAAGGAACTTCTCTAAGTGGGAAACACAAGAGAAGAAAAGGACCTACAAAAACAAACCCAAAACAATTAAGAAAATGGTCATAGGAACATACATATCGATAATTACCTTAAATGTGAATGGATTAAATGCCCCAACCAAAAGACATAGACTGGCTGAATGGATACAAAAACAAGACCCATATATATGCTGTCTACAAGAGACCCACTTCAGACCTAGGGACACATACAGACTGAAAGTGAGGGGATGGAAAAAGATATTCCATGCAAATGGAAATCAAAAGAAAGCTGGAGTAGCTATACTCATATCAGATAAAATAGACTTTAAAATAAAGAATGTTACAAGAGACAAGGAAGGACACTACATAATGATCCAGGGATCAATCCAAGAAGAAGATATAACAATTATAAATATATATGCACCCAACATAGGAGCACCTCAATACATAAGGCAACTGCTAACAGCTATAAAAGAGGAAATCGACAGTAACACAATAATAGTGGGGGACTTTAACACCTCACTTACACCAATGGACAGATCATCCAAAATGAAAATAAATAAGGAAACACAAGCTTTAAATGACACAATAGACCAGATAGATTTAATTGATATATATAGGACATTCCATCCAAAAACGGCAGATTACACGTTCTTCTCAAGTGCGCACGGAACATTCTCCAGGATAGATCACATCTTGGGTCACAAATCAAGCCTCAGTAAATTTAAGAAAATTGAAATCATATCAAGCATCTTTTCTGACCACAACGCTATGAGATTAGAAATGAATTACAGGGAAAAAAACGTAAAAAAGACAAACACATGGAGGCTAAACAATACGTTACTAAATAACCAAGAGATCACTGAAGAAATCAAACAGGAAATAAAAAAATACCTAGAGACAAATGACAATGAAAACACGACGACCCAAAACCTATGGGATGCAGCAAAAGCGGTTCTAAGAGGGAAGTTTATAGCTATACAAGCCTACCTAAAGAAACAAGAAAAATCTCAAGTAAACAATCTAACCTTACACCTAAAGAAACTAGAGAAAGAAGAACAAACAAAACCCAAAGTTAGCAGAAGGAAAGAAATCATAAAGATCAGAGCAGAAATAAATGAAATAGAAACAAAGAAAACAATAGCAAAGATCAATAAAACTAAAAGTTGGTTCTTTGAGAAGATAAACAAAATTGATAAGCCATTAGCCAGACTCATCAAGAAAAAGAGGGAGAGGACTCAAATCAATAAAATCAGAAACGAAAAAGGAGAAGTTACAACAGACACCGCAGAAATACAAAACATCCTAAGAGACTACTACAAGCAACTTTATGCCAATAAAATGGACAACCTGGAAGAAATGGACAAATTCTTAGAAAGGTATAACCTTCCAAGACTGAATAAGGAAGAAACAGAAAATATCAACAGACCAATCACAAGTAATGAAATTGAAACTGTGATTAAAAATCTTCCAACAAACAAAAGTCCAGGACCAGATGGCTTCACAGGTGAATTCTATCAAACATTTAGAGAAGAGCTAACACCCATCCTTCTCAAACTCTTCCAAAAAATTGCAGAAGAAGGAACACTCCCAAACTCATTCTATGAGGCCACCATCACCCTGATACCAAAACCAGACAAAGACACTACAAAAAAAGAAAATTACAGACCAATATCACTGATGAATATAGATGCAAAAATCCTCAACAAAATACTAGCAAACAGAATCCAACAACACATTAAAAGGATCATACACCATGATCAAGTGGGATTTATCCCAGGGATGCAAGGATTCTTCAATATACGCAAATCAATCAATGTGATACACCATATTAACAAATTGAAGAATAAAAACCATATGATCATCTCAATAGATGCAGAAAAAGCTTTTGACAAAATTCAACACCCATTTCTGATAAAAACTCTCCAGAAAGTGGGCATAGAGGGAACCTACCTCAACATAATAAAGGCCATATATGACAAACCCACAGCAAACATCATTCTCAATGGTGAAAAACTGAAAGCATTTCCTCTAAGATCAGGAACGAGACAAGGATGTCCACTCTCACCACTATTATTCAACATAGTTCTGGAAGTCCTAGCCACGGCAATCAGAGAAGAAAAAGAAATAAAAGGAATACAAATTGGAAAAGAAGAAGTAAAACTGTCACTGTTTGCGGATGACATGATACTATACATAGAGAATCCTAAAACTGCCACCAGAAAACTGCTAGAGCTAATTAATGAATATGGTAAAGTTGCAGGTTACAAAATTAATGCACAGAAATCTCTTGCATTCCTATACACTAATGATGAAAAATCTGAAAGAGAAATTATGGAAACACTCCCATTTACCATTGCAACAAAAAAAATAAAATACCTAGGAATAAACCTACCTAGGGAGACAAAAGACCTGTATGCAGAAAACTATAAGACACTGATGAAAGAAATTAAAGATGATACAAATAGATGGAGAGATATACCATGTTCTTGGACTGGAAGAATCAACATTGTGAAAATGAGTATACTACCCAAAGCAATCTACAGATTCAATGCAATCCCTATCAAATTACCAATGGCATTTTTTACGGAGCTAGAACAAATCATCTTAAAATTTGTATGGAGACACAAAAGACCCCGAATAGCCAAAGCAGTCTTGAGGCAAAAAAATGGAGCTGGAGGAATCAGACTCCCTGACTTCAGACTATACTACAAAGCTACAGTAATCAAGACAATATGGTACTGGCACAAAAACAGAAACATAGATCAATGGAACAAGATAGAAAGCCCAGAGATTAACCCACGCACCTATGGTCAACTAATCTATGACAAAGGAGGCAAAGATATACAATGGAGAAAAGACAGTCTCTTCAATAAGTGGTGCTGGGAAAACTGGACAGCTACATGTAAAAGAATGAAATTAGAATACTCCCTAACACCATACACAAAAATAAACTCAAAATGGATTAGAGACCTAAATATAAGACTGGACACTATAAAACTCTTAGAGGAAAACATAGGAAGAACACTCTTTGACATAAATCACAGCAAGATCTTTTTTGATCCACCTCCTAGAGTAATGGAAATAAAAACAAAAATAAACAAGTGGGACCTAATGAAACTACAAAGCTTTTGCACAGCAAAGGAAACCATAAACAAGACAAAAAGACAACCCTCAGAATGGGAGAAAATATTTGCAAATGAATCAACTGACAAAGGATTAATCTCCAAAATATATAAACAGCTCATTCAGCTCAATATCAAAGAAACAAACACCCCAATCCAAAAATGGGCAGAAGACCTAAATAGACATTTCTCCAAAGAAGACATACAGACGGCCATGAAGCACATGAAAAGATGCTCAACATCACTAATTATTAGAGAAATGCAAATCAAAACTACAATGAGGTATCACCTCACTCCTGTTAGAATGGGCATCATCAGAAAATCTACAAACAACAAATGCTGGAGAGGGTGTGGAGAAAAGGGAACCCTCTTGCACTGTTGGTGGGAATGTAAATTGATACAGCCACTATGGAGAACAATATGGAGGTTCCTTAAAAAACTAAAAATAGAATTACCATATGACCCAGCAATCCCACTACTGGGCATATACCCAGAGAAAACCGTAATTCAAAAGGACACATGCACCCGAATGTTCATTGCAGCACTATTTACAATAGCCAGGTCATGGAAGCAACCTAAATGCCCATCAACAGACGAATGGATAAAGAAGTCGTGGTACATATATACAATGGAATATTACTCAGCCATAAAAAGGAACGAAATTGAGTCATTTGTTGAGACGTGGATGGATCTAGAGACTGTCATACAGAGTGAAGTAAGTCAGAAAGAGAAAAACAAATATCGTATATTAATGCATGTATGTGGAACCTAGAAAAATGGTACAGATGAGCCAGTTTGCAGGGCAGAAGTTGAGACACAGATGTAGAGAATGGACATATGGACACCAAGGGGGGAAAACTGCGGTGAGGTGGGGATGGTGGTGTGCTGAATTGGGCGATTGGGATTGACATGTATACACTGATGTGTATAAAACTGATGCCTAATAAGAACCTGCAGTATAAAAAAACAAACAAAACAACTAATACTAAACTTTCATTGGGTTATTTGTATGGAAATATGTTAATATAAATGTTTCAGACATTACATGAAATTTCCAAAAATGTTATATTTGTATTTGTATGGAAATATGTATGGAAATATGTTAATATAAATGTTTCAGACATTACATGAAATTTCTAAAAATCTTATATTTGTATTTGTATGGAAATATGTATGGAAATATGTTAATATAAATGTTTCAGACATTACAGGAAACTTCTAAAAATCTTATATGTTCTGGTATAAGGTTACAAGTAATAATCCTAGTTATTACTTTAAAATGTATATCTCAGAAATAACTAATTTTCTTGTCAACTGCATTATTATGAACTTTCATCAAATCTTTAACCATGGTCATTTTTAAGTCTTCTGTCATTTACAGACAGTTCTGGGTGTACTCTGATGATTTTGCAAGTATGTTCCTATAAAAGGGTTTCATCTTCAAGAAATTCATGGAAAAGACTCTGACAAGTACAGGTTTCTGGTAACTGACTGTACTGCTGAACTGAATGAATAAGCATTTTCAGAACTCTAATGAAAAACTGATGAACTCATAAAAGTGCTAACAAAAGATCAAGATGAAAAAAAAAATTAATTACATGGGACTGAGTGAACTGATGAGGATGAGTATAATTTTTGTGACTTTCTGTCTGAATTAAAAAAAAAAATCCCACAAGGACTCAGAGGCAAAGAATATACAAATCAATTTTCACTGCAAAGTAAAGGAGCTGTTACAGTGGAGGATTACTGGACTGAATGTCAATATTATGACATAGTATGAGTGTGTTTCATGTTTGGTAATTGCAATCATTGTTGCTTTTGTTGTGGTCATCCATGTACAATGCTTGGTGTCAGTCTATTTATCTCTTGTAAAAATAAAATACAGTGTGTGTGTGTGGAAAAAAAAAAAGAGTACTGGAAGTGAGAAATGTGTGGATAAGTATAATTTTTTTAAATTAATCTCCTTTATAAGATGATTGATTTGAAGGCAAATTAAAGACAATGCACATGGAGTTTAAAACTTATGTAGAATGAAGTGGATGATGGGGTTGTCTAAGGAAATGGGAGTAGCTGTCACAGGGTTTTGCACTGCACATACAGTGGTATAATATTTGCAGGTAGACTGGGGTAAGCTAAAGATGCATATTGTAAACTCTAGAGCAACCACTGAAAGGAACAATAATAATAAATCTGAGGTATAGCTAATAGGCCAATACTAGAAATAAAATGGAGTCACAAAATTACTCAATCCAGAAGACAGGAAAAGAAGAAAAAAAGGAGCAAAGAACAGATGAGACAAATAGAAAACTATAGCAAAATGATAGATTTAAACTCAACCATATTGGCAATTATATTAAATATATATGGTATAAACATCCGAATAAAAGGTGCAGATTATCAGATTGAATAAAAGCATGAGCCAAATATGTAGTGTCTATAAGGAATAAATTTTAAATAAAAAGACAGATAAGTTACTATTAAAAGAATGAGAAAAGATACACCATGCAAACTCTAATCAAAAGAATGCTGGAATGGCTGTATTAATATAAAAAAAGGTAGATTTTAGATCAGGGAATATTACCAGGAATAAAAGTGGATATTTTAGAATGATAAAAGAGTCAATTCATCAAAAGGACTTAACAATCATAAATGTATATAGAACTAATAACAGACCTTCAAAATACTGAAGCAAAAACTGATAGAAATGAAGAGAAATAGACAAATCTACAATTACAGTTAAAACTTCAACACTCCTGTATCAATAATTGATGAAAAAATCAGTAGAAAGAAAATGAGTAATGATATAGAATATGTGAAGAACATTGTCCACTAATAGAGATTTATAAAACATTGTACCCAACAACAGAAGAATCCACATTTTCTGCTAGTGCACACAAAATATTCACCAAAATAGACTATATTCTGGATCATGAAACAAATTTTAATATATTCAAGAAGATTGAAATTATACACAGTGTGATCTCTGACAAAAATTAAATTAAGCTGATATTAATTACAGAAATGTATCTGGAAAATCAGTAAATGTTTGCAAAGCAAAGAACACATGGATCAAAGAAGAAATTACAAGAGAACTTAGAAAGTGTTCTATTGAATGAAAATGAAACATATCAAAATATGTAGAGGCTAGCTAAATCAGTGCTTAGACGGACATTTAGAGCACTAAACAGTTATATTAGAAGAGTGGGAACAAATCAATTAATGAAGCATCTACATTAAGAAATTAGAAAAAGAAAAGCAAACAAAAACCCCATAGTAAATAGAGGGAGGAAATAATAAAGAGTTGCAATCAATGAAATGAAAAGCAGGAAAGCAAAAGAGAAAAATCATGAAACTAAAAGATGGTTTGTTGAAAAGATTTTAAAAATCAATTAAATTCTAAGGAGACTAACCATGAAAACAAAAAGAGAAGACATGAATTAACAATATAAAGAATGAAAAGAGAGACATAACCTTAGATACCATACACATTAAAAGAATAAGGAATAATATGAACCACCTTATGCCAAAACATTTGACAACTTAGATTAAATGGGAAAATTCCTTGAATGACAATCTACTAAAGGATATACCAGAAGAAATAGATATCCTACATCTATTAAAAGGATGGAATTTGTAGTTTATAAACCTTCCACAAAGATACTTCAGGGATATATGGTCTCACTGGTAAGTTCTACCAAACATTTAATAAATAAATAAAACCAATTCTCCATAAATTCTTCCAGAAAATTGAAGGGGAGAGAATATTTCCCAACTTATTTTCTGAGGTCAGCATTACTCTGATTGCAACACCAGACAAAGGCATTACTAGAAAAGGAGTATCCTTCATGAATGCGGAAGCACAGATGCAAAATTCTTTCAAAACTTTTAGCAAATTGAATATGACTGTATATAAAACAGATACTATATCATGGCCAACTGGGTTTATCCAGGAATGCAAGGCTGGTTTAACATTTGAAAATCAGTTGAGGTAATTCATGATCCTAGGAGACTAAAAACAAAAAATCATATGATCATCACTACAGATACAG
The DNA here is from genome assembly GCF_949987535.1 of Balaenoptera acutorostrata. NCBI lineage: Eukaryota > Metazoa > Chordata > Mammalia > Artiodactyla > Balaenopteridae > Balaenoptera > Balaenoptera acutorostrata. The sequence continues at coordinate 6,004,594 of NC_080084.1, read as the reverse complement.
AAAAAGCATTTGACAAAATCCAACATCTATTCCACACAAATATCTCTCAGCAAATTAGGGATAGAGGGAATCTTTTCTCACCCTGATGAAGAGTATTTTTAAAAATGTAAAACTAACATGATATTTAATGATAAAAGACCAATTCTTTCCTTTGGAGACATGATCAAGGCAAAGATGCCTGCTGTCACTACATCTATTCAACATTGTGCTCTAGATTCTAGCCAGATCAATAAGGCAGGAAAATTAAAGGGCATTTAGATTGGAAAGAAAGAAATTAAACTTTTATTCATAGATGACATGATTGTCTATCTAGAAAATCATACGGAATCTACAAACAACTGCTAAAATTAATGTTTTTCAAGGTTGCAGCACATAAGATCAACATACAAAAAGCAAGTGTTAATGATCTGATTTCAAAATGGGCAAAGAATTTGAAGTGATTTTTCTCCAAAGAGGATATACAAATGGTCAATAAGCGCATCAAAAGATGCTCAACATCACTAATCATTAGGGAAATGCAAAATCAAAACCACAATGAAATACCACCTCACACCCATTAGGGTGTCTACTATAAAAAATAACAAACAACAGAAAATAACAATGTTGATGAAGATGTGGAGAAATTGGAACACTTGCGTGTTGTTCAAAATGTAAAATGTTGCAGCCACTGTGGAAAATAGTATGGTTGTTCCTCCAGAAATTAGAAATAGAAATACCATGTGATCTAGCAATTCCACATCTGGGTGTGTATCTAAAAGAATTCAAAGTAAGTTCTTGAAGAGATAGTTGCACATTCATGTTCATAGCAGCATTATTCACAGTAGCTAAGACGTAGAAGCAACCCAAATGTCCATTGATGGATGAATGGATAAATGAAATATGGTCTATACATACAATGGAATATTATTCACCTTTGAAAAGGAAGGAAGTTCTGACTTCTGCTACAGCATGGAAGAACCTTGAGACTATTACGTTAAGCAAAATAAGCCAGTCACAAAAAGACAAAAATTGTATGATACCACTTATAATGAGGTCCTAGAGTAGTCAAGTTTATAGAGACATAAAGTAGAATGGTGGTTTCCAGGAGATAGCAGGAGGGGGAAATGGGAAGTTATTATTTAATAAGGAGAGTTTCAGTCTTGCTCTGGAGATGGATGGTAATGATGGTTGCACAATAACATGATGGATGTACTTAACACCACTGAACTGTACATTTGAAAATGGTTAAGATGGGGAATTCCCTAGTGGTCCAGTGGTTAGGACTCCATGCTTCCATTGCTGGGGGCCCGGGTTCGATCCCTTGTCAGGGAACTAATATCCCACAAGCCGTGCAGCATGGCCAAAGAAAAAAAAAAAGGTTAGTTGGTGAATTTTATGTTATGTGTATCTTAACAGTGTTAAAAAAAATAAATTGTATTTCTATATACCAGCAACAAACAATTGGAGATGAAAATGTAAAAAAACAATATATTTTACAATCACATCAAAAATATGAAATATTTAGGGATTAATCTGACAAATAATGTGCAAGATATGTTTATTGAGTACAAAATATTGCTGAGAATGTTAAAGAAGGCCTAAGAAAATGGAAAGATAAAACTTCTTCTGGATTGGAAAACTCAATATTGTTAAGATGTCAATTATCACCACACTGATTTATAGATTCATTGCACTCGCAATCATAATCCCAGCAGGATTCATTTCTAGAAACTGACAAGCAGATCCTAAAATTCTTCTGGAAATACAAAAGATGTAGAAGTGCCATACAACTTTGAAAACGAACAAAGTTGAAGGAGTTTTTACTGCCTGACTTTACGACTTTCTAAGTTTTCTCATTCAGGGTACGTCAGTAGTAATAGCTGCCATACTATCACATAGGTCTGCTGTGAGAGTTTAAAGTTGCTATAGTTATAGCACTAAAATAGTCTGCATTATATAATAAGCACAATTTTTAGTATTGTTATTATTGTGGTAGCTTAATGTGCATTTCCCTGGTTACTAGTGAGATCGACATTTTTTTATACATTTATTGGCCATTTCAGTTTTCTTTTCTGTGAAGTTCTTGTTCTAATCTTTTGCCTATTTTTCTATTGCATTGCTTGCATCTTTCTTAATTCTTTCTATTTTCCAGGTCCTGATACATGTCAGTTATATATGTTGTATATTCTTTCCCTTAGTTTTTAGCTTGTCATTTCACTTTTCTTAGTGGTGTCTCTTGGTGAACAAAAGCTCCTATTATTAATTTACGTAAATGTGTCAATCCTTTCTTTTTATCATTTGTGTGGTGATAGTTTGTACCCTTGTCTTGCTTCTAATCTTGCAAAAGAAATGCTTTCAAATTGAGGGTGATATTTGCTATAGTTTTTGAGGATGCTCTTAATAAGAATGAGGAACTTACCTTCTATTTCCACATTGCTAATAGTTTTTAACATTACCAAATGCTGAATTTTGTCAAATGCTTTTCCTGCAACTAATGACATGATTGTTAATTTTCTCCTTTAACCTCTGAAGGCAATGAGGGGCAATGATTATTTTTCTAATGTTAAATCCACTTTGCATCCTGGACAAATCCAACTTGGTCATGATATATTATATTTTAAAAATAGCAGGATTTACATGCATAGGTAAATTTTTTAGGATTTGTGTGATTATGTCCCGGAGTGAATCTGGTCTATAATTTTCCTGTCTTGAATTATTCTTTCTTATTTTGTTATCAAAGTTATGCTTGCCTCATGAAATGAGAAAGGAGAGTTCTTTCTTTTTCTATTCTCTAGATAGTTTTTTTAAGATCTTTATTTATTTATTTATTTATTTATTTTGGCTGCTCCGGGTCTTAGTTATGGCACTCAGGGTCTTCGTTGTGGCATGCGGACTCTTAGTTGCCACATGCATGGAGGATCTTGTTCCCTGACCAAGGATCGAACGCAGGCCCCCTGCATTGGGAGCACAGAGTCTTACCCACTGGTCCACCAGGGAAGTCCCTCCTGATAGTTTTATAAGGTAAAATTATTTGTTCTTTAAATATTTGGAAAAATTCACCAGTAAAACCATCCAGACCTAGTGTTTTCCCTGTGGGAAAATGTTTGCATACTGATGCAATTTCTTACAATGGTTGTAAAATTATTATGGTTTCCCATCTTCTTTAATCAGTTTTGATAACATATTTTTCTAAGAATTTGTCTATTTCATTTTCAGGAAGTTGTTTATACTATCCTTTAATATCCATGTAATTTCTGTAGTATCTGTAATTATGTTTTCTTTATTATTCTTACTATTGTTTATTTTTGCCTTCTCATCTTTTTTTCCTTGAACATTATTGGCAGAAAATGCTATAAACCTTTTCAAAGAAACAGCTTCTGGATTTGTTGATCTCTATTTCTGTTAATTTCCTTAATTTTCATCTTTATCAGTATTTCTTTTCTTCTATTTTCTTTAGATTTATTCTTTTGTATTTTATCTAACTTCTTGAGGGGATACTTAGCACATTTACCTTTTCTTCTTTTCTAATATAAGAATTTAACACTGCTATACTGGACTGAATGTCAATATTATGACATAGTATGAGTGTGTTTCATGTTTGGTAATTGCAATCATTGTTGCTTTTGTTGTGGTCATCCATGTACAATGCTTGGTGTCAGTCTATCTCTTGTAAAAATAAAATACAGTGTGTGTGTGTGTGTGAGAAAAAAAAAAGAATTTAACACTGCTAAACAATGGTATGTGGTATTTTTATCATTTTCAAGATCAAAATATTTTTCTGAGTTACGTAATATTGTATTTGTTAATTTTCAAATATAGGGGACTTTTCTAGTTATCTTTATATTGTTCATTCCTAACTTAATTAAGCTATGGTTAAATAACATAATTTGCATGATATTAATCCTTTGAAAATTTGTTGAGAATTGTTTTATGGCCTAGTGCATATGATCAATTTCATAAGTATTTCACTGCGCTTGAAAAAAAAAGTGATACTGGAAAACAATACTCTGTATATGGCTATTGGATCAAGCTTCTTAACTGTGTTGTTTAAATCTTCTGTTACCTGATGATGTCTTTCTCCTGCTTGATTTATCCATTATTAAGAGTAATGTAAAATTCTCTACAATGATTATGGATTTGCCTATTTTCCCTTGAAATTCTCTCCAAGTTTAAAAATACAAGTGTGTTTTGAGGCTATGTTATTAGGTTCACATACACTTATAATTGTGATATCATTCTTGGGAAGTGAACTTTTTTATTATTATACTGTGGTAAATAATCTCCAGTAGTACTTTTTGCCTTAAAGTTTATTTGGTCTGATGCTAGCTTTCATTTGGTTAGTATTTGCCTGATATATCTTTTTCTACTCTTTTCCTTCAACTCTCTGTATACTTATGTCTTAAAAATGTCTCTTGTAAGCCAACTAATATCTTGACTTCTAAAAACATAGTTTAGGGCTCTCCTGGTGGCACAGTGGTTAAGAATCCACCTGCCAGTGTAGGGGACACGGGTTCAAGCCCTGGTCCGGGAAGATCCCACATGCCGTGGGGCGACTAAGCTCGTGCGCCACAACTACTGAGCCTGCACTCTAGAGCCCACGAGCCACAACTACCAAAGCCCACAAGCCGCAACTACTGAAGGCCGCACACCTAGAGCCTGTGGTCCGCAACAAGAGAAGCCACTGCAATGAGAAGCCCGTGCACCGCAAGGAAGAGTAGCCCCTGCTCGCCGCAACTAGAGAAACCCACACGCAGCAGCGAAGACCCAACACAGCCAAAAATAAAATAAAAATAAATAAAAAACAAATTTATAAAAACATAGTTTAATATTTTTTCTCTAACTAGAGCACTTAGTCTATTTATTTTTTATTTGTATTTACTTCTACTATTTTATTTTGTGGTTTTTAGTTATCCTATCTTTTCTATACTTATTTGCAGTTACTTTCTTGCCTTATTTTGAATTTTTTGAGATTTTTAAAAAATTTACTTAAGTGGATGATAAATATCCTTCTTTTAGTTGTAATGCCAGACATTTTAATACGTATACTTGTCAAAGTCTAAAGTTAATATTTTTATCATCTTGTTGAATGGCACAAGAATCCTAGAACAGTTAAACTGTGATACTCCGTTTTAGTATACTTGGTATTTTTTTCCTGTGTATTGTCTCTTTTTTTTAAGTCCTCAAAATATTATTGTTTATATAGTTTTTAAAAAATATTTATTTATTTTAATTAATTAATTAATTTTTAAAAAAATTTATTTCATTTATTTTATTTTTGGCTGCATTGGGTCTTCATTGCTGCATGCCGGCTTTCTCTAGTTTCAGCGAGCAGGGTCTACTCTTCGTTGTGGTGTGCAGGCTTCTCATTGTGGTGGCTTCTCTTGTTGCAGAGCATGGGCTCTAGGCGTGTGGGCTTCAGTAGCTGTGGCTCGTGGGCTCCAGAACACAGGCTCAGTAGTTGTGGCTCACGGCCTTAGCTGCTCCGCGGCATGTGGGATCTTCCTGGACCAGGGCTCGAACCCGTGTCCTCTGCATTGGCAGGCGGATTCTTAACCGCTGCACCACCAGGAAAGCCCTTATTTATTATTTATTTATTTATTTTTGGCTGTGCCAGGTCTTAGTTGCGGCACTCAGGATCTTCGTTGCAGCATGCAGACTTCTTAGCTGCAGCATGCATGCGAGATCTAGTTCCCCGACCAGGGATCGAACCTGGGCCACCTGCATTGGGAGCGTGGAGGCTTACCCACTGGACCTCCATGGAAGTCCCTATAGTTTATATAGTTGACATTTGTTTCGAATTACCAAATACTTACAATTTCTCTGCTCATCACTCCTTCTTGAATCTCAGACCTTCCATGCAGAATCATTTCACTCTGCTTGAAATATATTCTCTAAAATTATCTTTAGTGAAGATCTTTCAGACAAGGTGTTATCCTTTTTTTTCTTCTTACTTTAAAATAATTTTCATACTTTTATTTTGAAATCATTCTCATTTACAGAAGAGTTGAAATGATAGTCCAGAAAGTTCCACCATAACCTTCACCCAGCTTTTGGGAAGAACATCACAGAGATGGTGTGTTCCTCTCCTGGCATCACATCAGAGGCTGCCTTATATTAATGTGATGCATTTCTGCTGATGTTACCCTTGATGGCTTAGTTTAGGGGTTTTCTTGTCTGTAAAGTTACAATTGTTCTGTTATCTACCCTGTTGTTAGAAGCCAGTCACTGCAATCCTGCCTGCATCGTGGGAAGGGAAGCTTCACCTCCTGGAGAAGGACTGAAGAACCACCAAGCATTCAAGCAATGACTTACCCTCCGAAGGAGGAATGTGTGGTGGCAAGGGCACCCCTCCGAACTGTAAATTGTGCTGTAAATTGTACCTGTCACTCTCACATGGCAACCTTCCTTGGCTCCCGATCGCCTATGGAAGAAAGGCCATGCTTCTCAGTGAGACCTGCAGAGTTCACCTGCTAAGCCCATTTTCTTGCCCTCCCCATCCTCTGCCTTCCTGAATTACTTGTAACACATCAGATACGCTGTGTTTTCTCCTATCTACATGAGTCCACATATGCAGTTCCATTCTGACTGGAAAGTTCTTTTCTTGTTTGTCTCTCTGAGGCTGTAGGCAATTACATTGTTGATCCCCCCTGTTGCTAACAGGCCATTCTACCATTCTATGTGGGCAGCTAGCTGTCTGCTGTTGGGTGCTTGAATACATGGTAAGATCAGCGAGTCCTGAGAAGATAAACCCATTACCTTTCTTCTTTCAGTGTGGATTGATTTTCTAGGTTAGAAGTAATATTATTTGGGAGTATATGACAGTATAGTGTACTGTAAGTCCCCAGATGATGGTGCTAGAAGGACAACAAAGAAAACAAATCCAAATTCAGAATAAGTATACATCCTTGTGAGGGTGGATTCCTGCCCACTTTGTAACTGAGGAGGTCCCGTGGTACGTAATCGACCTACTACCATGTGACATCTGTTTCCCCTGGGAGGTGGTACCATATTAGGGGCACAGGATTGTTGCTGCTGGCATGTCGGGCACTTAACACTGGCAGTTAGCCTATGATACACAAGGCTGGCTCTGGTGAGGGCAAGTCCAGATTGATGAGGTTTTGCACAGCTTCTGTCTTGACACTATTACCACTTTATTCACGAGCAAGCACTGAAATGGTCAGACAAGGAGCTTGACCGGCATCTGCAAAATGAGTTGTCTTGCCAAACTGATTATCACGAGCCTTCTCCGCAGTGGAGGACTCTTGGTGAACATTTACCTGTGCACAAATTAGTTGCACACTCTTGGCCCAAAGCTCCTCGCCAGCAATCTCCCCATCGTGGTCATTCCAAGTCACTGGTCATCCAGTCAAGACACTAGCCTTTGCCCAGGAATCGATGTAGTTTCTTAGTTCAGGCTAATCTCTTCTTCTGGATGAAGAGGACAAGGAGATGTGTTGTTTAATGTTCATCCCACCGGGAGGATTTTTCTGCTTCCTTGTCCTTCAGGACAACTTCTGAGAGGGGCTACATCACAAGCAGCATCTCTAAATCAGGCTCAAAATAGTTTCTCCTCAGTCAATGACACAATAGTGTCCACAGTCAAGCAGGGGCCAGAGTGTAGCATGAGCAGACACACAGCAAATATGATCCATCTGCTTTTTTAAAAAAAATAATTAATTAATTAATTTGGCTGCGCCAGGTCTTAGTTGTGGCATGCAGGATCTTCATTGTGGCATGCAGGATCTTTAGTTGCGGTATGTGGGATCTAGTCCCCAGACCAGGGATCAAACCCAGGCCCCCTGCATTGGGAACGTGGAGTCTTAACCACTGGACCACCAAGGAAGTCCCAATCCCTCTGCTCTTGAAACAGTTATCTTTCAGGACCTGTTCAGGCATAGTCCTTATTGTACATATTTATTCCTTTTTTTGAAGTAGCACCTCTGGGCAGGAGTAGTATAACAGCTAATTGGACCAGCTAACGCCTGGCCCAAGTAAGGCAGCACAGGTTACATGGTGTCTAACGGCCCAGTTGCAAGTCAAAAGCTGTTTCTTTTTCTTTCTTTTTTAAAAAAAATCTTTAAAAATTTTATAATAATAATGATAAAATAAAAAATACAAGAGCTCTTTCTTAAACAAACAAACAAACAAACAAAACACCTCGCCTCCTCTAAGAACCTGAGACATTTCCTGTGAGCTTGCACATCACTTGTTACTGGGGCTCTGCAACCTCCTGATCTGCCCCAGACACACTGATGGAAAAAGGCTGAGGGAGGGGGAAATCCCCAGCCACACATATCTGGTCCTCATCCAGGTGTAGTCAGAGACCTCCCTGCAGGCTGTGATGATTCTAGCATTCAAGGTCCTTCATGATCTGGCATTGTCTGTTTCTAGAAATTCATCTCCTGAACTCTGTTACATTCATCCTTCCTCCAACTTTTGAGCATTTAAAAATGGATCTTAGGGACTTCCCTGGCGGTCCAGTGGTTAAGACTCTGCGCTTCCACTGCAGGAAGCGTGGGTTTGATCCTTGGTCAGGGAACTAAGATCCCGCATGCCACGTGCGTTGTGGCCAAAAATTTTTTAAAAATAAAATACAATAAACGTGGATTTTAGAAGGACCATTGCAATTCCTTCAGGATAAAACTGTTTTAAATTAGTCTGCCAGTGTCTATAAATCCTTGATTAAGGAAAAGGAAGTTCTGACCAAAATGCCAGTGATTTTGCTTACTGTCTTTTGAAAGAAATTTTTGTTTTGAAATATAGCAAACATGAAGCTATAATGCACAGATAAATAATATAAAACACATGTACCATTTACAGAATAATGATATGGTGAACATCTACATACACATCTCTCCCTCTGTCTCTCTCTCTCACTCACAGACCTAAACATACTCGGTAATAAATAGAATATTTACTGGTACCTTTAATATTTTTCCTCCATTTCCCCCTCCCCAACTTCCAAGTAACCACTATTCTGTGTTAATAATTTCCTTGCTTTTTTTTTTTTTTTTACAGTTTTCCACCTACGTTTGTATTCCTAGACAAACAATACATTGTTTTGAAAAACTGAGTATCAGATAGAAACCTAGTTGTGTAAAGGAAGGACCACTGTGACCTGGGAGTCAGTGGGTAAGGTACGGTCATGGGTGAGTGGGGCTGAGAATCACAGGGCGCACCATGGTCAGGACAGCAGGCGGGGTTGGAGTATGTATAGACCAGGTATTGGATGCACAGCGGAAATCTGTCAGAGAGAGTGGGTTGCCCTGTATTTTCAGCTTCTATGTTTGTGACCCACCTCTAGTGCTCATGAATAAATGAAAGCGACCACTTATGTGGAGTGAACTAACTGGGCGTAAAGAGAAGAGTGGAAATTCATAACCATATGGTTAAGCTAAGTCAAGGTTACATAAGAATCAGTGCCAGGCTCACTCTGTCCTCAAAAAGATGGTACAATGGCAATAGAGATCTTGGAAATTATAATCTTCAATATACTGGTCTTTTGAGTACATTGGATAGGTTGCCCTCACATCCAGGGTGTAGCTGTGATCCTAGTACTTCTTTCATAGTACTTCATGGGATTCCCTTTACCCCTCTCCTATGTGGAATCTTCTTTTTCCTCATATCTTATCCGGTTCTCAGCTAAATCTTTTTTTTTTTTTTTCCTCCTTGAGAGCTTCTTGAGGAAAGAGTGCATGGGAGGCAAATTTGGAGGGATTTTGAAAGTCTAAAAATATTTTAAATCTATCTTCATACATACATAATAAATGAGCTGGGTATAAAATAAAATTATGCAAGAAAATAATTTTCTTTCAGAATCTTGAAGGCAATGCTCTGTAGTCTTTTTACTTCCAGAGTTTCTAAAGGAAAATCAAAAACATTCATATTCCAAATTCTACCCTCTCTTTCCCAAACACCCCCACCCACCATCTCTAGAAGATTGTAGAATCTTTTCTTTGTTCCCAGTGTTCTGAAATTTCACAGTGAGGTACCTTAGTGTAAGTCTTTTTAATCAATTGTGCCAGACTCTACACCCCTGCCCAACTCTACACCACTGGGCAATTGCTCCTCACCTACCGATGACAGAAAAATTCAGGTTTCTAGACTTGTGAAATTTACTCAGCAGGGCTTTTGATCAAACAACTTGTTCTTCAGTTCTGAGATTTTTTTCTTAAATTACTTTAATTGCTGATTTCTGCCTCTCCATTTTCTCTTTTTCTGGACTTCCTAATACTTAGGTTTTGGACTCACTGGACTGATCCTCTTACCTTCTCACCTATTCTCTCTAATCCTTTATCTCTTTGTCTTTTTTCTCCACTTTTGGGGAAATTTCCAAAACTATTTTTCCAAGGAGCTCCTCATTTCCACTAACATGTATTTAATTTCTAAGGGCTGTTTTTTTCTTCTCCTAATGTTCCTTGTCATAGGATCCTCTTCTTATGTCATGAATGTGACACTATCTTATCTCTCTGAGGACGTGAATAATAGTCCCCCCAGCCCCTGCCCACGTTTTTTCTCCTTGTGTGCTCTCTGATTCTCTAACTTGGGCTTTTTTTTTTTTTTTTTTTCTGTTTGATTTTGTATCTTGCCTCTTTTGCTCAGGATTAAATTCCGATTACTCATCCCCAGCCAGAATACTCCAAAAGTGATGTATCCTTCTCAGGGTAACATCTCTGGAGGTATGTGAATTCCACCTACTGCTCATTGATGAAGTTCATTTTTTAAAACAACTTTATTGAGATATAATTCACATACTATAAAATTCACCCATTTAAAGTATACAATTCAACGACCACAGAAATCACAATTTTAAAAGTGTATAATTCAATGGCTTTTACTATGTCCACAGGGTTGTGTGATTTCCACCACAGTCTAATTTTAGAACATTTTCATCCCCCCTAAAAATGACATACCCATTAGCTGTGACCTCTCATCTCCTTCCCACCCCCCACCCCACGTCCACTTCACCAACAGCCCTAATAACTGCTAATCGACTTTGTCTCTGTAGATTTGCCTGTTCTTGACATTTCATATAAATGGAAGCATACACTATGTGGTCTTTTGTGACTGGCTTCTTTCACACAGCATAATGTTTTCAAGGTTGGTTTGTGCTATAACATGTGTCAGTACTTTGTTTCTTTTTATGACTGAGTAATACGCCATTGTATGAATATGTCACATTTTATATATCCATTCATGAGTTGATGGACATTTGGATTGCTTCTACTTTTTGGCTATTATGAATAATTCTTCTAGAAACATTTGTTTGTGTACGAGTTTTTATGTGGACATATGCTTTCATTTCTTCTGGGTGTATACCTAAGAGTGAAATTACTGAGTCATATGGTAACTCTATGTTTAAATTTTTGAGGAAGTGCCAAACTGTTTTTCAAAGTGACTACACCATTTTACATTCCCGCCAGCAACCTATGCGCCTTACAATTCTCCACATCCTCACCAAAACTTGTTATTGTCCATATTTTTTATTATAGCCACCCCATAGGTTGGATGCTTTAGCAGAATCTTACTGTGGTTTTGGTTTCCCTAATGAGTAATGATGCTGAGCATCTTTTCGTGTGCTTAAGGCCCACTTGTATATCTTCTTGAGAGAAATGTATATTCAAATCTCTTACCCATTTAAAATTTGGGTTATTACTAAGTTATAAGCATTTTTATGTATTCTGGATACAGCCCATTATCAAACATAAGATTTGCAAATATTTTCTCTCATTTTTTGGGTTGTCTTTTCACCATCTTTTTGCCCCCAGCTTTACTGAGATATGTGAAATATAACAATGTTTAACTTTAAGGTGTATAATATGATGATTTGGTATATGTACATACTGTGAAATGATCATCACAGTAAGGTTAGTCAACACATCCATCACTGCACATAGTTATCTTTCGTGTATGTGTGTGTGTGTACATGCTGAGAATATTTAAGAGATTCTCATTTAGCAACTTCCAAATAGTCTTCACTTTCTTTATGGTATCATTTGCAGCGCAAAAGTTTTTAATTCTCATGTAGTCCAAATTATCAATCTGCCTGCCAATGCAGAGGACATGGGTTCAAGCCCTGGTCCGGGAAGATCCTACGTGCCACAGAGCAACCGAGCCCGTGCACCACAACTACTGAAGCCCATATGCCTAGAGCCCGCGAGCCACAACTACTGAGCCCACGTGCTGCAGCTACTGAAGCCTGCGTGCCTAGAGCCCGTGTTCCACAATGAGTAGAAGCCACTGCAATGAGAAGCCCGCGCACTGCAACGAAGAGTAGCCCCAGCTCACCGCAACTGGAGAAAGCCGGCGCACAGCAGCGAAGACCAAACACAGCCAAAAATAAAATAAATAAATTTATTTTTTTAAAAAAGACTTGAATACAAAAATGTCTTCTGATTTATATGTTCTGGAAGAAACCAAAAGTACAGGCAGCATTATGGTTGATGCTTTAATATCCACTCCACCCCCTCCCCCCCAGCAGCAGTGTGGTTGGGGGAACTGAGCTCAGCTTGAGAGGGGCGTGGTCCAATCAGTGTTAAGGTGTTCTTGCCCTGTTCCATGTTCTCTTCAAGAAGGGGCATCTTAAACCCTAAACAAAACGAAAAGACAACCTATGGACTGGGAAAAAATATTTGCAAATGATGCAACTGACAAGGGCTTAATTTCCAAAATATACAGATAGCACATACAACTCAATAACAAAAAAACAAACAACCCAATCAAAAAATGGGCAGATGAAGACATACAGGTGGCCAACAGGCACATGAAAAGATGCTCAACATCACTAATTATTAGAGAAATGCAAATCAAGACTACAAAGAGGTATCACCTCACTCCGGTCAGAATGGCCATCATCAAAATGTCTACAAATAATAAATGCTGGAGAGGGTGTGGAGAAAAGGGAACCCTCCTACACTGTTGGTGGGAATGTAAATTGGTGCAGCCACTATGAAGAACAGTACGGAGGTTCCTCAAAAAACTAAAAATAGAGCTACCACATGATCCAGTGATCCCACTCCTGGGCATCTACCCAGAGAAAACTCTAATTCAAAAAGATACATGCACCCCAGTGCTCATAGCAGCACTATTCACAATAGCCAAGACATGAAAGCAAGCTAAGACCTTGGCACTTCCTATTAATCCTTCTATGTATCTTTTGTCATCTGGCTCTGCTATTCCTCAAACTTCTTTCATATTCTTTCCAAAATTGTGCCTCTTCTCAAGAACCCTACCACTGTTGGCATATGATATTGCCTCCTGCTTCATGGAGAAAATTGGAATTTCTAAGAGTGAAACCTCCAGATGTCCTGCTCCTGTACCAGCTAACTTCTTTCCAAGGGGTTTCTCCTCCCTTTAGAAGCTAATCATTACACCTGTGGAGACAATTCCTCTCATCAATTGGAGAAAATTCCTCTCATCAACTCAGAGATCTGAGCTCATCACACCGCATCTCCTACTCTTGCTTCTCAGCTTACAGACACGCGCAAATTTCAGCCATCTTACAAAATTAAGACAAAACAAAACACTGTCCCTCTTTGACCCTTGTACACCTGCAGCTGTTGACCCTTTTCTCCTGCCCCTCAAGGTCAAGCTATTTATTAAGGGAGTGGTCTACATTCATTACTTTCATTGCATTGCCTGCTATTTGCTGAACATTTACTGTGAGCTGGATGATTTACATACATTATCTCCAGTCTTTAAATCAATACCACTAAGTAGGGCCATCACTCCCATTTTTTAATGTATGAGGTGCCCAAGGCTCAAAAAGATTTAAGTATCGTGTTTCAGCTCAAACAACTAAACTGTGACAACATCAGGATTAGAGCCCAGGTCAATTTGAATACAAGTCATGTTATTTGCTTTCCATCAGTGGTTCCCAAACTTGGCAGGGCATCAGCATCATGCCGAGACCTTTCAAAAACACAAGTTCTTGGGTCCCACCCCAGATCTGCCAAGCCATAATCTCCTGATGAAGAGCCCAGGAGTCCAACTTTTTTCTTTAGCTTCCGGAACACCACTCTGCTCTTGGATTTCCTCCCTTCCTTTCTGACCTCTCCTTCCCTGTCACTGTCTTCCCTGTGATCTGGACACATCCTAAATGTTGGCAACCCTCACCTTGGTTTCTATCCTCACCTTCTTCTCACTCCAAACATTGTGCTTGAGTGATCTCATCGTCTCCCCTGGATCTAATTGCTGTTTATGTATTAATGCCTCCCAAACTGGTATTTCCAGCCTCACTCAGCCTCACTCTTGGCTGATGGATCTGTAAGTCTGTATGTGAGAAATTGCCCGTTGACTATAACTTAGGTACCTTAAAACTCAACAGATCCGGGCTTCCCTGGTGGCGCAGTGGTTAAGAATCTGCCTGCCAATGCAGGGGACATGGGTTCAACCCCTGGTCTGGGAAGATCCCACATGCCATGGGGCAACTAAGCCCGTGCACCACAACTACTGGAGCCTGCCCTCTAGAGCCCGCGAGCTGCAACTACTGAAGCCCACGTGCCACAACTACTGAAGCCCACGTACCTGGAGCCTGTGCTCCGCACCAAGAGAAGCCACTGCAATGAGAAGCCTGCACACCGCAATGAAGAGTAGCCCCTGCTCTCCGCAACTGGAGAAAAACCCGTGCGCAGCAACAAAGACCCAACGCAGCCAAAAATAAATAAAATAAAATAAATAAATTTATTTTAAAAAAAACAAAACTCAACAGATCCATAACGGAATTCATGATCTTTCTCAAAAAACCTGCTCTCAGGTCTGGCTTCATGGGTGTCTTAGTCAGCTCAGGCTGCCCTAACAAAGTACCTCAGACTGGGTGGCTCAGACAACAGGAATTTGTTTTCTTGCAGTTCTGGAGGCTGGAAGTCTGAGATCAGGGTGCCGGCATGGTTGGGCTCTGGTATGAGCCCTCTCCCTGGCTGGCTGCCGGCTGGCTTTTCCTCTGTGTGTGCCGGTGTCCCTCTTCTTATAAGGCCACCAATCCTCTTAGATAGGACCCCACCCTTAGGACCTCATTTAACCTTAACCACCCCCTAAAGGCCTTGTCTCCAAATACAGCCGCATTGGAGGAGAGAGAGCTTCAATCTATGAGTTTCGGGGGACACAGACATTCAGTCCATAACAACAGGTCCACAGCCAGGCAGTCACTCAGGGACCCAAGCTCAGAAGGGTCTCGTACTTGGCATTTAGTGCTCTGCATTAGCTGTTTTGAAATTCTTAATAACTTTAGCTTTGAATTTATGTTTTGTAGGTGAAGTCCTACGAGACAATGGAGCACGTGTGTCGGCTCACATGCCATCCTCCCTCGCTCTGCCACCCTGCGCGCCTGGGAGAGGTTCTCAGCCTGCTGCTCCTGGCCTCTTGCACCGAGGGCCTCGCCTCCCCATCTCCTGTGCTGCTGCACCTCTGTCCCCAGTGGTGGGGTCCTGGGCACGGGTGCAGGGAGGGCGGGGGATGGACATGCTCACCGTGTGTATCTCGGGACAGGGCAAAGCAGTGGCCGTCCCAGTGCCAGGCTGGCAGCGCATGGTCCCATTCAGCGGGCAACTTGGCAGTTGTGTAAGCCTCTTGCCCACCCCTATCCAGGTACCTAGTGCATCCTGGCACAGAAGTAACGATATCCTTGGGGCTCACCTGCCTACAGTTGGGTTGGGACTGCGGCCTCAGGGAAGGGGAGATGCCTGGCTTCAGTTCCACGGGTGCTGGTCCCTGGTTGGCGGGAGGCGTAACCTGGCTGCTCTGTGCCTCCTCATCTGTAGGGTCTGCACTCACTCTGCATGTGTCCCTGTACCCAAGAGAGTGTGACATTAAGTAGGAAATAAAGACCACCATGACAAGTTGAGAGAGACACCATGGAAGAAAGGAAAGAGTTCTCCCTGCATTTTGAACTAGGGACCTGTATTTTCATTTTCCAGTAAACCCTGTAAATCATGTAGCAGGCCTGCCTGCGCCTCCTCTTTCCTTATGTCAATCAATGATGCCACCACTCCAATCACCCAAGCCAGAAATCTGGGAATTATCCCTGACTTTTCCCTCTCTCCTATGCCCCCACAAAGAACTCTATAGTTTATTTTCTAGATATTTCTAGCATCTTCATTTCCAAATGCCACTGACTTAGTGAAGATAAGTAAAAGAAATTTGGAATGATCCTGGTTTTGATTAAGCCACCTATGATGCTTTTCCCCCATCGGATAGTGGAGAAAGAAAAAAATAACAGCTATGCTTAGTTCATCCTTTGTAGTGTCTGTGTTTGTAGGAATGACATCAGCTGGGTGACAATTGGAGGTATGGTCTAAGAACACTTACGAACGTCTAAAATACCTACAGTGACCAGAAGGCACTCAGGACCTATAAGAATTTAGCTGAGACAGAAAAAAGAAAGAAGGAAGGAAGGAAGGAAGGAAGGAAGGAAGAAAAAGAAATCAATCAGCCAAGAGACACCAATAATTTTTAACTGAAATAGAATTTCATATAACTGTGCTATTTTTTAAGACCAAAAAATTAAAGTTTATTAAAGTTAATGACTTTCCAAGCTTCCCTCCCCCAACTGCAGAGGCTACAGAAGCTGTCTAGGGCGGGACAGATTTCAGAGTTGAGAAGGGCCAGCTGCTTGCCATGAATACTTGTAGGTGTGGAAAGGGTCCTTTAATGGACCAGTTGACAAGTAGCTCATGGGTGTGTCAGGTGGGTGTAAAGGTGTAGGATGCCCTCAGAGTGCTCTTCCTAAAATGTCACTTTTCTCCACGTCACCTGCCGGCTGACCATCCTTCCGGAGCTTCCTAGTGTTTGGCAGGTGAAAGCCCAGACTATTTAAGAAGTTGATCAAGACTCTGCACTCATGGCCTCGCCCTACTGGGCCAACATTTTCTGTCACCGCTCCTCGACGCCCGGCGCCTACAGCAGACACACCACTTCCTTCCTGTTCCCTAGCATGGCTATTCTGGTGCCTACCGCAGAAAGCTCTTCACTCCCTTAACAATACTCACCCCATCCAAGTGAAATTCTACCTCCGTTTAAATTTTATTTAACAGACACTTGAACAGCATCATTACGCGTAAGGACTGTTAACTGCTTTCCTCATGTTAATTACCTCAGTCTGCACAGCGTCCCCGTGACATAGGGACTGTTATCCATCGCCAAATTACAGATGAGGTTCACCAACTTTCCTGAGGGTGCGTGGCCAGGATTTTTTTTTAATTTAATTTTTTTTTTTTAATGGTTCTGGTCTGTCTTTTTTGGTTACTTGTTCTGATATGTCTTGTACATTCTTTTACTTTAATCCTTTTTTTTAAATTATTTTATTTTATTTTATTTCTATTTATTTTTGGCTGTGTTGGGTCTTCGTTTCTGTGCGAGGGTTTTCTCTAGTTGCGGCAAGCGGGGGCCACTCTTCATCGCGGTGCGCGGGCCTCTCACTGTCGCGGCCTCTCTTGTTGCGGAGCACAGGCTCCAGGAGTGCAGGCTCAGTAGTTGTGGCTCACGGGCCTAGTTGCTCCGCGGCATGTGGGATCTTCCCAGACCAGGGCTCGAACCCGTGTCCCCTGCATTGGCAGGCAGATTCTCAACCGCTGCACCACCAGGGAAGCCCTAATTTTTATTTTATATTGGAGTCTAGCTGATTTACGATGTTGTGTTAGTTTCAGGTGTACAGCTAAGTGATTCAGTTATACATATACACATATCCATTCTTTTTCAGATTCTTTTCCCACTTGGGTTATTGCAGGATATTAAGTAGAGTTCCCTGTGCTATACAGTAGGCCCTCGTTGATTATCTCTTTTATATATAGTAGTGTGTATCAGGATTTGAGCCCAAACGCCTGCTCTGGACCAGAGTCCATGCTCTCAACCCCATGCCATGCTGCCTCCATTAAAACCTTTTATGCCCACTCCAGCCCATAGTGAATTCCTGTTTTTTTGGGGGGTGGGGTTATATTTAAAAATGTCTTGCTGGTTTTGTATCCTGATAAATCAGGAAAGGCCCGTTCCATCCTCTTCTACACATCTTCACTTTGTTGTATCTTAAAAATCCTTGGAGCAAGCATGTGACATGTGATTCTGCAGAGAGATCAACAGACGTCTCTGTGGGTAAAAGAAAAGGAGAGAAACAAACAAATAGGCAAGAGCTTAATATTCCTCATGGTTTGTTAGCACAAAATTACCTTTGATGCAGTTTTTCAATGGAGGGATCATCTGGGGATCTGTTCAGGCAATGGCATGTGTATCAGAGTTCAGTGGCAGATTAAAAACTGCTGTGGGTACCTTACACAGAAAAGGAATTTAATCCAAGGAATTAGGTGCTTACGAAATTGTGTGAGGGGTTAGAAAAGCAGGCTTTAGGTTGAAACTTGAGGAATGATTCTCAGAATGATTCTACAGAAGTGACCCCGTCTTCTTCCCAAAGCGGCCCGGGGTGATCTCTGAAAGTGGTTTGCTGCTCACTTAACCCAGAAACACCCACAAAACCGTGCAATTCAAGAGGTTCAAATCTTCATGTTCACTTCAAGGACAGCTGTGAACTTGCACGGGCCTTCAAGGGTGTGCATATCCGAAAGGCCCCCACATCTCAGAAAGATGTCCCTTTACTGAAGCGCCGCTCGGCATTCACGGTTATGATGGTGGAGCTGGCAGGTGCCTGGCACTGGACCCAGCATCGGTGGCCCCAAAAGAGCGCTGAAATTTTGTTGTACGTACTTTAAAATGCAGACCGTAATGCTTAAGGATTTAGATGTCAATTCTCTGAGCACTGAGCTCATCCAGGTGAAGGAGTCCCGAAGAGGCCTCTGGATTTACAGAGCTCAGGGTGGGATTAGCCCCTGCAGCAGCTCCTCCTGCCACATTGCCATGGTCCTTACTGAGAAAGAACAAATTGTTCCTGAACCCGAAGAGGTGGTTCCACCGAAGAAAAAGATATCCCAGGAGAAACTGAAAAAACGAACACTTACGGCTCAGGAATAAATCCAGAACAAAATTAAAGTACAAGCAAAAAAAAAAAAAAAAAAAGTGACCCTATGAGGGAGTGACTCTTCTGCCTTGATGGACAACTTCAGGAATCAGGATGTCACCATCTGAAATCCAGGCTCAGGACAGGCCCTGTTGGCATTTGGAACAAGACCATTCTTTGTTGCAAGGCTGTCCTGTGCCTTGAGCAAGGTCTCACAGCATCCCCGGCTTCTGCCCGCTGGATGCTGATAGCACGTCCTCAGTCGTGACAATCAAAAAGGTCTCCGGACTGCTAAATGCCCTGGGTGCGGAGTGGTCCCTGGTTGACAACCACGGCTCTAGCATACAGCAGTCTAACCTCAGTCAGGGGCTCGGGAAGCTGCTGCCACGTTATTATTTCCAGGTACAAGCTGCCTGGGCCGTGATCTGTGGGTCCACAGCACCACTGGACCAGTCAGGCCCCCCACTGCGATCCAGACCAGTCAAAGCCTGGGCTCCTCTTCCCACTTACTCAGTTTTACATTCATTTCTTGCACGAAGGCATCTGACCGGTGCAACCCAAATCATACCAGCCCCTAAGCTGCAAGGGAGCATGGGGAAGGCTGTGCTCAGCCCTCCTGTTTTTGAGGTACAAGGAACAAGAAACACCCCAGGGCTTCCCTGGTGGCGCAGTGGTTGAGAATCTGCCTGCCAATGCAGGGCACACGGGTTCAAGCCCTGGTCTGGGAAGATCCCACATGCCACGGAGCGACTGGGCCCGTGAGCCACAATTACTGAGCCTACGCGTCTGGAGCCTGTGCTCCGCAACAAGAGAGGCCGCGATGGTGAGAGGCCCGCGCACCGCGATGAAGAGTGGTCCCCACTTGCCACAACTAGAGAAAGCCCTCGCACAGAAACGAAGACCCAATACAGTCATAAATAAATAAATAAATAAATAAATAAATAAAATAATGATATAACGTAAAAAAAAAAAAAAGAAACACCCTAGAAGGAGGCTGAAACAAGGATGGAGAAACTCTGTCCACCGTCTCCGCCACAGCATGCAGACATTTTTGTTCTTGCCAGATGAGCCAGGCGAGATGGGAATATTAGTCTGTTGGAGTGAAGTGTTTTCTAGTTGTGTCCGTTATCAGGGAGATAAATTCTGGCAATACGAAATGGGAAGGGAGAAGGAAAGAGAGAAATAGAGAAAGAGAGAAAGAGAGAAAGAGAAAGAAAGAAAGAAAGAAAGAAAGAAAGAAAGAAAGAAAGAAAGAAAGAAAGAAAGAAAAGAAAGAGAGAGAGAAAGAAAGAGAAAGAAAGAAAGAAAGAGAGAGAAAAAGAAAAAGAAAGAAAGGAGGGAGGGAGGGAGGAAGGAAGGAGGAAGATGGGAAGGAAGGAAGATGGGAAGGAAGAAAATTGGATGAACTAGAGGTATTGGTGAGAATTCAGGCTCAGTATAAAGAGCTGAATAATAAAATGAATTTAGATATGGATATATAGGTATGTGCATATATGTATGCACATACACATATCTATGTATGTCCACTGAACGGGTCTGGGAGCAGCCTCACCCCACTATAATGAAGATTCTTCCGACTAAAGGTCAAAGAAGTCACATGTCCATAGAGGAGAAACCTCAGATCCAGCTATCGCTTGGTAATTTGAGTAACTTTTCATGAAGAATGGCTTCAATCTTTGCAAGTCACATGGACAAAACAAGCATGTCAACAAGCACTACATTTCTACATTTGAAAAGTGTATTTTATAGACATTAACTTATTTGTCACGTATAACAATAATAGAAAAATAAAGTACGGGTTTGGGTTAGTCCTGGGATCCAATTTCAGCTCTAACATTTATTAATTTTGTGACCCTGAGGGATCGTTGGATCTGACTCTCAGTTTCCTCAAATGTAAAATACATATTTACTTAAAAACCTTTCAGGGCTTTTTGTTGCAGATTGTGTGTGTTCCCACAGTGCCTGGCATGAGATAAACACTTAGCAAATGATAGCTGTTAGCACATTGGTGAGGGGTGTAACCTGGGCAGGTTTTTACTATTTTGGTTGAACAGGGAAAGAAAAAGAGGGGCAAAGACATCAGAGCAGAAAGTATCAATTAATTCAGACAACAAATGACTTTTAAGAAGAAACTGGGTATGCTCAGAAGGAGGTGGAGGTTCCAGAGAGCAGGGAGGGTAGGAGCGAAACTCCAAGGTGGGCAATAGCAGGAGACGCCAGGCCATGTGACTCCCTGGGTCCGGCAGACGCAAAGGTGCACGAAAGAGGTACAGGAGAAGTAAGGATGTTAGGATGATTTGCTCCAGACTGCGTGGAGCTTCAGTACAAAGTTGACCTATGCCAAAGAACTTTGGTCATTACCCTGCAGCAGAGAATATTGCAGCTGTGACTCGCAGCCCACGTGACCACAGCACGTGCAGCTGTCCCATCATCAAGCGTAACCTCTGATTAAAGGAGTTACTCATTAGATCGCGCTGTGTCCAAGCCAGCCTCCACTGCCCTTGGTTTCCCAAGTGAACACTGCTTTGTATATTGTGGCTTCATGAGGAATATTTAAGAGTGAGGAGCTCTTGCTAACACAAATGAAAGTTCGGTACGGGTAAACTCCCTGGGGCATTTCCCCAGAATCCAACAGCAGGGGCCATGCGACACACCCACAGCCTAAAGTAGACTCAGAAAACAACACAGGAAAAATAGATGGTTCCAAAAAGTTTAAAGGAACTGGAATTATTTAGTGATAAAATACTTAAGGCAATAACCTCCCTCCCACTCAAGCAACTAGGCAAATAAAGGACAATTGTAAAGAAAAGGCATATCTCTTGACCAAAGTCTCAGAGACTGGATTGTTTTTTCTTCCAGTTTTTTTTTTATTATTTTATTTTTGGCTGCATTGGGTCTTCGTTGCTGCGCGCGGGCTTCTCTCTAGTTGCGGCGAGCGGTGGCACACGGGCTTAGCTGTTCCCCGGCATGTGGGATCTTCCCGGACCAGGGCTCGAACCGTGTCCCCTGCATTGGCAGGCGGGTTCTTAACCACTGCGCCACCAGGGAAGCCCCTCTTCCAGTTTTATTGAGATCTCGACACACAGCACTGTATAAGTTTTAAGGGTACAGATCGGGACTTCCCTGATGGTGCAGGGGTTAAGAATCCGCCTGCCGATGCAGGGGACACGGGTTCGAATCCGGGAAGATCCCACATGCCGTGGAGCAACTAAGCTCGTGAGCCACAACTACTGAAGCCCGTGCCCCTAGAGCCTGTGCTCCGCAACAAGAGAAGCCACCGCAATGAGAAGCCCACGCACCGCAATGAAGAGTAGCCCCCGCTCGCTGCAACTAGAGAAAGCCCGAGCGCAGCAACGAAGACCCAACGCAGCCAAAAATAAAATAAAGGATACAGATCATGATTTGATTTACATACATCATCAAGTGATTATCACAAGTTTGGTGAACATCCATTGTCTCATATAGACACATAAACAAATGGAAAACAATTTTTTTCTTGTGCTGAGAACTTCAGAGATTGGATTTTGACATAATTCTTCTTTGACTCGAATCAGAAGTGTTTCCAGGCTGTCTCTTATGCGGTAGGACATAAAAGATACTGTAGTTTCTGCTTTATAACAAAGTGAATCAGCTACACATATACACACGTTCCCATATCTCCTCCCTCCTGCATCTCCCTCCCTCCCACCCTCCCCATCCCACCCCCCCAGGCGGTCACAAAGCACTGAGCTGATCTCCCTGTGCTATGCGGCTGCTTCCCACTAGCTATCTATTTTACATTTGGTAGTGTATAAAGCAGAAACTAACACACCATTGTGAAGCAATTATACTTCAATAAAGATGTTTAAAAAAAAAAAGTGGATATATGTATATGTATAACTGATTCACTTTGTTGTACACCTGAAACTAACAAAACATTGTAAATCAACTATACTCCAATCAAAATTTTTTAAAAATAAAAACAAAACAAAAAAAATGAAAAAAAAAAAAAAAGATACTCTAGGTCCAGTGGTTGAGAATCTGCCTGCTAATGCAGGGGACACGGGTTCGAGCCCTGGTCTGGGAAGATCCCACATGCCGTGGAGCAATTGGGCCCGTGAGCCACAACTACTGAGCCTGCGCGTCTGGAGCCTGTGCTCCACAACAAGAGAGGCCGTGATAGTGAGAGGCCCGCGCACCACGATGAAGAGTGGCCCCTGCTTGCCACAACTAGAGAAAGCCCTCGCACAGAAACGAAGACCCAACACAGCCATAAATAAATAAATAAATAAATAGATAGATAGATAGATAGATAATGCAGGTCCAGAGGCTTCACACCTGGAACCAGTGAAGATTGAAAATTAACTTTAATGTTCCCCATAAAAGATAGAACTTGTTTCTCCTCCCAGAAGGGTGGGGTGGAGTTGGGTGCTGCTTCTCAATCAGCTGTCTTGGCACTTGTGTTTCCAGGGCTGTTTATGACATCCTGTCATCTTGGGTTTATTCCATAATCCATTTTGCACAATTCTCCACAGGAGAAGAAGCAGAGTTTGCGGTAACTGTTGTGGAGAGAAAAAGGAGAATGTACAGGTTAACTAGGAAAAAAGGTCTAAGTGGAAGGTGTGGAGGCTGGAATTGACCACTAAGAAAAGCAATGGAATCACCTTTCCTAGAAACTGTTGAAAAATACAATAAACGTTCATTTGTAAAGTTAATGAGTTTATTAAGATGAGCTCATTAATGCTATGGTAGGCCCTAGGGAAACAGTAAATAAAGCAGAATTCCTGCCCACCAGGAGCTCACAGTTCCAAGGGGAATCAGACACACACACAAGAACTCTGATACCGTGGGTTGGGCCTTTAGCAGAGTTAGGGCATGGGCGCGGGAAGGAGGAAGCACCCAACTTCTGGAGAAGTCAGGGAAGGCCTGAGACCCCAGAGCCCCCAGACCGGAACTGGGAAGAAGAGCCTGGCCCACCAGCAGCACAGACATCAAGGTCAAGGTGAGTAGTTACGTGCAAAGGCAGAGAGGCCTGGGTGAGCATGAGGGCTGGGGGAGGGCCCACGGTTCAGAGCGACTCTTCCTTGGGGTGGGCGATGGAGAGCTGGGCAAAAGCGGCTGTGTAGAAGTTGAAGTCATCTCAGCCTTGGGTGCACTGCTGAGAAGTTTGGGCTTATGGATGTGAACAGAAGCACTGAGAAAAAGGTAGAAGGAAATACACCTGTAACATGGTACCCCAGTAAACTTCAACCTGGATTGCTGTCTTCAGAAGTAGTAGACATGAACCCTAAGATCGTGGACACTTAAGCCGGTCTGTGTGGGTTCAAGTCTCAGCTCTGAGACTTCCTAGCTGTGAGCCCTTGGGTCAGTCACTTAACCTCTCTATGCTTTAATTTTCTCACCTGTAAAATGAAGGTACAATAATACCTAGTTTATAGGATTGTTGTGGACTGAAGGAACTAATACATGGAAAATGCTTAGAACAGAGCCTGGCATGCAGAAAGCACATGTAAGTGTTTGCTATTGTATAGTGGGGAGATTTTGTGCGGTTTTGGTTCCTGAAAGAGGAAGACGTTTTGTTGTGGTTACTGGGGTTTCCATTCCCATTTGTTTGTGTTCTGGGTGCCTGAATGCCTGGGAGGAGCTTAGAGAGTGAAAGAGGGAAACCCAGGGACCCAGTCACCCCAGAGGATGGAGGAAGAGCATTCCTTCCACTGTGTCAGCTCACGGGGGCCAGTAGTGTCCAGTGGAAGGACCGGAAACCAGTGTTCCCATGGTGACACCTGATGAATCTTCCTGAAGGGCTGGAATGTAGCAGCATCTCCACGAGGAAAATAAAGGGGTTTCTTGACAAGTCAGTCAAGGGCTGACTTGTTCCTGAGCACACGTGGGACTCATCCCAGACTCAGAAATAGCTGAGGGAGCCTTTGAAGGGGAGGATTCAGAAGGACACTCAGTTGTGAGATGCAATCTCAGAACCACTGTAATTTAGGCGGTCACCTTAGTGATCTCAATGGTTCCCAGAGAACATTCCTATTACGTAACAAAATATTTGCAGTTGTTATCTTTGGATGGTATCATTACAGGTGAATTTCAGCTTTTTCTTTGTATTTATCTGTATTGCCCAGGTTTTTTGTTGGTTGGTTTGTTTGTTTTGGCTGCACGGGCCAGCTTGTGGGATCTTAGTTCCCTGACCAGGGATTGAACACAGGCCCCGGCAGTGAAGGCGCCGAGTCCTAACCACTGACCCACCAGGGAATTCCTTACATCGCTCAGTTTTTATAATAAGCATATAATGGGGAACATTCTCTTGATTAAAATTTTTGTTCTTGGTCCAAAGCAAAAGTTTGGATTTCGCTGTGGAGATCCAATGGGGCTTCGTTGAAGGAAGGCAGGTAGTGGAGTGAACTGACCAAGGCTGAGGGCACCATGGGGTGTTAACTGAAGGGGGTCATGGATGAGGCAGAGGAGTCAGGCAAGGGGATGTTTGCACCAGAGCAGGAGAGAAATGACTAATGCTTTGGTGGTGGAAATGAAGAGGAAAGGACAGATACAAGAATCCTTTAGGAGTTAGTTGGCCTGCCTGGGTCACATGATGGGGGAGAGGAAACCAGGGAAAAGGCGTAAT
Source organism: Balaenoptera acutorostrata (assembly GCF_949987535.1). NCBI lineage: Eukaryota > Metazoa > Chordata > Mammalia > Artiodactyla > Balaenopteridae > Balaenoptera > Balaenoptera acutorostrata. Next base: position 5,979,068 of record NC_080084.1, on the reverse strand, counting down.
ATTCTCTCTGGCATCCTGGAAGCCCTCCACGCCCACCCCTGTGTTGCCTTCTGGGGAGCAGACATACTTGATCCTCCCCTACCAGGCTCCGGATTCCATCACTCGGCACCAGATGCAACTTGGTCCTGCTGAACGGCATCCACGTGTGAGCAAGGTCACAGCTGAGGCCGCTGCAACCCTCTCCCCTGTCCTGGCAGCGAATTCCGCTGTGTGGACAGACAACTAAGCGGTGTAAGAACCTGACAATTGATCTCCCCATCTTAATCAGGTCCCCGCTCTGCCTTACTTGGGTTTCCATTGTAATGGTTGGAGATCCCATGAAATTTAGGATTTCTCATCCAGCTAATAACCCTCATGAAGGGTGAATTCCTTCAGATGTGGCTCAAGTCATGTTCCTTAGCAGCTGACGGTAGCACAAGGCGGGAAGGTGGGTGGGTCTGCAGGTACCCGCAAGGCCAGATCCTCTGTTGGCTTAGATGTAAATGTTTTGATGGGAACCACCGCAAACCTCACGGGACTCCACGAAAGCAACTCAACCAGTGCAATCAGGTTCCAAGAGGTGTGGTCCCTCCTCACCTGGAGAAAGCTGATGTTCACAGATACGGACGCATTTGAAACTCCCATGTGTGATGCATGGTGACCGTGGCCGCATAGCTTTCAGTCCAGCGATTGCCACCTTCATGGTTTCCTTTCAGCCTTGTTGGGCTACCACCGGCCAGTCCCTTTTGAGGACCCTGAACTTCTCCCAAGTGCATTTATTTCGGTACTTACGTGGCACTTCAATCCACGCAATCTTTCTTAACATCCCATGTGGGATTATTGGACCAAGTGGCCACAGATAGATTTAGTTAATGGAAAAGGCTTTATGACACATACACCTGATGTTAAGAGGATAAACTGGGACAGAGATAGCCTCCGTGTGAAAAAAAATTCATTGATTCTATTTCTTTTTCTGAATGGCTATGTGAAACCTTGAGTTGCTGTCACTTCTACGTTCAAACCTCCAAGCGTTTGTAGGATCCACGCTATGCATTGCTCTTGGAAGCTGCTGGGAATTCTCTTTCTATTCCATCCGAAGTCCCCTCTCCTTCCACAGGCCCTCCTTCTAGCTGGGTTTGGCAGTGAGCTGTTCAACTCCTACCTTTCGGGAACCCACCTGGACCGTCTCATGATAACTTTACTTTGCTCATTCTGAGTTCTGTCACCCCCTAACTCCTGGGGTACAATTTCTTTATCAGCCAAGGGCACAAACCTTATAAGTGCTTCTTGAGGAAAAAGTCTACAGCATGGTTTTGTCTGCTTATTCACCTCACCTGCGAGGGCTACCATCTTACTGGGTAAGATGTAAGGCACACATCTTACCCTTACTGGGTAAGATGTCCTGGGACCTCTGTTTACGTCGGACTTTGCTCCCTTTGCTACGGGTGCTCCCCAATCTTCTAGACCTGCTTTAGGGAGCCTGGGTTCGTACAGAGGCCGGCTGCTGATGCCCTCCCATCTGGTGAGGGTCTACGAAGTGACGAATGGCACATGGGTTCCCAGTCCCTCTTTAGGGGACAGTATCCAAATCCATGTCTACGATCAGTCCTTTCAGATGGTTCCAGAGCAGCTGATCCAGCCCCCCTACCCCCATCACCCACTTACCAGCAAAGCTTGCAATACATGTGTTTCACGATCCCAGGCTCTGCTGGGGACATGCTGATTGGGCATGAGATCCAGGCTTCTAAGCAAGGTTAGTGGTGGGAGCCAAGGACATCCCATGCTCCCCAGAGCTCACCAAGTGTTCAAGGATTATGTATGTGCCTGTCAACTGCTCAGCACTAAGGCCTCTTCTTCAGCACAAACCAGGAAGCTGTTCATTCCCTTGTGGCCACAGACCTGAAAACTCTGTCTTCTTTCCCCCTTTCAGCAGCTGCCACCTCCACTCCAGAGCTGTCCTCCCCTCTCCCTAAGCCTGCTGACCAGTGAGCCACAAGGCTACTCACTCCTAACTTCAGAGCTGTTCCCCACAAAGGAGCACATAGGACTTTGGGGCGTAATTTCTATTTGTTGTGGAGGGAACATGGAGATGTTAAGAAAGTTGGAAATTTGTTAATTAGTGGCTCCTGATCTAACTCACCTGAGAAACTTTGGAGCTGGCTAAGGCTTCACCCCACGATGTTAATTCCAAGGGTAGTTCTTTTCTTTTCTTTTCTTTTATTGAAGTATAGTTGATTTACAATGTTGTGTTAATTTCTGCTGTACAGCAAAGTGATTCAGTTATATATATATATTCTTTTTCATATTCTTTTCCATTATGGTTTATAATAGGATATTGAATATAGTTCCCTGTTCTCTACAGTAGGGCCTTGTTGTCCATCCATTCTCTATATAATAGTTTGCATCTGCTAAACCCAAACTCCCAATCCATCTCTCCCTCTCCTCCACCCCTTGGCAACCACAAGTCTTCTCTATGTCTGTAAGTCTGTTTCTGTTTCATAGATAAGTTCATTTGTGTCATATTTTAGATTCCACATATAAGTGATATCATATGGTATTTGTCTTTCTCTTTCTGACTAACTTAGAATGATCATCTCTAGGTCCATCCATGTTGCTGCAAATGGCATTATTTCATTCTTTTTTTTTATTTTAAGAAATTAACATTTCTCAATATAAATTTGTTTTTATTTATTTATTTTTCGTTGCATTGGATCTTCATTTGCTGCACGCAGGCTTTCTCTAGTTGCGGCGAGCGGGGGCTACTCTTCGTTGCGGCGGGTGGGCTTTTCATTGCGGTGGCTTCTCTTGTTGCAGAGCATGGGCTCTAGGCACACGGACTTCAGTAGTTGTGGCACGTGGGCTCAGTAGTTGTGGCTCGCGGGCTCTAGAGCACAGGCTCAGTAGTTGTGGTGCACGGGCTTAGTTGCTCCACAGCACGTGGGATCTTCCCAGACCAGGGCATGAACCTCTGCCCCCTGCATTGGCAGGAGGATTCTTAGCCACTGCGCCACCAGGGAAATCCCTCATTCTTTTTTATGGTTGAGTAATATTCCATTGTACATATGGGCCACATCTTCTTTATCCATTCCTTTGTTGATGGACCCTTAGGTTGTCTCCATGTCTTGGCTCTTGTGAATAGTGCTGCCATGAACATTGGGGCGCATGTGTCTTTTCAACTCAGAGTTTTGTCCAGATATAGGGCCCAGGAGTGGGATTGGTGGATCATATGGCAACACTATTTTTAGTTTTTTGAGGAACATCCATACTGTTCTCCATAGTGGCTGCACCAATTTACATTCCCACCAACAGTGCAGGAGGGTTCCTAAGGGTGATTCTTGCTACCCTACTACCCTCTTGCAACTGAAGCTCTTATGAGTGCTTCTTGGAAACCCCTTTTCCAACCCCAAAATGTAAGCTGAACAGTGTCTTGCCTCATATGAGACATTTCTGTCTCTGGAATAGTCTCTTCTGGGTGTTTTAGCTGTTTGTGGAATACCCTCCCTTGCTAAGGGCCTGCCTCAGACTCTCAGAGGAGAGGATGCTCATCCCTATCATTCTCACTATTCTCACCTGTAGGGGGCAGAGTAATGCCCCTCCCCAAAGATGTCCACATCTGTGATGGTTGGTTTTATGTGTCCACTTGGTTGGGCTATACACCCAGTTATTTAATCAAACACTAATCTAGGTTCTGTTATGAGGGCATTTTATAGATGTGGTTACCATCCACAATCAATTAATTGACTTTAAGTGAAGGGGATTATCCTCAATAATGTGGAAGCGCTTCATCCAATCAATTGAAGGTATTAAGAGCAAAAACTGAGGCTTGCCGGAGAGGAAGAAATTCTACAAAAAGAGCTATTCAAATCACAAAGTTCAAGGGGTGACAGAAGACTCAAGCCCTGTTGTCCAAGTGATCTGGGCCAGAAAGCATATAGCTATCCTCAGCCTCAGAGTCACAGGTTTTTATAAAACTTGTTCATTTTATATTCATTTTAATAAAATTTATCATTCATTTATAAAACATGTATTACTATTAAATGTTATGATGTTTCAGGGCTGCAACAAGGCCCTGGGCATTACCTCAATTGAGGACAGTCCAGGATGATGCAGGAATCAAGTAGAACTTGGGGGAGAACAGTGTCCAGTCTTGGAACTAGAGACTGGCAAGAACCATCAGCTGGCCTGAGGTTCAAGTCTGGGCTCCAGCCCCAGGAGGCCACCTGCACTGAAGGCTGGTGCTGCAAATGGGCCACCTACAGACAGGTTCAGAGAAACTTGTAACCTCATGTCCTCTCCTACCCCATCCCCTGCCCACTCCTACTGCAGGCTTAGACAACCAGCCCACATCCACTGATGGGAAGAGCATTCTGAATAAGCTTGCTTTTGAAAGTTTGAGACCTATTATAGAAACCTATTGCTGTATAATTTATAATTTACACCCAAATTTATGATGTAAAATAATAACCATTTTATAATGCTTATAGATTGCATGGCCAGGTATTCTGACAAGATGCAGTACTCCACCATATCTGGGACCACAGTGGGAGGATTGAAACAGTTGACAGTAACTCGTATGGTTGAGGGGTGGAATCATTTATTCACTTACATGTCTGGGGCCTGGGCTGGGAAAACTCAAAAGTTGGCTTAGCTTTTAGACTGTCACAGGCCACAGGTGAGTCAAGGAACTCAGCCCACATTCAAGGGGAGGGGAATTAGACTCTACTTCTCCCAATGAGATAGTGACACATCACATTGCAGAAAAGCATATGGGCCCTCAAGTTAATAAAGGACATCTACAAAAAACCCACAACTCACTTTATACTTAAGAGTGAAAGAATGAATATTTCACCTCTGAGATTAGGAATAAGACAGAGAGCTCCCCTCTCACCACTTCTAGAAGTTGACAATTAGGCAATAAAATGAAATAAAAGGCATCCAGTTTAGAAAAAAAGAAGTAAAAACTATCTTTACTTGCAGATGGCACGATCTTGTGTATAAAAAATCCTAAAGAATTCATTAAGAAAACTATTAGAACTAATAAACAAGTTCAACAAGGTTGTAGGATACAAAATCAGTATATACAAAATCAATTGTATTTCTATATACTTGAAATGAACAATTCGAAAATAAAACTGAGAAAATAAAACAAAATAGTTGGAAACAGATTTAACAAAAGTGTGAAACTACACTCTGAAAACAACAAAGCATTGCTGAAAGACATTAAAGAAGATCTAAATAAATGGAAAGATATACCATGTTCATGGAACAGAAGACTGCATATTTTAAAATGACAATACTCCCCAAACTGATCTACAGATTCAATGCAATCCCTACAAAAACTTCAGCTGGCTTCTTTGTAGAAATTGACAAACTGATCCTAAATTCATATGGAATTGCAAGGGACCTAGAATAGCAAAAACAATCTTGAAAAAGAAGAACGAAGTTGGAAGACTCATGTTTTCCAATTTCAAAACTTACTATAAAGCTACAGTAATCAAGACAGTGTAATACTGGCATAATACTAAACGTATAGATCATTGAAATAAAATTGAGAGTATAGAAATAAACCTATACATTTATGGTCAATACATTTTGGTTTTTGACAGGGGTGCCAAGACATTCAATAGGAAAAAAACCAGAATAGTCTTTTCAACAAATGGTGTTATGAAAACTGTATATCTACATGAAAATATTCTCACACCATATACAAAAATTAACTCAAAATGGATCAAAACTTAATTATCAGAGTTAAAACTATAAAATTCTTTGAAGAAAACACAGGCATAAATCTTCATGACCTTGGATTAAACAATGATTACTTAGATACAACATCAAAAACACAAACAACAGAAGAAAAAATAAATTAGACTGCATCGAAATTGAAAACTGTTGTGCTGCAAAGGACACCATCAAGAAAGTGAAAAGGCAAGCCACTAATGGAAGAAAATATTTGCAAATCATATATCTGATAAGGGTCTTGTATCTAGAATATATAAAGAATGCTTACACCTCAGTAATAAAAAGACAATCCAATTAAAAATGGGAGAAGGATCTGAATAGACATTTCTCCCAAGAAGATATACAAATATGAATGTTCAACATTGTTAGTCATCAGAGAAATGCAAATAAACACCACAATAAGACATCACTTTGCACTCAGTAGGATAGTTATAATTTAAAAAACAGATAATAACAAGGTTAATGAGGATTGGAGAAATTGGAACCCTCATACACTACTGATGGGAATGCAAATAGTACATCTACTTTGGAAAACAGTCTGGTAGTTCCTCAAAAGGTTAAACATAGAGTAACCATATGACCCAGCAATTCCACTCCTAGGTATATACCCAAGAGAAATAAAAAGATATGTGTACAAGAAAACCCATACAAAAATGTTTGTGGCAGCATTATTCATAATAGCCAAAATATGGAAACAACTCAGATGTCCACCAACTGATGAATGGATGAATAAAATGTAGTTTCATACAATGGAATGTTATTCAGGCATAAAAAGAAATGAAGTTCTGATACTTGCTACAACATGGATGAAATTGAAAATATCATGCTACATGGATGGACCTAGAGATTGTCATACTGAGTGATGTAAGTCAGACAGAGAAAGAGAAATATCATATGACATTGCTTATATGTGGAATCTAAAAAGAAATGACACAAATGAACTTATTTACAAAACAGAAACAGACTTGCAGAGTTAGAGAAGGAACTTATGGATTCCAGTGTGGAAGGGTGGGGGGAAGGAATAGTAAGCGAGTTTGGGATCGACATGTACACACTGCTATATTTAAAATGGAGGGACTTCCCTGGTGGCACAGTGGTTAAGAATCCACCTGCCAGGGCTTCCCTGTTGGCGCAGTGGTTGGAAATCTGACTGCCAATTCAGGGGACACGGGTTCATGCCCCGGTCCGGGAAGATCCCACATGCCGCGGAGCGGCTGGGCCCATGAGCCACAACTACTGAGCCTGCGCTTCTGGAGCCTGTGCTCCGCAACGGGAGAGGCCGCGACAGTGAGAGGTCCGCGCACTGCGATGAAGAGTGGCCCCCGCTCTCCGCAACTGGAGAAAGCCCTTGCACAGAAACGAGGACCCAACACAGCCAAAAATAAATAAATAAATAAATTTATAAAAAAATATAAACAGGCATAGTTAAAATTAAAAAAAAAAAAAGAATCCACCTGCCAATGCAGGGGACACGGGTTCCAGCTCTTGTCTGGGAAGATCCCACATGTCGCGGGACAACTAAGCCCGTGCACCACAACTACTGAGCCTGCGCTCTAGAGCCCGTGAGATGCAACTACTGAAGCCCACTTGCTCTAGGGCCGGTGTGCTGCAACTACTGAGCCCACATGCTGCAACTACTGAAGCCCGTGCGCCTAGAGCCCATGCTCCACAGCAAGAGAAGCCACCGCAATGAGAAGCCCGCATACTGCAGTGAAGAGTAGCCCCCACTTGCCATAACTAGAGAAAGCCCGTGCACAGTGACGAAGACCCAATGCAGCCAAAAAAAAAAAGGATACTCAACAAGGACCTACTGTATAGCACAGGGAACTCTACTCAATATTATGTAACAACTTAAATGGGAAAAGAATTTGAAAAAGAATAGATACATGTGTATGTATAACTGAATCACTTTGCTGTACACCTAAAACTATCACAACATTGTTAATCAACTATACTCCAGTATAAAATAAAAAGTTAAAAAAAAAAGAAAATATCATGCTAAGTGAAAGAAGCCTGTCGTAGAAAACCACATATTGTGATTCCATTTATATGAAGTTTCCAGAAGAGGTAAATCTATAGAGAGAGAAATTAGAGATTTTGGTTGCTTAGGGCTGGGGAGGAGGAAATGATTCCTGGATAAGTGGTGGCTTTTGGGAGGGGGTGATGGAATGTTCTAAAATTGATTATGGTGATGGTTGCACAACTCTGAATATATTAAAACCATTGAATTGAACATGTTAAAGAGGTAGATTATATGGCAGGTGAATTACGTCTCAATAAAACTGTTATTAAAAAAAGGAAATGGGATGAAAGTCATTACGGCAGCTGTCATTAGAAAATAGAATCAACTCAGTGCCTGAGCAAAGCTGAGCTGGTGAGAGGTGGGTGACCACATCTACAGGGCATGGAAGGTTTGGGGAAGGACTGACAGACTATAGCACCTGGGCCCTCCAAAATCTGGCCTTCGAGTCATTCCAGAGTGCCCCCAGGTGACCATGATTGGCCCAGGAGTGGTTCATGGCTGTGGCCAACACACCAAATGCATACCAGAGGCTATTTCAGTGGAGGACTGGAAATGACCCCTGTCCTGCCCGGAGTATGGATTCTCATGCCTGGTCTCAGAAACTGACCTGGTCAGGCCCATTTGCTTACCTACTATGCCTCTCTCTTCCTTCCTTCCTTCCTTCCTTCCTTCCTTCCTTCCTTCCTTCCTTTCCTTCCTTCCTTCCTTCCTTCCTTCCTTCATTTCCTTCCTTCCTTCCTTTCCTTCCTTCCTTCCTTCATTTCCTTCCTTCCTTCCTTTCCTTCCTTCCTTCCTTCCTTCATTTCCTTCCTTCCTTTCCTGCCTGCCTGCCTTCCTTCCTTCCTTTCTTTCTTTCTTTCCTTCTTTCTTTCTTTCATTCATTCACTTTCTTTCTTTCTTTCTTTCATTCATTCACTCTTTCTTTCTTTCTTTCTTTCTTTCTTTCTCTCTTCTTCATTCTTTTCTGGAGGGGGTGAAGGATATAAAGTGAGTCCTGCAGAATTTAACTGATCTATATGCAGAGTTCCTAATCACTGAAGTCCTGCTTGACGCTTAGTTCTCTCCCTAGAGACCCCCTCTCCAACAATTCCCCACTCCTAATCCCTACCCCGAATACTTTTATAGTCTTTGAATATGTGGAAAGAGGCTGCTGCTTTTGGCCCTGGGACTACCCAAAGGCCTCAGGAAGAAAACCTGCTGAGGCTAGGACCAGGCATCTATGCCCTGTCATATCTTATCTTAGGATAGTGTCTTATCCAGGAACTACAAGTTCTACCCCCTATTGATAATCAGTTCCACCTCTCTATCCTCCTAGTTTCCTGTGTGCTTCCAGGGACCCCTCTAACTTCAGGACCTCACCTTAACCAATTCTCTAGTGTCTAAATTTACTTGTTATCCACCTACCCCCTCCCAAACACTCCCCTCCTGACTGCTTGTTCACTCTCCTGATGGAGGCCAACAGACGCCACACATCTGACCCCCCTGGGCTTTGCAACTTGGCCCCAAAGGCAACTGATGCGGTTCTAGAACTCTTGGTTCTAGTCTAAGCTGGTCAGGTGGGATCATCACTTTTAGGCACCTACAGGTAATCCTGGGTCTGGTGGCACCTGCCCCTTTAAGACCTACTCCCTGCCTGATGGGGACATGACAGCTAAATATAAAAAAGACCTTGCTTTGCCAAAAGCCTGGTGTCCATAGTATTAATTGCCTGATCTTAGTCCGTGTCTGCACTTCACAACATCTTCGCCTTCTCTGTGACCGAGCCCCTGTGCCTGTCCATTTCTGGATATTCATGTCCACAGCCTCCGGTCTCACGGCTAGTCCTTGCCTTACGGCTTATCACCTTCTGGCCCAGCCGGTCTGAGCAACAGGGGAGATGACCTTCTGCTTGGCCCAGGCCATTCTCCTGCTGACAGCCCCCATGTACAGGCCAAGCGAGCCTGGGCCTCTGGATGCTACTCTGGCTCCTAGAGGGTCAGATGGCCCATGAACTCCTGGCCCACAGACCCTGGCACCCCTTCACTTCACAGCTACCTTGGGAGGGGAAATTGAGAATTTGATGGAGCAACTGGGAGACAGAACGGGAGAACCGTACCCTTCACAGCTCTGCAAGGATGCATGTTTAGCAGGACAGTTCGAGAACATTTGGAAGGAAGGAACTACCTTAGAGCCATAAAGAGCCCTCTCCTCTTCACAAAGTGGCTGTAACAGCCAGAAGTTCTGGACCTGTCCCAGAAGAGCCAGCCAAGAGGTGGGCAGCCCACTCTCCATAGTAGAGCCAGCATGGTGGGTGTTAGCACGGTTGTGCTTAGGATTGCTTAACTGGGCAGGGTTTCTTTTTTTTTTTTTAATATTTATTTATTTATTTGGTTGCACTGGGTCTTAGTTGCAGCAGGCAGGCTCCTTAGCTGTGGCGTGTGATCTCTTAGTTGCGGCATGCATGTGGGATCTAGTTCCCTGACCGGGGACCAAACCCATGCCCTCTGCATTGGGAGCGCGGAGTCTTACCCACTGGACCCCTAGGGAAGTCCCCTGGGCAGAGTTTCTTACTTGAACTAGTACATCAAAAATTAAACCAGTGAGGTAGGTCTAAGCCAAGTCCTTGAAGAAGAGCCAAAAATCAAGGCACAGAGTTCCAAAAATGCCTAATGGTGCCCTGCATGATGAAACTGCTTAGGCCCCAAAGAGGGCAAAGCAGCCTGGTGGAGGCTGGCAGTGGCTGAGCGCCCGCACCCATCTGCCTGCTAGCTCCCACAGTTCCTGGGCAGAGGCTCTGCTTGCTGGGCTGAAGGTGCGCTTGGCTCCTCTCTAGCGTGGCTCTCAGAGCCCCCGCTGTCCACGGCGTTGCTCATGAGCTGCCCAAACAGACGTGGAGGCTCCAGGTCATTCCCCGTCTCAGGAGACATGGTCAAATTTCAGCGCAATCTGCAACCTCCACTGCCCACCTCCCCCAACCTAACCACCTGTCAGGCTGACCATCAAGTGTGGAAAGGGTGCTGTGATACCACTTACGTCAGCAGCAGACGGGTTCAGCCACTTCTTCCAGCAGAATTCTCAACGGCTGCCATTCATTCCTCCACTCTGAATTCACTGGTGCTCGACCGTGGTAGCTGTAACTTCTTCCCAGACATTTTCCTCCCCAGTGCTGGTTATAGAGCTCTTACTTCTCGTAGGGAATTCATACTATGTGTCTCAAATGGGGTCAGGCCCCCATCTCCCACCACAGAGCTGGGCAGATGAATCAGGTCTGGATAATTCTATCGGATCATCCCCTGGTCATAATGGTGGTTCAGGAAAGAGCATGTGATCCAAATCAGGCCAACCAGCAGAAGACTTGGGACTTTTGCTGGTGCTATCAGGAAAAAGGTGTTTTCTTTTCTATGAGATCACTAGCTGAAGGATGATATAAACACAGTATTGCCTTTAGCCATCTTTGCTTCCGCAAGGAAAGAGCATGGCCGTGATCGAAACCAACACTGAGGAAAGCAAAAGCAGGAGATGAAGCAAGACATGGAGTCTCGAGGACAAGTTGTTTTTTTTTAAAATGCATTTTTATTTATTTATTTATTTATTTTGGCTGTGTTGGGTCTTCGTTGCTGCACGGGCTTTCTCTAGTTGTGGCGAGCGGGGGCTACTCTTCGTTGCGGTGCGCAGGCTTCTCATTGCTGTGGCTTCTCTTGTTGCAGAGCATGGGCTCTAGGCGTGTGGGCTTCAGTAGTTGTGGCACGCGGGCTCAGTAGTTGTGGCTCGCGGGCTTTAGAGTGCAGGCTCAGTAGTCGTGGCACATGGGCTTAGTTGCTCCGCGGCATGTGGGATCTTTCCGGACCAGGGCTCGAACCCGTGTCTCCTGCATTGGCAGGTGGATTTTCAACCACTGCGCCACCAGGGAAGCCCTCGAGGACAAGTTTAAGTCCTCGGATGAGTTATGCCTGAAGAGAGGTTGCCTCTGTGCTCTTTAGTTACACAAGCCAATGGTTTCCCTTTCCACCTTGGTTAGCTCCATTGGTTTGACCACCGCAGCTGAAAGGTCCTCCCTGTTACATACTCTTCCTCTGGTGCTGTTTCTATGCCCAGTTCTCTGCATCCTCCACTCCCAGATGCCCCCGCAGCAGACCAGGACTTAGAGTGTGGGGCAGCTAAGGATAAGAAATACAGTATTTGAGAAGGGTTTAGTTACAAAGGTTAGTTCCCCCAAATGTGAGTAGGGTATAAGGGACGCTCACAAAACACTAGACAACAACCTGGACCCTGTACCCCAAGAGAATGAGCGGGGGAAAAGCTTGCCTGCAACCTGGAGCAGAGTCATGCAGATTAAGCTTCCCTGAGAGAACCAGTGACACAGCCAGCCCAAGGTGACGTCGTGGGGAACCAGGGGGACAAATACTCTGGCCTCATTCTCCCCCCTACTTCGGGTTTCCTGATGGTTCTCCCTAGTGACTGAACCCAACCAGAAGAGGGAGGGAGGAGGCTAAATTATACAGGTCAGCCTCCCAGGGCAGGAATCAGGGCAGAGAGGAGTGGAGAGTGTTTCTGGGGGCAAACAGAAAATACGCAGCACAGAGGCATTATTCCCCATATCAGAGGGCCCCAGGATGACCAAATGAGAAGTTCATGGCTCTGGACAGTTAGCCAAATTCACACCAGAGGAGGTCATTTCAGTGGAGAACTGGGAAGGGTCTAGTCTTGGCCAGAGCATAGATTCTGGAGCTTGTTCTCAATATTTGCACTGGTCAACCCAATTTGGCCTCCCTTCCATTCATCTTCTCAATTTCCCTCTGGCTCTTCCCACACATTGGCTGCCACAGCCCCACTCTGCACACCACATATCCCTCCTCCCTCCCACAGAGCAGAGATACTGAACAATATGTACATTACAAGCTGTTCCGGACTCGCAGTTTCTGGAGGCCAGTGACAATACCAAGTGGACCAGAGGAGGCATAGTCTCAGAGCACACCTGGAGACTCACAGCCCCATTGAGCAAGACCTCACCTGTGTGACAGCCTTTAACTGGGAGAACCAGGAGAATCCTACCACAACCCAGGCTGTAGAGTGGGCTGGGGTAGTTGGTGTCCAGAGGACAGCTCAGTGCAGGGTAGCTCCAATGGGCCACGCTTCCTCCATAGCTCCCCACTGGCTTGGCCAGGGTTTTGTTGCGCCTATCTCACAGTTCACGTTCTTTCTCTGCCTAATCCTGTCACCTCCACCTCCTGTTGGTAGCTGGTGATCCCTCATAAACATCTTTGTTTCAGTGTCTGCTCCTGGAGAATCCAACCTTGGACAACAGCAATTAGGGAAGACTTTCTGTAGCTCCTAACACCAAACCTTCAGACTTATTTCCGTCTGTGCTCTGTGCCTTTCCTCCTGTGACAAGGGGTGAACTGCACACTGGATGATCCTCTCCATTTGTTTACTAGGTCCTGTCCCAGCTCACCTGTCACTCAACCAGCTTGCCCCACCTAGCGATTGCTCTTCTTCTGTGTACATTTTCCTTGTTCTACTGGACCATTTCCATTAGCATATAAACCTACTGCTACTTCTCCCACTGAAGAAGCAAACCAATGCCCTCTTTGGTCCTCCTACCTCTTCCAGCCTTTGCCTCATTTCTCTTCCTCTCTTTAGAACAAAAATTCTTTTGTTCTTTTATTTAGTTTTTAACTAATTTTCATTGGAGTATAGTTGCTTTACCATGTTGTGTTAGTTTCTACTGTACAGCAAAGTGAATCGGCTATATGTATACATATATCCCCTCCTTTTTGGATTTCCTTCTCCTTTAGGTCACCACAGAGCACTGAGTAGAGTTCCCTGTGCTATACAGTAGGTTCTCACTAGTTATCTCTTTTATACACAGTAGTGTATATATGTCAATCCCAATCTCCCAATTCATCCTGCCCCGCCTTCCCCCTTTGGTATCCATAACATTTGTTCTCTACGGCTGTGTCTCTATTTCTGCTTTGCAAATAATAGAACAAAATTGTTTAAACGAGTTGCTCTCATTTCTCACCTCCCATTCTTTCTCGAACCCCATCACTCCATTGAAACTTCTCTGACCTTGTTCTCCCAAAACTTCCACATTGCTGAATCTAATGAAAAATCCTCTGTCTCAATCTTACTTGACTTATCAGCAATGTTAGATACACTTTCTTTTCTTCAGGACCACCCTCACCTGGCTTTCCTCTCTGACCAATTCTCAGCCTCCTTCTCTGGTCCCTCCCCATCTTCCTCACTTCTAATGTTGGTATGGCTTTGGATGTCTTCTCTTTTCTATTCACACCCACTCCCTAGATAACTTCATCCACCCTTGGGCCTTTATAAACACTCTCTGTATGCTGGCAGTTCTCCCTCCAGCCCTGACTTTTTCCCTGAATCTCCCAAGTGGAATATCAAACTACCTACTTACTCCATTTCCACGCCCCTTAGTCTGACACCAACTGGGTGTACTGCAATATGACTCAATTCTGATGATACTCACCGGTGTCTCCAGGCCACCACCCTTCAGCCTGACTGGCTACAAATATGGGGATTCCCAGGACGCACTCAGATTCAGTAATTCCTTTAGAAGGACTCACAGAACACACTGAAAGTGCTATGCTTACGATTAGTTTTATTATAAAGGATACACATAGTTGGGACCTTGCGGGGAGTGCAGAGCTTCTATACCCTCTCCTCATGGAATCAGGGTGCATAACCCTCCTGACACAGCACTGTGCCCATCAAACAGGAGACTCCTCCAAGCCTCCATGTCCAGAGTTTTCATTGGGGCTTCATTTCGTAAGCATGATCGATTAACTCTCATTGCCCAAGTTACTACACTCAATCTCCAGCCACCCTCCCCTCCCCTGAGGTCAGGCTGGCCCAAAGTTCCAACCCTCTAATCATGTGGTCAGTCTTTCTGGTGACCAGCCCCCATCCTGAGGCCATCTAGGGGCCACCATGAGTCACCTCATTAGCATAAATTTATTTATTTTTGGCTGCGTTGGGTCTTTGTTGCTGCACGCGGGCTTTCTCTAGTTGCGGCAAGTGGGGGCTACTCTTCACTGCGGTGCACGGGCTTCTCATTGCAGTGGCTTCTCTTGTTGCGGAGCACGGGCTCTAGGCGTGCAGGCTTCAGTAGTTGTCGCATGCAGGCTCAGTAGTTGTGGCGCACGGGCTTAGTTGCTCTGCGGCATGTTGGGTCTTCCCAGACCAGGGCTCGAACCCGTGTCCCCTGCATTGACAGGCAGATTCTTAACCACTGCACCACCAGGGAAGCCCCACCTTGTTAGCATAGCAAGACACTCCTACCACTCAGGAAATGCTCAGCATTTTCTAAGCTCTGTGCCAGAAACCTGGGACAAAGATGAGATAGATTCTTTATTATACCACACTACTCAACAGCTCCGCTTGGAAACATCTCAAACTTAACCTGTCCCAAGCTGACCTTCTGATGTTTCAGCTCAGACCTGCTCCCCTTGTACTCTTGTTCATTTCAGTAAAGAGTTACAGTCTCTTTCTTCCTAGGCGCTCAGGCCAATAACTTTAAAGTCATTCTTTTTAAATTTTTCTTTATATTCTTTTTTTTAATTAAGCTTTCTAAAAATTGAAGTATAGTTGTTTTACAATGTTGTGTTAATTTCTGCTGTACAGCAAAATGATTCAGTTATACATATATACATTCTTCTTTTTTTTAGTTTATTTATTTATTTATTTTTGGTGGCATTGGGTCTTCGTTGTTGCGCATGGGCTTTCTCTAGTTCTAGTTGCGGCGAGCGAGGGCTACTCTTCCTTGCGGTGCACGGGCTTCTCATTGCGGTGGCTTCTCTTGTTGCGGGGCATGGGCTCTAGGTGCACAGGCTTCAGTAGTTGTGGCACGCAGGCTCAGTAGCTGTGGCGCACGGGCTTAGTTGCTCCACGGCATGTGGGATCTTCCCAGACCAGGGCTCGAACCCATGTCCCCTGCATTGACAGGCAGATTCTTAACCACTGCGCCACCAGGGAAGCCCCTACATTCTTTTTTTAAAAAATTCTTTTCCAGTATGGTTTATCCCAGGATATTGAATATAGTTCTCTGTGCTCTACAGTAGGACCTTGTTTATCCATTAAAGTCATTCCTGACTCTTCTCTCTCACACTTCACACCCAGTCTTCTGGCAAATCTTCTTGGCCCTACCTTCAATTATATAGAGAGTCCAACTACTTCCACTCTCTCTACCAAGGCTACCCTGGTCATTTCTCACCTTCATTATCGCAGTAGGCTTTTACCTGGAATCCCTGCTTTCAGTTCCCTGACTTCCTGCCACTCCCAGGTGATAAAAGAGAGGAGGAAACACCAAGCATCCAGTCCTCACAGGTGGAGGCAGGAGGGACTGAGTAGAAAGACACTCTCTCTGTATTAGAGAAAACAGAATGTTTATAAAGCAGCCCAAGAACTTGGAAGATGAAAAAAATGCGAGTGGTCCAGTAACAATGAGAAGATGCAGTAATGGGGAGGAGATGATGGTTCCCCCCTTTTATTGGCATTCTTTTTTGGAGCTTTATTGAGATAGACCTCACATATCATTAAACCTGCTCGTTTAAAGTATATGGTTCTGGGACTTCCCTGGTGGTCCAGTGGTTGAGCATCCGCCTTCCGGTGCAGGGGATGCGGGTTCGATCCCTGGTTGGGGAACTGAGATCCCACACGCCTTGGGGCAACTAAGCCCATGTGCTATGGAGCCAGCGCACCACAACTAGACAGAAACCCATGCGTGGCTGCTAAGACCTAATGCAGCCAAATAAATAAATAAATATTTTAAAAAAATAACGTATATGGTTCAATGGTTTTTAGTATATTCACAAAGCTGTGCGAGCAGCACCACAATCTAATTTTAGATTTTTTTCACCTCCCCCCAGAGAAACTCCATATCAGCTGTCCCTTCTCATTTCCACTCGGCCTTGCTCCTACTCCAGGCGAATCTACCCTCCTCTGTCCCTAGAATTTACCTCTTCTGGATAGTTCACATAAATGGAATCGTATAATATGTGATCTTTGGTCACTGGCTTCTCTCACTTAGCATAGTGCTTTCAAGGTTCATCCTGCTGTAGCATGTATCAGTACTTGCCTTCTCATGCCACTGTGTGGGTACACCAATTTATCTATTCATCAGTTGATGGATATTTGGGTTGTTTCCACTTTTTGGCTTTTATGAATAATGCTGCTATTAAAATTCGTTTACCAGCTTTTGTGTGAACATATGTTTTCAGTTCTCTTGGGTGAACACCCAAGAGTGGAATTGCTGGGTCACATGACAACTCTATGTTTCCCCTGGTGAGGCACCACCACCCCGTTTTCCGCAGCAGACGTACCACTTTACATTCCCACCAGCAACAGCGGCAGAGTCTCATTTCTCCGCATCCTCACCAACACTTGCTATTTTTTGTTTTTTTATTATAGTCTTCTTAGTGGCTATGCAGTGGTATCTCATTGTGCTTTTTTTTTTTTTCCTCCAAATTTATCTATCTATTTATTTATTTATTTTTGGCAGTGTTGGGTCTTTGTTTCTGTACGGGGGCTTTCTCCAGTTGCGGCAAGTGGGGGCCACTCTTCATCGCGGTGCGCGGGCCTCTCACCATTGCGACCTCTCCCGTTGCGGAACACAGGCTCCAGAAGCGCAGGCTCAGCAACTGTGGCTCACGGGCCCAGCCGCTCTGCGGCATGTGGGATCTTCCCAGACCAGGGCTCGAACCTGTGTCCCCTGCATTAGCAGGCAGACTCTCAACCACTGCGCCACCAGGGAAGCCCTCATTGTGCTTTTGATTGGCATTTTCCTGTTGACTAATAATCTTAAGCATCTTCTCATGTGCTTCTTGGCCATTTGTGCGTTTTCTTTGGAGAACTGTCTATACAAACCCTTTGCACATTTTAAAGTTGGGTGTTTGTATTTTACTTGTTGAATTGTAAGTGTTCTTTATATTCTAGATACTTGAGCCTCGTCTGATTATGATTTGCAAATATTTTCTCCCATGTTTTCAGTTACCTTTTAACTTTCTTGATTGTGTCTTTTGAACCTGGATGAAGTCCAATATCTATTTTTGCTTCAGTTGTTTGTACTTTTGGTGTCATACCTAAGAAACTATTGCTAATTCCAGGTCATGCAAATTTATACCTGTTTCCTTCTAAGAGTGATAGTTTTAGCGCTTACATTAAGATCTTTGATCTATTTTGAAGTAATTTAAAATTTTTAATTGTAGCAAAATACACATAGAGTGTGCCCTCTTAACCATTTTTAAGTGTACAGTTCAGTACTGTCAAGTATATTCATATTGTTATGCAATCAATCTCCAGAACTTTGTCCTCTTGCAAAACTGAAACTTTATGCCCATTAAATAACAACAACAACTCCCCATTTCCCCCTTCCCCCAGCCTCTGGCAACTGCCATTCTATTTTCTGCTTCTGTGAATTTGACTCCGTTAGATGCCTGGTATAAATGGAATCATGTAATAATTTGTCTTCTTGTGACTCGCTTATTTCACTTAGAATAATGTCCTGCAGGTTCATCCATGTTGTTGCATATGTCAGAGTTTCCTTCCTTTTTAAGGCTGAATAATTGTCCAGTATGTATAGGGACCACGTTTTGTTCATCCATTCATCCATTGATGGACACTTAGGTTGTTTCCACCTTCTGGCTATTGTGTGAAAAGTGCTGCTATGAGCATGGGTGTGCAAATATTTCTTCAAGTCCTTGACTTCAATTCCTTTAAATATATTCTGAGAAGTGGGATTGCTGAATCATAAGGTATTTCTATATTTAATTTTTTGAGGAACTGCCATACTCTTTTCCACAGTGGCCACACCATTTTATATTCCCACCAGTTATGCAAAAAAAAAAAAGGATTCCAATTTCTCCACAGCCTTATTACCAACACTTGTTATTTTATTTATAATAGCTGTCTTAATGAGCGTGAGGTGATATCTCATTGTGATTTTGATTTGCATTTACCCGATGATTAGTGATGTTGAGCATCTTTCGTATGCTTCCTGGCCATTTGGGGGTTTTTTTGATTTTTTTAAATTATTTTTGGCTGTGTTGTCTTCGTTGCAGTGCGCGGGCTTCTCATTGCAGTGGCTTCTCTTGTGGAGCACGGGCTCTAGAGCACGTGGGCTTCAGTAGATGCGGCACGTGGGCTCAGTAGTTGTGGTTTGTGGGCTCTAGAGCACAGACTCAGTAGTTGTGGCGCATGGGCTTAGGTGCTCCGCGGCATGTGGGATCTTCCCGGACCAGGGCTCAAACCCGTGTCCCCTGCATTGGCAGGCAGATTCTTAACCACTGTGCCACCAGGGAAGCCCCTTCTTGGCCATTTGTATGCCATCTTTGGAGAAATTGTCCATTCAAGTCTTTTGTCCATTTTTTATTTAGGTTGTTTTGTCGCTATTGAGTTGTAGAAGTTCTTTATATATTCTGGATATCAACTCATCACTGATAAGCCGAGTAGTATACTGTGGTGACATTTTCTTTCTTGTACAACTTTGTTTTTCCTGAAATTAACACTTACTTCTTGTTTGTTGGCTTGCTCAGGTTTCTATGTACCCAAATCATTCTTCTTTCACTCTCCAATAGAACTATATAGCCCCTCTCCATTATTTCCCACCTGTCAAATGCACCAGGTAACCTGTCAATCCTCCTCTTCTTCTTCCTCCTCCATCTTCTTTCTTGCTTTCTTCTTTCTTTCCTTCCTTCCTCCCTCCCCACTCCCTCCCTCCCTCCCTCTCCCCTCCCCCCTTCTTTTTCTTTCTTTCTTTCTTTCATCTCTCTCTCCCTTTGAATCCACATAGGTTTTAAATATTTTCTTTTCTTACTGTAAGTTGGTTTTCATTCTTTGACTTGGGTACTCAGTGAGTCCTTTCAGTTTAGATCCTCAGGCCCTTCGGTACTGGGAAATTTACTAGATTAAAATTTTTTCCTTCTCTTCACTTTCTCCATTCTCTATAGCATTCCGGCTAGTAAGATATTAGGCTTCCAGGACTTCCCTGGTGGCACAGTGGTTAAGACGCTGCACTCCCAATACAGGGGGCCCGGGTTCGATCCCTGGTCAGGGAACCAGATCCCACATGCACGCTGCAACTAAGAGTTCACATGCCACAACTAAGACCCAGTGCAACCAAAAAAAAAAAAAAATAGATATTAGACTTCCTGCATTGGTCTACTAATATTTTAATATTTTCTCTACTTTTTTTTCCTATACTTTCTGGGAGATTTCTAGACTTACTCTCCCAGATGTTTTATTGAACTTTTAAGTTAAGATGGCCATACTTAAAATTTCTGAGTTCTTTCTTGGTCTTTGTTCTCTATTGATCCTTTTTCATATTGTTCTGTTCTCATTCCATGCATCCCTTTTACCTCTCTGAAGATACTAATAATAGTTTTTGTTTTCCTCTTCTTCTAATGGAAGATGCTTACAATTACCTTTCCAATTTCTTCTATGATAAAAGACCATTCATATTTTCTACTTTCTCTTGGGTCATTTTTGTCATTTAAATTCTACCTGGAAATTATACATTTCATCTAGATCTTCCAATTCGATGCCACATAATTCATAATTCCATGAAGAAAACTTTTGAAAAACTCTCTTTTATACCCATGGTTACATCTTTCTTATTCTTTTCCATTTTTACTTTCTTTTTTTCCTTGATCAGTTTTCAATGTAATTAATTTCAATTATTACTGTATATTCATTTTCTCTTCATAATTTTTCCCTTTTATCTAATTTAGTAAGATAAATACTTACCTCCTTACATACTTAATCAAGAGACTTCTTATAGAGTTGGGGATTGGCATTAGGGTGCTATATTAGTATAGTAACATGAAAAAATATTAGACAATAAGCTGAGAAAATTCATTGCCTAATTGACTAAATGCAAATGTTCATTAGTCCCTTTATATTCTTTCCTATTTAACTGTATGTGTGCTGCAAGGACTAAGAGATGGATTGAGTAGAAGTTAGTGGGTAGTTTGGCAGCAGTGGGAAGAAATGCCCATGGATGCTTATTCTAGAGATGAGAGAAGATAAAAGAGAAGACTTTGACATCTGCATTAGGTTGTGGCCCTTTCAGAACTTCTGATAGATGAAAACCTACTAAGAGGGCAATCTGGGAGTCTGAAACAAGTAATGACAACTTAAAATTGAATATGGAGGGAAAAAAGAGCATTTTACTCACATACACAGTCAGTGTTATTACCATTGCTTGATAATTTAAGAATAGTACTGGGAATTATTTTATTAGAAAATGTCCAAATATTTTCCTGAACGTGTTTTCAAGCTTAGGAAGAGACCGCTGAAATTATTTTAGCCTCTGAACCCTACCCTCTGATTTTTTAAAATTTTATTTTATTGAAGTATAGTTGATTTACAATGTTGTGTTAATTTCTGCTGTACAGCAAAATGATTCATATATATATATATATATATATATAGTTTTTCATATTCTTTTCCATTATGGTTTATCACAGGATATTGAATATAGTTCCCTGTGCTATAGAGTAGGACCTTGCTGTTTATCCATTCTCTATGTAATAGTTTGCATCTGCTAACCCCAAACTCCCAATCCATCTCTCCCGGAGCCTCCTCCCCTTTGGCAACCACAATCTGTTCTTTATGTCTGTAAGTCTGTTTCTGTTTCATAGATAAGTTCATTTGTGTCATATTTTAGATTCCACATATAAGTGATACATATGGTATTTGTCTTTCTCTGACTTACTTCACTTAGTATGATAATCTCTAAGTCCAATCATGTTCCTGCAAAGGGCATTATTTCATTCTTTTTTATGACTGAGTAATATTCCATTGTACATATATGTATGTATATATATATACATATATATATATACATATATATATATATATACCACATCACATCTTCTTTATCCATTTGTCGATCCTTATCTGTGTTTTTATTATTCATAGTGCATAGTATCCTTATGATCTTAATGGAGATGTTTTTGTTTTGTTTTGTTTTGTTCTTACAGAGGGAGGATATGTTTTTAAATGAAAAGTTCTAATATTTTCTCAAATGTCAGTCTCGTTTTGTTCCTCAGAAACTTGGAGAAAATGGAGCTTTCAGATAAGAATCTAATTTCCCCCAACATCTGATCAGAAAAAATTTCAAACATACAGAAAATTGGAAAGAATTGAACAATGAACACCCATATACCCACAAATTAGGTTACAGTCAGAATTTAATTTTTACTGGCTTGAATTCATATTTGCCTAAGCCACTGAGTGATGTTGAATGGAGTGATAGCTCTACCATAATTACATAGAAAGTATTCTGTGCCTACTGGTAAAGCCAGTGTTTCATAAGAGCTCTGTACTGTGGCCAATTTCATGAATGCTTTAAACAAGCCAACACAGGTCAGCTGTTAGCTGGGTGGAGGAGCTTCCAGAGAGTTCTCTCCAGTTTAAAGAAACAAAACTTCAAACTCAAAAAGTCATCTGGCTTGCTGCCTAAGACACCTACAGATTTTGGCTCTTACGAGGAGGTGTTGTCCCTGGGCATAACCTAGGACTTTCTGGTTGTGCAACAAGGGAGCAACAGCCATTGCTCTGGGCTAGAAGGTGACACAGATAGCAATGAAGAGGAGGGGTAACAGGGATAAAAATCCCCCAACATTGATTTTCCTAGAAAAGTTTTACCCTAAGATTAGTGGTAACTGTCCCTGCAGATGGCACAGGGCTCTCCCCAATGCACTATTTTTTACAAATTCACACAACCTTCTCCAGGGTTTCCAGAGCCACAAAAGCTTTTAAAGAGAAAAGGGAACACAATTCTTTGAAATCGAAGAAAAACAGTGCCAATCATCTCTCTCAGTGGGTTCCAGCTACCGTATGTGATATCACAAGCTATATATTTCAATCATAGTAATTGCTGCATTTTGGCAAATCATCATGTATCTTTGGCTTCTTTCTTTCTCTGGAAGTTCTTCAGTTAAGAACAGCTGCCAAAGCAAAAAGATGGGTGCTCATCAGTGAGCTGCTTCTCACAGAAGAAATAGCATTGTGGCTGAGGAAAACCTATGTCAATACATCTACCGTTCTTATCCTGTAAGAACTGAAGTATATTTCTCATTGCTAAAGCCCCTGGGGACAGCCCTGAATGCACAGCTTTGAACACGAGTGGAATACTTGGGTGAATATTAAAATAATATTTTTAGAATGGGGCTAGAATTTTTAAATGATAAAAGTCCCTCCCTCTTTTGCCTTTCTGAGTGCATGACCTTAACTCTAGATCAAGGATCAGCAAATATTTTCTGTAGGAGCCAAATAGCAAATATTTTTTTAAATTTTATTATAGTGAAGTATAGCTGATTTACAATGTTGTGTTACTTTCTGCTGTTCAGCAAAGTGATTCAGTTATACATTTTATTCTTTTTCATTATGGTTCATCACAGGATATTGAATATAGTTCCCTGTGCTATACGGTAGGACCTTGTGGTTTATCCATTCTCTATGTAATAGTTTGCATCTGTTAATCCCAAACCCCCAATCAATCCGTCCCCCACACCCCACTTGGCAACCACAAGTCTGTTCTCTATGTCTGTGAGTCTGTTTCTGTTTTGTAGATAAGTTCATTTGTGTCGTATTTTAGATTTAACATATAAGTGATATCATATGGTATTTGTCTTTCTCTTTCTGATTTACTTCACTTAAGTAGGATAATCTCTAGGTCCATCCGTGTTGCTGCAAATGGCATTATTTCATTCTTTTCTATGGCTGAGTAGTATTCCATTGTAGATATATACCACGTCTTCTTTATCCATTCATCTGTCGATGGACATTTAGGTTGTTTCCAAGTCTTGGCTCAAACAGCAAATATTTCAGTCTTTGTGGGCCATACAGTCAATCTTACAAGTATGCAACTCTGCCATGGTAGTGCAAAAGCAGCCAGACAATACATAGAGGAATGGGCATGTTTGATTCCAATTCAACTTTATTTATGGACATCTAAATAAAGGCTACATTAGTTATTCACAAAATGCAGACCTCATATTTACTCTGCACAACCAAACTACAGCATGAGTTAAAATTTCATAGGTCCACTACACTGTTTACAATGGATGTTTCCTCAAATATAGTCTAATTCTTAACAGTTAGAAACTTTTAATTCAATTTGTGAAGCCACATCCAACAGGGACCTACTGCATAGCACAGAGAACTATACTCAATATTTTGTAATAACCTATAAGGGAAAAGAACTTGAAAAAGAAACATATATATGTATGACTGAATATATATGTATAACTGAAAGTAACACAACGTTGTAAAGCAACATATTTCAATTAAAAAAATCTGTGAAGCCTCAGGATTAGAGGTTCATACTGAGCCTATATTTTCACCATAATTTGAAAAGTGACGTGTAAAAGTTAAGAAGATAGGTTTTAGAGTCAGTCAGATGTGAATTCAAATCCAGGCTCTGCAGCTTTCTTAGCTGTGTGATATTAGGTAAATGGAAGAACACTTCTCCATGTTTCTTCACTTGTATAACAGGCAAATGGTTTGTTTGGAAGGTTAAAAGAAATAATGCATATCAAACCCTCAACACGGTGTTCAGTAAGTGCTCAATAGATGTTAACTCATTATCATTATTTGGTAAGTCATTAATAAGTAACAATTTTTATTTGTATCCGTGTGGAAAAATCATCCATGTCATTGGGATTCAATAGTTCATTTCAGTGACTGTATACCATTTTGTAATTAGGAAAAGCGCCCTAATGCAATGTCATATTTGTTTAATTGGGAAGCCCTGTGATTAATTTGATATAACAGATCGATTACACAGTGAGCTCCCCGAGGTGTGTATTTAGATGTTTTGGCACTCTGACTACCTTTCCGAATCTGCGAGTTCATGGTACTTGCTGTCCACGTATACTGTTTAAATTAATATTTATTAAAACATTTTTAACAAGAGCTCAGGCACCTTATGGAGAGCTCCAAATCTCATTAGATAGTGTTCAAATGCAATTTTAAAGTGATTTGTAAAAGTTTTTTCTTTTTTTGGATAATACATGGTACATAGGACAAAATCCAAAAGGTACCAAAGACTATATTGTGAGAAGGAAGTTTTCATTTCCCCACTACATGCTCTAGTTCCACAGTGCTCTCCTAAGAAGACGCAGGACTTCCCTGGTGGCGCAGTGGTTAAGAATCTGCCTGCCAAGGCAGGGGACACGGGTTCGAGCCCTGGTCCGGAAAGATCCCACAGGCCGCGGAGCAACTGAGCACGTGTGCTACAACTACTGAGCCTGCGCTCTAGAACCCGCGAGCCACAACTACTGAGCCCGTGTGCTGCAACTACTGAAGCCGGAGCGCCTAGAGACCGTGCTCCGCGATGAGAAGCCCAAGAACCGCAACAAAGAGTAGCCCTTGCTCGGGGCAACTAGAGAAAGCCCACGCGCAGCAAGGAAGATCCAATTCAGCCAAAAAAAAAAGAGAGAGAGAGAGAGAGATGCAAACACGTGCAGGTGCACAGGGGTGTATGTGTACACAGAGGTACACATAACAGTCACGCTGTTCTGCACTTGCTTTATTACTTGAAACATACGGGACCCTCCCGTAAGCTCTGCATATGGAGCTGCCCTTTGATTTTTAAATGGCCACTTAATATTTCATCAGAGGTATGTGTCCCACATTATTCAACCAGCCCCCAGGGACGGACTTTTAGGTTGTCTCTAATTGTTTGCTGTTAATAACGAAACGTGCCATGCTTCCTTGGAACTTTTAACCTTCTTTACACCGTGATTTTGTTCTCCTTTTTCTTCCAGCATGACTGCGAAGTGATTCTGTGGGGCTTTCCCGAGGCCCCTGGCCCCAGACCTCAGCTAGTACTGGTGGGGTTCCCAGGCCTTCCCCACTAGCCTCCCGTGCACCTGCCGGCCCACGCCCCGGGATGAGTGTGCACGCGCGCCGGCTGTGTTATCCACCCCCTCTGTGTGTGTGTGTGTGCCGGCTGTGTTACCAACCCCTCTGTGTGTGTGTGTGTGTGTGTGTGTGCGCGCGCGCGCGCGAGTGCGCGCGCCGGCTGTGTTAGCAGCCCCGTGTGTGTGGGCGCGTGCGCGTGCGTGCCAGCTGTGTTACCAAACGTGTGTGTGTGTGTGTGTGTGTGTGCACCCACGCCGGCTGTGTTACCAACCCCTCCGTGTGTGTGTGTGCGCGCGCGCGCCGACTGTATTGCTAACCCCGTGTGTGTGCGCGTGCGCGCGTGTGCCAGCTGTGTTACCAACCCCATCTGTGTGTGTGTGTGTGTGTGTGTGTGTGTGTGTGTTGGCTGTGTTAACCAATTCCATCTGTGTGTGTGTGTGTGTGTGTGCCCGTGCCGGCTGTGTTACCAACCCCATCTCCGTGTGTGTGTGTGCGCGCGCGCACACGTGTCCCCCGCTGATCGCCGCACGCCCGCGTGGGAGGGGTCGGTGCGGGCGCGAGCCGAGTCCCGGCTGCGTCGTGACCCGCGGCCTGCGGTCCCGGCCTGAGACTCCCGCGGACGCCGCAGCCACGGTCCCCAGCCCTCCCGAAGCCGGGAGGTGTTTAAAGGTGTCTCCCAGAAACAGGCGCAGCCCGGGCAGCCCGCCTCCGGAACAATGGGTCCTTTCAGCCTCCCCTTAGATGGATGGCCCGTCACCATGACAACCACCATTGTGGGAAGTCGGAGCTGTCCCGGCCCCCGACGCTCCCCGGCGCCCCTCCCCCGCGCCCCGCCGTATGGTGTGTGTGGCACTGGCAGCTGTTGTCCAAAGAAGGCATCTCTTTGTCTCCAGGGGATGAAAGACATTTGGTTTCCATCGCCCCCCCTTTCTCTCCGTCGACCCCGCTCCCCGCTCCCCGACCCCAGAAGGTGCCCCCGGTCCCCGCCCATAGCTTGGGTCTAAATTTCCTCTCGGATTGGCTCTTCCCAGAGCATTCCTGTCTTTATCTCGAACTCTTTGAGTCCCCAGAAGTCCCACTCTCGAGTGGTGTCCAAACTGGGGCAACTCACTTTAGGCATCCCGGGTGCTTTTTCCAACTCTGGTCCCGGGGTCCGGGCGCCAGCCCGGCTCCCCTCAGACCCAACAGCACCACCTTCCGTAGCCGAGAGCTCATTACCGGGTCCGGCCCGGCTGCGCGGATGCTCTCGGCGTCAAGGTTGGGAGTTGAGTCTGTTTGTGGCAATAAGGGCTAGTTGGTTAACTGTCTCGGGGATCTGGACCTCAAACTGCTGGACGCCTTCTGGCCAAAGAGGCCACGCGGTAACAATATGACCTGTACTGTGATCAGACTTCTAACTTAAATGGATTATTAAACCTTTTTTTAAGTTTTGTATGACTTTTCATGAATGCCTAAATATGATTTCCTTTATTTTGCCTCTGGAGGAACTTTATAAAAATCAAATTTAAAAATGAGAAAAAAAATCTTTGGCTGACGGTGTGTCTGGGATTTCGAGTTGGAAGAGTATTGCTCCCGGACCTCTAATCTGCCCCAGAGACCTTAAAATTGGAACAGATGGTGTTTTCCAGACCTCTCTGCAAAGAAAAAAGGTTACAGTGATGAGAGAAAAGCAGGATCAAGGAGGCGGGATATTGTGAGGAGAAAAATGCAGAAGCTGGGTGGTGATTGCCAGTGTGGAGAGGAAGAAAGAGAGAGCAAAACTGGGTGTATTGAACTATTATGGAGCTAAAAACACGCTTTAGGATTCTGTGCGGGTAGAAAAAATAATCAGAGTATTCATAAAATTTTATCTGATACTCAAAGGGTAGACGCTATAGAGGGAGAAATGTGAGGATAACGGTTCCAGATCTCATTAAGTCTTTCTACTGTTGTTTTTTTGAATACATTGAAGATTTGGAAGGACATTTGAAAAACTTTGGGAATGTTAAAAGTATGACAAGTGTAAGGGTAAAGGAAGTGCAGCAGGTGACTGACAAGAGGTGCATTATTCTGGTCTTTGCTTCCAGTTACCAACAATTACTTTTGGTAAACAGGAAGCAGCCGCGCCTGGCACACAGGAAACAAGTATTTGCAAAACAAGGGTCTGTTTTGTTTTGTTTTGTTTTCTCTGAGAATCATTTTTATCTAAATAACTACCTAGAAAATAATAAGTATGTTGCTCTGAAAACTTTGGTTTATAATCCAAGCTCCTTTCCCCCCCATCACTGCTGAATAAATTTTGCTGGAAATTCTGTCGAGTTTTCTGTGAGATTTTATGAATATTTCCCCAGTGATTTCAAATGAGAGTCATAATAAAGTGTCACAATTTGAAACTCTAGTTATTTAATTTCATGGGTTTTAGAAAGTCTTTAAGATTGTTAGTAACAAGTAAAAACAATTTTCCCATGGTTATATCTGTCGTCTGATTTATACCAGTAAGTACATCATTTGATTTTATTAAAGTTACACATGGAACTATGTAGAAATGTGCTCTTTGGAGATCAGGGGCCACCGTGGGGATTAAAACTGAGGCCAAGAGGACAGAACTCCAGGGTTCCCATCCCTGGTCATTCAGAGCAGCTCTGCTTTATTAGTTTTCTACATAAGCTTTCATTTGTCTAAAAGATTTCACTGCTAAAAAAGAAAGAAAAAAAGACCACTGTTACAAAAGAAATTTAGAGTTGAAAAGATCTTGGAGGTAATTTAGTCCAATCCTCTCATTTTACAGATAAGGACATTGAGATCCAAGGAGTTCATCTAGATAACCTGCCCAAGATCAAGCCATCTGTTTGTGG
Source organism: Balaenoptera acutorostrata (assembly GCF_949987535.1). Classification (NCBI taxonomy): domain Eukaryota; kingdom Metazoa; phylum Chordata; class Mammalia; order Artiodactyla; family Balaenopteridae; genus Balaenoptera; species Balaenoptera acutorostrata. The sequence goes on along the minus strand of NC_080084.1, from coordinate 5,950,625 downwards.
CTATTTATGACCCTGTGACCATTTGCCTTTCCTACAACCCTTTCAGACCAGAGCTGGCCACATTACCCCTTCCCTGGCTGTCACTTACGGAACCTTCTTGTTACTATGGATGTGTTTTTGGTCTTATCTTAATCTTGCAGAGATTAAGTAAAAGCTATCTTGTGGAGCTTTCCTGTTTTCTAGTCTGCCTTGCCTAAGGCCTTCAATTCCAGACTTTATTTAAAATATCCAGTCTATTCATTGATTGTAGCTGCTATTCACTCCCACTGGCTGTGGACAGGCTGTTCGTTGTCTATCTAATATCCATTCTCCTGTCTTCCTTATAAACAAAGTCCCATTTTGGGGGTGGAGGTAGTAATGTACCCAGGTAAAAACATTCCTGGGACTGGGGTCGGGGGGCGGGAAGGATAAATTAGGAGTTTAGGATTAACAGATACACACTACTATAGATCAAATAGGTAAACAATGAGACCTACTGTATAGCACTATAGCAATATAGGGAACTATATTCAATATCTTGTAATAACCTATAATGGAAAAGAATCAGGAAAAGAACATATATATATGAACATACATATCTGAATCACTTTACACCTGAAACATTGTAAATCAGCTATACTTCAATTTTTAAAAACCACAAAAAACCCTAAAAACAGCAACAATAACACACACACACAAAGTAAAAAACAAACAAAACAAAACAAAACAAAACATTCCCAGGACTTCTTTTATCTTACTTCTGAGCAATAGAGCACAAGTGGGACTTCAGGAAAAGCTCATTAAAGGCAAGTGACTCCAGTGACTCATGCCCATTTGCTCTTTGTCTTTTCTCCTTCTTTCTGCCTGGAATATAGCTTGATGACTGGAGCAACAGCAACAATATTGTGAGCACGAGGGTGAAAGCTCCACCCTAGAAATGGTGGAATGGGGCAAGCTAAGAGAAGCCTGATGTGAAGCTGCCATTCCAGCACTGGATCTCCTACTTCTTGACTTCTCATAATGGGAGAGAAAAATAAATCCCTATCTTATTTAAGTTAGTGTTATTTGGGTTTTCTTTTGCATGAAGCTGAACATAATCTCCACTGGCTCCCATTTAAGATAAGAACAAAGTAAGAATTCAGTTTTACTGAATGATTCTTTTTTGAACACTTCCTAGTTGCTCATATAGTACTTACATACACCATCACAGGGCGTACAGGATAATAATAATTCATTCACTTACTCATATAATGAAACAATCTCCTCCCTGTATTCCCTACCCCTGGCTACCATATGTGCATGTCTCTTGTCCGGACGCTAGGTCCATGTGTTGTAAGACCTAAAATTTCAAGTGCTGCCTTGACATCTTTGAGCATCACAGGGCCCAAAGTCCTCATCAGATATGTCCCCACCAGCAGGAAATTCTCCCTGCCTGACGAGTTCCCCTACCAGCGGGACCTGCACTCCATGCATTCCTCAAATTACTGGATTTTGCCTCCTTGTCGGTTCTCAAAATTATTCAAGCAAGCCAATCACGTAGCGCTGCAGGAACCAAGGGTCATCCCACCCTCTTGTCACTACAAGGTTGCATCCCACTGCCCCTGTCGCTTCACTCTATTCCAGGGTGCGGCCCCCATGTGGCCCTGCGTGCTGTGCGATGTCCCCTTTCCCCAGGCTGTGAGCCTTTGTCGCTCATAAACTGCTGTCAGGGTCATCTGCCCAGTGTTGGGTGTCATGTGTTTGGCCATCTCATACTATTAAGGGCAAGAATCCTTCCTTCACCAGCAGGGTGAATAGGAGGGGCTCAGAACAGTCCATTTACTCAACAAACATTTATCAAGACTTCTTGGGTGCCAGGTACTGTGCTAGACTAGGGCTATAAGGGGAAACAAGACGGATACAGCAAGACACACATACTCTAGTGAGGAAGACTGACAAAGAAAAAGGCAACAGAGAAATGAATGCAGTCATCACGGGCTGTGATAGGTGTTATAAAGAATAGACAGAGAATAGCCTAGGGTAGCAGAGGAAGAGGGAGATGGGGGTGGATTTACATAAGGCGATAATGGAAGACTCTGAGAAGGCGATCTAGGAAGACCTCAAGGAAGAAAAGGAGCTAGCTACAGAAGACCAGGGGAAGAGCTTTTCAAGCAGAGGAAACAACATAGTCTAGGGCCTAGAAAGCAGGGTGTGTTGGGGCTGGGGAATGGCAAGAGATTCAGCCGGAGACCCAGGAGGGGATAAGAGAGATGTGCCTTAGTCCATTTCTGCTGCTATAACAAAAACACCACAGGCTGAGCAGCTTAAACAACAGACATTTATTTCCCACCATTCTGCAGGCTGGGAAGTCCAAGATCAAGGTGCCAGCAGATTTGGTGTCTGGTGAGGACGTGCTTCCTGTTTCAGGAGACGGCTGTCTTTTCTCTGTGTCCTCACGTGGCAGAAGGGGCCAGGTTGGTCTCTGGGATCTCTTTTCTAAGCGATCCACTCATGAGGGCTGCACACTCACGTCCTAACCACCTCCCAAAGGCCCTACCTCCCACTGTCTCATTGCCCATTTGGATTTCACACACAAGTTTTGAGGGGACGCAAACCTTTAGCCTATAGCAAGGTGGTAAATGCATTTGGATTGAATGCCGCGGGAAGGCATTGAAGGCATCTGAGCTGCAGGTAACTATTTACAGCTTGAAGAGCTCACTTTTGCTGCTGTTAAAAAAAAAAGAAAGGATTCAAGGGGTGAGTGTGGAACTGGGAGACCAGTCTGGAGGTGGTTTAGAGTCGTTCAGGCCATGGTGGCCTGGACTAGGGTGGAGTTGAGAGAAGAAAGATTCCTGATATACTTTAGAGATAGAATCCACATGGCTTGCCTCTGGATCTGTTGGGGGATGAGGGTAATGGAGGAGTTAAGGATGATCATGGGTACAGTAGGTCCCCTTCAACTGAACCTTCAAGTTGTGAACTTACAAAGATGCAAACGTGTGTTCCCATGTCCAATCACTTGTTAGTTCACGTGTCTGGCGTACCTTGTCATGTGCATGCATCCTCTACAAGTGGTTGTGCTTTTGTGTACTTTACTGTACAGTATTGTATAGAGTACAGTAGTACAGTATCTTTATTTCAAGCCCAGGATGTCTGGAAGCAAGCGTAAAAACAGCAGTGATGTAGCTGGTACTATTGTACTTTTCAAGGTACTATACTGTAAGATTAAAAATGTTTTCTTTATTTTTTGTGTTTGTTTGCTTTTTATGTATTATTTGTGTAAAAACTATTATAAACCTATTACAGTACAGCACTATATAGCCGACTGTGTTAGTTGGGTACCTAAGCTAACTTCGTTGGACTTACAAACAAATTGGACTTGCGAACACGCTCTCGGAACAGAACTCATTCGTATGTAGGGGACTTAGTGTATCGGTTTGAGTAGTTAAATGGATAGGGCTGTCGTTTACTAAGATGGGGAAAACTGGAGCTGGAGTAGGGCTGGAGGAAGGAACAGATTTGGGAGGGAAACTCAAGAGTTCCTTTTTGCCCTATTAAGATGTCTGTAAGGCAGGCCCCTAAGTGGAGAAGTCAAGTGGGCAATTGGATATGTGCGTCTGGAGGTCTGTCAAAAGTTTGAGATTGGATGCATAAAATCAAGAGTACATCATTCAGGGGCTTCCCTGGTGGCTCAGTGGTTAAGAATCCGCCTGCCGGGAGGGTGGGAGGGAGACACAAGAGAGGAGGAGATATGGGGATATATGTATATGTGTAGCTGATTCACTTTGTTATAAGGCAGAAACTAACACACCATTGTAAAACAATTATACTCCAATAAAGATGTTAAAAAAAAGAAAAAAGGAATCCTCCTGCCAATGCAGGGGGCATGGGTTCGAGCCCTGGTCCGGAAGATCCCACATGCAGCAGAGCAAATAAGCCCGTGTGCCACAACTACTGAGCCTGCGAGCCACAACTATTGAAGCCCGCGCGCCACAACTATTGAAGCCTGCGCGCCTAGAGCCCGTGCTCCGCAACAAGAGAAGCCACCGCAATGAGAAGCCCGTACACTGGAACGAAGAGTAGCCCCTGCTCGCCGCAATTAGAGAAAGCCCGTGCACAGCAACGAAGACCCAATGCAGCCAAAAATAAATAAATAAATTTATTTTTTTTAAAAAAAATGAGTACATCATTCAAAGTGGACTTACACTCATGAGGTCATCTAGACAGGTAGGCAGAGAATGGAGGAGGGTCTCGTAAGAAGCCGTAGAAGAAGGCCCGGACCCCAGAGGTGCGAGTGGGGCCTCACATTTGGGTGTTCCTGGGGTTACTTATGTAGGGAAGGGGCCATTTGGTGCGATGATTCCTTCCCCCAGGAGATGCAAATCAGTGGGCTCCTGGGGCTGCCGGGAGAGGGATGCTTCTGTCTTCTTGTCACGCATTGTTTGGGTCTCAGTAACTCAAGAGGGCTTTGCTGGGGCTCCTGAGTACGAGGAGTGACAGAGAACCTCTGCCGCCTGGAAGCAGGTGTGCATCCCGAGATATCCCGATGACGTCACATCTTGTGAGCTGCATTATTGGTTGCATGTTACTCTTTCTGCTCATTCCCCTTTATTATCCCCAAATCTTTATAGAATTTTTAAAAATTAATTAATTAATTTATTTATGGCTGTGTTGGGTCTTCGTTTCTGTGCTAGAGCTTTCTCCAGTTGCGGCGAGCGGGGGCCACTCTTCATCGCGGTGCACGGGCCTCTCACTGTCACGGCCTCTCTTGTTGCGGAGCACAAGCTCCAGACGCGCAGGCTCAGTAGCTGTGGCTCACGGGCCCAGTTGCTCCGCGGCACGTGGGATCCTCCCAGACCAGGACTCGAACCCGTGTCCCCTGCATTGGCAGGCAGATTCTCAACCACTGCGCCACCAGGGAAGCCCCTCCCCAAATCTTTAGACATGCTTTGTCTCTGTCCATCTAGTCTCGGCTCTGCTATGGGAAATTAAACAAAAACTAGTGTGTCTACCCTGGTGTTGAAGAGTTGGGGACACGGTGCCTCCCAAGCTCAGCATGGCGGGGGCAGCAGCCAGCAGTGGGAGGTCCCTAAGACAGAAATGAGTCTCTTGTTCCAGAGCAGGGGTGTCAAGTTCAAGCTCTCCTCTCCACAGGGACAGGCTTGTTCCAGAGCAGGGGTGTCAAGTTCAAGCTCTCCTCTCCACAGGGACAGGCTCATTCTACAGCCAGGCTTAAAGAAACCTGTTTTGATTTTTTTTAGCGGAATCTGGTCTTTTCTTTAGAGTTTTTTTCCCCACATTTGATTGTAAGGTCCATGAAACCACGCTTTAATTGTCTTTGCCCCCTCGGTGTCCAGGTGGTAGCAGGCCCTCCATAACTGTTAGTTTCATAGGTGAATGAATGTATATAAAGCATTGAGCTATGTACCCTGTGGTCCTCAAAGAGTTCACAGTTCAGTGATGGGGACCAGATTCGTACACGGCATATGGCAGAGAGGCAAGAGCGCTGTAGGTTACCTGACAGAGCTGTGAAATGCTATTTTATCACAGAAGAACTACTTCCAGTGTAGGGGCATCAAGCTGGGGACAGACTTCGTGGAGGAGAGAACATATGGCCGGGCTCGAGGGCTGGAGAGAATTTCCACAAAAAGGATGAGTAAGACATGCCAAGCAGAGGATCAGTGGGAACAAAGACATGGCGGGGAGGCATTCCATTTCTTCAGGGGGTGACCAGTGCAAGGGGAGCGTGTGTGGACAGGATGTGGAAGTGTCAAGCCAGAGACGAGTGCTGGGGCCCCGCTGAGAAGCCCTTGCAAATGTCTTTCTCAGTGAGCAAGGCCTCTCTCATCTCAGATCCCCAAATTAATTAATTAATTAATCATTACCAGGAACCCCTGAGAACTGGCACTGGCCTTTTTTTTAACTTTGTTAAAAAAATTTTTTTATTGGAGTATAACTGATTTACAATGTTGTGTTAGTTTCAGGTGTACAGGAAAGTGATACAGCTATATATATATATATATATATATATATATATATATATATATATATATATTCTTTTTCAGGTTCTTTTCCCATATAGGTTATTACATAATATTGAGTAGAGTTCCTTGTGCTAATCAATAGGTCCCTGTTAGTTACCTATTTTATATAAAGTAGTGTGTATGTGTTAATCCCAATCTCCTAATTTATCACTTCCCTTCACGTTTCCCTTTTGGTAACCATGTTTGATTTTGAGATCTGTGAGTGCATTTCTGTTTTGTAAATAAGTTCATTTGTATCATTTTTTGTTAGATTCCACATATAAGTGATATCATACAGTATTTGTCTTTCTCTGTCTGACTTACTTCACCTAATATGATAATCTCCAGGTCCATTCATGTTAATGCAAATGGCATTATTTCATTCTTTTTTATGACTGAGTAATATTCCATTGTATATATGCAGCACATCTTCTTTATCCATTCCTCTGTCAATGGACATTTAGGTTGCTTCCATGTCTTGGCTATTGTAAATAGTGCTGCAATGAACATGGGGTGCATGTGTCTTTTTGAATTATGGTTTTCTCTGGGTATATGCCCAGGAGTGGAATTGCTGGATCATATGATAGTTCTATATTTAGTTTTTTTGTTTTTTTAATTTATTTTATTTATTTATTTTTGTCTGTGTTGGGCCTTTGTTGCTGCGCATGGGCTTTCTCTAGTTGCGGTGAGCAGGGGCTACTCTTCATTGTGGTGCACAGCCTTCTCATTGCGGTGGCTTCTCTTGCTGTGGAGCATGGGCTCTAGGCGTGCAGGCTTCAGTAGCTGTGGCTCGCGGGCTCAGTAGTTGTGGCTCGCAGGCTCTAGCGTGCAGGCTCAGCATTTGTGGCACACGGGCTTAGTTGCTCCACGGCATGTGGGATCTTCCTGGACCAGGGCTCGAACCCGTGTCCCCCGCATTGGCAGGCGGATTCTCAACCACTGCGCCACCAGGGAAGCCCTATATTTAGTTTTTTAAGGAACCTCTGTACTGTTCCCCATAATGGTTGTACAAATTTACATTCCCACCAACAGTGTAGGAGGGTTGGGATTGGCTTTTTATGGTAGAAAACTTCGCAGCAGGAAGAGCTGTTAAACACTAGGATGGTTCATCAGTGGCAGCTTTAGAAAATCTTTTCCTGGAGATTTTCTTTCCTTCTTTCCTTCTTTCTTTCTTCCTTCCTTTCTTTCCTTCTTTTTTTAAAAAATTAATTAATTAATTAATTTGGCTGTGTTTGGTCTTCGTTGCTGTGCACGGGCTTTCTGTAGTTGCGGTGAGCGGGGGCTACTCTTCGTTGCGGTGCGCCGGCTTCTCATTGCGGTAGCTTCTCTTGTTGCGGAGCACGGGCTCTAGGCACGCGGGCTTCAGTAGTTGTGGCTCGTGGGCTCAGCAGTTGTGTCTCACGGGCTCTAGAGAGTAGGCTCAGTAGTTGTGGCATCAGTAGTTGTGGTGCACGGGCTTAGTTGCTCCGCGGCATGTGGGATCTTCCCGGACCAGGGCTCGAACCCATGTCCCCTGCATTGGCAGGCGGATTCTTAACCACTGCACCACCAGGGAAGTCCTCTTTCTTCTTTCTTTCTCCTTCTTTCTTTCTTTCTTTTTCTTTTCTTTCTTTCTCTCTCTCTCTCTTTCCTTCCTTCCTTCCTTCCTTTCTTTCTTTCTTTCTTTCTTTCTTTCTTTCTTTCTTTCTTTCTTCTTCCTTCCTTCCTTCCTTCCTTCCCTCCTCCCTCCCTCCCTCCCTCCCTCTCTCCCTCTCTCCTTTCCTTTTTTTTGGTCATACTGCACAGTGGCTTACAGGATCCTGGCTCCCCAACTAGGGACCAAACCGAAACCCTCGGCACTGAAAGCACAGAGTCCCAACCACTGAACCACCAGGGAATTTCCCCCTGGAGATTTTCATGCCTGAAAACTAGACTCACCATTTGTCCATGATTTCCTGTGGTCTCTCTTAAAACCATGCGAATGTACTATTAGAGCTCCCAAGTTTTATGTTGTTTGGTTCAACTCAACAAATATTTGCATGTTGACTTGTTAGTGACCCTGGGCATCGCTATGACTGAATTCATGCCATCTCTCCTTGCCTTCAACATGCCTCTCTTCCTGGGATCCCCATCTCAACATATGACACTTCCATCCACATGGCTGCCCAAATCAGAAACCTATGAATCAACTTTGATTCCTCGTCTCTCTCACCGCTCACTTTCAATTAGTCCCTGATCTCTATCTTTCTACCTATCATTGGAATTTGTCCACTTCTCTCCAATCCCCCATCTTGGCTGCAGTCACAAGCATCTCTCATGTGGATTACCGCAGTAGTCTAAATGCTCTCCCTGCCCCCAAGCTCGGCCTTCCCTAATCCATCCCATACACATGGTCTTTCTGAAATGTCAGTCTGAAGGCATTTCACTCTCCCACTTAACATCTCTTCATGGGCTCTCGGGCTTCTAAGAGAGGCAGGAGGTGGCACTTCGAGGAGCACTGCTTAGACCTCCCTGTGTGCTTGAATTCCATCTCTGCCACTCACCTACTTGCTTGACCTTCAGTAAGTTACTTCACCACTCCCTGCAGTTTTCTCATCTGTAAAAAGGGGGTCATAGCAATGATTCATTTTAGGGTAGTTGGGAGGATGAAATGAACATGCGTCTTCCCCTCTTCTATGAACCCTTAACTTTGGAGTCCCCCGACTCTGGGCCTCTCCTCTCTCTGTGCTCACTCTCTTAGTCATCTCAACTAGTCCCATGAATAAATATCCATATATACTGATAACTCCAAATTTATGTCTCTAGTTCAGACCTCTCTCCCAGACCCTAAACTCATATATCTGGCTGCCTTCCCAACATCTCCACTTGGATGGCTACTAGAGGTGCAATGTTTTATAACTATTAACAATTATTACATGCAAACTACTGTATAAAGAATGGGTAAACAATAAGTTCCTACTGTACAGCACAGGGAACTATATTCAATATTCTGTGATAAACCATAATGGAAAAGAATATGAAAAAGAATGTCTACATGTGTATAACTGAATCACTTTGCAGTACAGTGGAAATTAAGACAGCATTGTAAATCAACTATACTTCAATAAAATAAATTAAAAACAACACCAACAATTATTACAAAGCTCACGGCCACCTGGCTCCTACTTACCCCCCTAATCTCATTTTAGGAAAAAAAAAAGAAGAAAGTCTTCATTCTTTCTCCTGTTCTAGCTCAGCTATGGTTTCCTCTCTCGTCTCTAGAGCTTTCCACGTGTACTCTTCTCTGTCCTTCCACCCCGGTGGAATCTGTATTCCTCTTTCAGGTTTCAGTTTAGATGGACTTCGCTGACTCTAAGTCTGCCCCTTCCACCAGCAACACCCCCCCTCCCCCATGTGCTCCTTGCTCATCACACCGTTTTGTAATTGCTTCTCATTTGTCTTCTCAGCCAGGCTCTCTGACAAGAGACTCGGACTGTGATGTTGGTCATTGCAGTATCCCCGGCACAGGGCTTCATACACGGGAGGCTCTCAGAGCAGAGGTTAATTCAGTGAATGAGTGAGAAATGCCCGCAGCAGTGATAGCATCTCTGCACCTTAGACACACATTGCTTAGTAACCGTGTGTAATTGTATCTTGTGCTGCTTCTTAGGCAGTAACAATCGCTGACACTGTTCTAACTCAATCCTCACAACAACTTTCCGAAGTAGGTACTGAAGTAGGTACTATTAGTGTCCTTATTTGAAAGTAAGGAACTTGACGTTTACGGAAGTTAAGATACTTTCTCAATGACACAGCTGGTAAAGTGTTGGAGCAGGATTCAAACCCAGGGGGTCTGGCACCAGAGCCCCTAACCCTACAGGATGCCTCATGACTCAGCCATTCTGATTTGGGGTTGTCTCTCGGACTTCGTTCAGAATTAGCCAACCATCTGCCCTTAGCAAGTATGGCAAAGAACAATCCATGCCACCTTCAATAAACACCTATCATGGTCCTGTGTCAGGAGGAGTTGCCGCTCCAAGTGAAAACTACAGCACAGGCAGGGAGACGCGCTCCTTGTCTGGGGCATCGTTACCGTCATCACCACAGCTTACCATTTTACTGAACACATTCAATGTCCAGGCACCGCGGCAAACCCCTTCCATACCCCATCCCACTTAACAACTAGGTTTAACCTTGTCTTTTGACTTCTACTGCATGCTTTTCTGGGTCACAGTGGCTTGACTCAAACTTAAAATAGTCATCAGAGCTCCAGTGCAATTTGGAGAGAGACCTGCCCAACCCCCTCATTTTCAGATCTGGGAACTGAGACTCTGAAAGGTTAAGTGCCTTGCCGAAGGTCGAGCAGGTGGTGGTACAGCTGGGGCTGAAAGAGGCCTCCTGAATCCAGGTTCAGAGCTCTTGACAGGACGCTGTTACAGCCAATCGCCTTTACTCAATGCACGTAAATGAAAAGGCATCACGCCCCTTTTTAAATGCACTTATTTAATGGAGAGTAGTTATTACTGCTCAGGATTTATCATCCATGCTATGCTCTTCGATAAATCGTGCCCTGGAAGTCACACTTTTTGCATCCCTTTCGAGGCGCACTCCGCGGTTACGCAAGTGGCAGCGAAGACGCCCGGGACCTTTGTGACTAGGTGGCTAGGGGCCGGGCGGTCCGCCGACTGTTCATGACAGCCAATCAGGGCTCAGAGTCCCAGAGCTACACCAATCAGAGATTACCGGAGCCTGAACAAGGGCCAATTGGGGGCTCCAGAACAGGGTGAGCGGCGGACCGCGATCAATCAGAGGGGAGCAATGGATCGCCGATGCCCAATGAGCGGCCTTCAGACCTCGGTCGTGGGCGGTGCTGGCGCGAGTCCCGCTGGCCGGCCAATCAGCGGGCGAGCGGCGGCCGGCGGGCGCGGGGGGGGCGCCCGGGGGCGGGGCCTGTCTGCGAGGCCAAACGGTGGGCGCTGCGAAGAGCAAGTGGGGTAAGGAGGGCTGACGACCCGGGTCCCGGGTGGGGCTGGGCGCGCGGGGGTCTGAGCGGGGGCGCGCGGGGCAGGGGCGGGGCCACGGGGTGCAGCCGGACCGACCCTCCGAGCTGCTTGATGCGGCAGGGAGAGGTGAGGGGCTGAGTCCCGGTCTGGGGAGGTGGCCTGCTCCGGCCGGAGGGCTGGGGGAGGAGGGGACACTGTTGTCATGGCGACGCAGGTGCGCAGACGTGCGACCCTCTTCAGCCCCGGATCGTGCGCACACCTTAATCCGCCCGCGCCTACCTCGCCCCAAGCGGCCTCCATCCTCCCTGCGACCAGCGCAGAAATAACCCTCGTTGGCAGCCGAGTCTGCGCCGCCACAGCGTGGCTCCCCGGCCCCCTCTCCCTCCCGCAGTCTCGTCGCCGGCAGAGGGATTAAGCTCACCCTGGGGCACTTGGTACAACAGGCCTTCGCGATTTGGCCACCTGGACCAGTTCGCGGAGTGGCCACAGCTGGGGTCCCGCGCGGCCGTCTCGTTTCTGGGGACTGGCACCGTAGAGATGCCGCCGCCTGAGGGACCTGGGGGATCCCCCAGAGGGATTTTTAAAAATGCATCCAATGTAGAGCCTTGTGCATAACAAGTACTTAGAGAATGGGGTCTGACTGGATAAATCAAGACCACAACGACAGCTCCATTACGTGGACCGTCGCTATCCAGTAGAAATAGGCAGCGATCCACATACTATGTACTATGTAATTTTACATGTTTTAGTAAGCACATTTAAAAAATAAACCAGTTGGATTAATTTTTATATCTTTTATTTACCCAATATATCTAAAATATCAATATTAAATATGATACGTATTAAGTTAATATTATTAATTGACTTAATTAATTGATATTAAATTATTGGTAAGCTATCTTAAATTCTTTTTTTTTTTCCGTACAAAGCCTTCAAAATCTGATGCGTGTGTCACATTCACAGCACATCTCAGTTTGGACCAGCCACATTTGAAGTGCTCAGTGACCCCATTGGTCCAATGGCTACTGTATGAGACTACACAACCATAACCATTTCTTATATATGTGTGTGTTGTTGCCAAATACATGAAACTCATCAGTGTTCTTTGAAGCCCTCTTGTTACAAGGAGGCAACAAAAAACATGAGGCAGGGGCTTTTTTTCTCAAGGAGCTCCCAGTCCAGTTGAGAAAATAGACACTCAAAAATTAAGTCGAATTTTAAATGGATCTGATTCAGCCAGTAGTAAAGATGACAGTATATGATTAGCTGACAAACGAGATGGCTGATAATTACACTTAGGAATTCTAGGGAGGGATACTTCGGGCTCCTGCAGTAGCGGAAGACTTGAGTCTCATCTTGAAAGGTGGGTGAGAAGGCTTGGGCTGCTGGACAGATGGGGAGGGGGTTTTGGTTGACTGGAACTGATCATAGCTTCTCTTGTTTTTAGAGTTGAGCATTTGCAGAGGCTGTCGGACGGAAAAAGACTTTCCTCTCTCCCTGACAGTCTCCACCATGATTCACAGCCTTTTCTTGATCAACTCCTCTGGAGATATTTTCCTGGAGAAACACTGGAAGAGTGTGGTCAGCCGTTCTGTTTGCGATTACTTTTTCGAGGCACAAGAGCGAGCAACTGAGGCTGAAAATGTTCCTCCAGTTATCTCCACCCCTCACCACTATCTCCTAAGTGTTTACCGTCACAAGATCTTTTTTGTGGCTGTGATCCAGACGGAGGTGCCACCTCTGTTTGTCATTGAGTTCCTTCACCGAGTAGTGGACACGTTTCAGGTGCGTGAATGTGAGGAGGTTCATCCGTGTATCTTACAAAGTGTCTTTATAGTTCTGTTTCCATTGTTTTCAGCCTCAATTAAGGAACTTAAAAAAGAAATTAAAACTCTGACATTGCTCACTTCCTCTCCCATCTGATAAGACGCTTGTTTCTATTTATTGAATGGGCTGCATCTAGAATGACAGATTGTATACTTTTGAACCCGTTACCTGGGAAGGCCACCCTACTTGGTATGATTGTATACAGTCATTTCAGTTCTAGAGATTGGACTTGGCCTACATTTTGTTCACAAAGCTGAGAAGTTTCGATTTTTTATTTATGGTAGACTTGATGTTAACCATCGTTAATGACATTGCTTTGAGTTGCATCAAAAAGTGACTCACTCACCCTGGCAGGGGTGATTTGGGAAGCCATCCTTCAGCTTGAATTTGGGGTGCTCATCCACAGCATATGAGTACCAGTGACGGGCTGTTTTGCACACTTAACATTGGAAAATCTTCTGTACCTGTAAAAACTGAAGTGACACATTTTCCAAGATACAGTTTTCATTTCGAGTTTTTCCTTCAGGAATAGATTTGGAGATCTTGGGGCGTGAGGAGGTATGTCATACCAGGATGTCAACACCCTTTATGGCATAGGATTTTAGGCTGCCCAGACTCTGGATTCAGACATTCTCTCCCTAAAAGAATTGCTCAGCTTCTAATGGTTGTGGTTGTTTGCATAACTCAACGATCCATGAGAATCAAGGGCCCTTTGGGTTAACTTCTGTGTCATGTGAGGCCTGGAATTGGTCACATGAATACAGAAATTGTGGGATTGGAGAAGAAGAGAACAAGGACCCAGACATTACGATAAAAATTAAAAAGCAAGTCAAAGAGTCCTTTCATTTGCCCTCAGATATCGATCACGTGTTGAGAACAGTTTCATCCCCAAAGAATAAACATGTATTTATATTCTTTTCCCCAAATTCTTTTCTGGTAGTTCTATTCTGGGATTCCAGTGGCATACTTGTTTCATCACACAGTGAAAACCTGAGAATTATAAACCCCCGCACGTGGAAGAACTAGAAGAACCCAGCAGTTTTGATCTTCAACCGCTTGAGCTGGGCCTTGTTAGGATTTCCACAGGGATGCTTTACCCCATTTACAGTCTGCTCCCTATCTCCATAGTGATACTATGTAACTTATTACAAGGCAGGAAGTGAGAAATGTTGTTTAATCTAGTTGAAACCACAGAGGAACTGGGGAGAACATCGAAGTGGCTACTTTGGAAGGCTGGGACTTCAGAGCTTGCCATCTTGGAAGCACTTGTTAAAAGTAAATGGGCGCATCCTGATTTTAATGCCTTACCTGATGTGTGTTCTCTGGCTGCGTTCTTCCTCTCATGCTGGGCTGTGACGGAAGAGCTCCCGCTATGGAAGTGCACGCACTTTGCTGTGGTGCTGTGCCTTGCTCACCAGTCTCCTTCCAGCTGCTGACTGAGAAAACCACATTCTGCCTGATTAGAAAATCGAGGGAGGTGTTTTTTAAAGTTTATTTTATTAAAGTATAGTTGTTTTACAATGTTGTGGTAATTTCTGCTGTACAGCAAAGTGATTCGGCCATATATATATATATACATTTTCTCTTATTCTTGTCCATTATGTTTTATCATAGGATAGCGAATATAGTTCCCTGTGTTATACAGTAGGACCTTGTGGTCCGTCTATTCTCTATATAAGAGTTTGCATCTGCTAACCCCAAACTCCCAGTCCATCCCTCTCCCACCTTCCCTCCCCCTTGGCAACCACAAGTCTGTTCTCTATGTCTGTGAGTCTGTTTCTGTTTCATAGATAAATTCCTTTGTGTCATATTTTAGATTCCACATGTAAGTGATATATGGTATTTGTCTTTCTCTTTCTGACTTACTTCACTTAGTACAATGATTTCTAGGTCCATCCATGTTGCTGCAAATGGCATTATTTCATTCTTTTTTATGGCTGAGTAGTAGTCCATTGTGTGTGTGTGTGTGTGTATATATATATATACACACACACACACACACCATCTTTATCCATTTATGTGTCAGTGGACACTTACGTTGCTGCATGTCTTGGCTGTTGTGAATAGTGCTGCTATGAACATAGGGGTGCATTTACCTTTTTGTATTATAGTTTTGTCTGGACATACGCCCAGGAGGGGATTGCTGGACCATATGGTAGCTCTATTTTTAGTTTTTTAAGGCCCCTCCGTACTGTTTTCCATAGTGGCTGCACCAATTTACATTCCCACTGACAATGTAGGAGGGTTCCCTTTTCTTGAGTGAGGTGTTTTATTTATTTTTCAAAATAAAATCATTCTTGAGAAGGAAATGTGTAACTTTCCCCCCCCTTCAATCCTCATTTTTTTAAAGAAGGAATCTTTTTGTTTTAGAAACACATTCCTGACTCCTAAGTGCTCTTGGATATTGGAATGTCTCTGACAGTTGACATCATCTGATGTAATTTAGGTCATATCTGGAGTCTGTGTCCCGTTTTGGATGTCATAATTTGAGGAGAGTATTGGAAAACTAGAGCAAATTCAAATAAATGGCAAGATGGTGAAAGAATCTAGAAACCTTACTGTAGCACGGACAGTGGGAGGACCAAACAGGGAGTTCGGCCCTGTGAAGAAAAATGCAAGTCAAAGCTTGTCCTGGCCTTCAGATCACTGGATCACTGTGGGGCTGTTATGTAAACCTGTTCTGTAAGGCAGACCTAGGAAGCAAGTTTCAGTTTAGCAAAAGAAGGAACTTTCTAACAGTCAGTGCCGCCCGTGAATAAAATGGGCTTTCTCAAAAGCGGTGAATTTCCGTCAGTGGATGAATCCCTAGAGGGCTGTCTGAGAGGCCCAGCAGCAGATGTGCTAGCATTGCCAGGAGGGGCACGCCAAGAGGCTACAGCGTTTCTCTCTGCATCATTTCATTGCCGTGCACCACAGTTTACATGGTGCTTTGTAGCTTACAAAGCATGTTCATACATGTTCTCAGTTCATCCATCAGGCTGAGTGTTTACAACCCTGTGCATCCCATGGTATTATCCTGATTATACTACGAGAGAAATCAAGACCCAAATTAGTCAGCATGACTTAATCTAGTAGGTGACAATTAAGATTATTACCCAGGCCTTCCACAACCCAGACAGTTTAGTATCTAAGTTTAGCCTTTGTTAATAAAAGGACAGAGTGTTACTAGAATCCTAGCATCTTAGAGTAAGGGGATCCAAAGAGATTTTCAGGTGTGCTAGCTCACCCCCCTCATTTCATTTTGTTCCTCTCTCAATTCTTATTTGCTGCATGAATGTTAAGGAATAGCACAACAGTACGGGTTAAAAAGATTTTCAGGTCCAATGTATGTCATATCAGGTATTATCACTTTGCATAGTTCTTTCAAATTCATGTTCATAAACACATATAATAGTCTAGATTCAGTTTTGTATTCTTCATCTTTTATTAGTTGAAGAAACTAACCCAAAGAGATTAAATGACTTACTCTAGTTTATGAAAGAAGTTATTAATGACACTCGTAGTACAGTCTAGTCCGGTGTTCTTTCCACCAAACTGAGCCTGCCTAAGAGAACCATGGTTATGCTTCATTCACTCATTTTAGAAGATCCCAGAAACACAGAGTAAACACGTGTGGACAGGACTCCATCCTTGCTCTCTGGGAACATTCCTTCACTCATCACTGTCTCTGAGTGATAAATGTATACACGTATTGTATTTTCATCAGGATTATTTTGGAGTCTGTTCGGAGCCAGTGATAAAAGACAATGTGGTTGTGGTTTATGAGGTATTGGAAGAGATGCTTGACAACGGGTTTCCATTGGCTACCGAGTCGAACATCCTCAAAGAACTGATAAAGCCGCCCACTATCCTTCGAACCGTTGTCAACACCATCACAGGTATGAGGGGGGCCCCAGGGAAGGCTGCCACCATCCTGGGTGTGGCTTAGCCTGCTGTTGTGCATTGTTTTGAGTGCTTGTCTTTGGGGATCTCAAATGTCCAGGTGCTTTAATTTTGTTCTTTATAGTCTTTGAATATAACATGAAATATATTTTTGTTATATAGAAAATTTTCTGATTTCAATGATAGAATGAACTGTTCTCCTTTAAAAATAATTTGCCTGATTACAGAAGTAGCACATGATTATTGTAGGAATGTCAGAAACACAGAAAAGCACAAAAAACATGAAAATTTCTTATAATCCCACCACACTTTTAACATACGGTGTATATATTTTTTATCTTTTCTAGACATCAGGATAATGGATGGACAGGTGGAATTTTTTAAAACAACAACTGTTGTATATTTTTAAACTTAACTTTTCATCATTGTTTTGTGAACATGTTCCCATTATGATAAATATTCATCTACATCATTTTTGGTGACTTTACAATTTTCTGCCATATGGAATAGATCCCAGGTCATTTACTGTGTCCCTGTTTATGATGTCTCTGATTTTTTGTTCTTTTAAATAGCAAGGAATTGGCATTCTTATGCCTAAATCTTTGTGCACATCTAGAATGATACCTTTTCAGTACTAGGAATGGAAGTGCCGGATCAGAGGGTGTGCGTGTCTTAAGGACTTTAATGCATTGTGCCACATAGCCCCCCAGAGAAGTTATGTCAGTTTATACTTTCAGTAGCAATTATGCAACCTGGCCAACTCTATTATTATCGTTATTAATTTTTTTACAACTTTGGCAGTTGGATAGTTCAGTGATATCTTGTTATTTCCAAACTTGTTTTTTATTACTAAGGAAGTTAAAACCTGTTCAAGTGTTCATTGACTATTTTTCCTCTATTGTGATTTACTTTTTCATGTCCTTTGCCCATTTTTTTGTTGTTGTTGTTGAAATGTTTTTCTTTTTTCCTACTAATTGAAAAGTATTCCTTTCATTTAAGGATATTAAACTATCATATATACTCTAAATACACATGCTAGTTTGCAGGAGTCTCTGTGTATTTTGAATGCTCTGTTGTAGATGTTTTCTCACATCCTGCCCCTGGTCATTTAACATTGTTCAAGGTGGTGTTTGTTTAGCCACCTTTAAAGTTTTTTGATGTAGTCAAAATGATCATTCTGCTTCATTAAGGTTTTACATTTTGGGTCTTGCTTAATG
The DNA here is from genome assembly GCF_949987535.1 of Balaenoptera acutorostrata. Classification (NCBI taxonomy): domain Eukaryota; kingdom Metazoa; phylum Chordata; class Mammalia; order Artiodactyla; family Balaenopteridae; genus Balaenoptera; species Balaenoptera acutorostrata. The sequence goes on along the minus strand of NC_080084.1, from coordinate 5,932,757 downwards.
TATAAACAAGAGTTTTCATGGAATTTGACAAACTGAATGAAAAATACATTTTAAAAAGTAATTACAGACGGGTTGGAAGAATTTGCCCTGTCAAATATCAAGACATATTTAAGTTCACTTGGTACATTAGACAAAAACTCATAGAATGGATATACTGTAAGAGCCAAGACAGTTTGCGGGAAAAATATTTTTTAAAAAGAGCAAGAGAAAAAATGTGTCCTATCAGAATTAAGATATATTATGAAGTTCAGGTAATTTTTAAAATATAGTGTTAGCCCATTAATAGACAAATAGATGATTGGGATAAAATAGAAAGTCCAGAAACAGATCCTTTTATAGGAATTTGGTATAGATAAATGTGCTCATATATCAAATCTGTGGACTGCGGGCCAGTTGTTAAATATATTGTATCGGGGCAGTCAGCTTTGATACAGAAAAGAAATGAAGTTCCCCTACTCACTGTATACACAAAATAAATTTTAGCTGGATCAAGAGTTAAACACAAAGAAACTTTATAATTGTTAGAAGGAAATATTGGAAAATGTCTTTTTGATCTCAAAGAAGGGAAAGTCTTTCTTTTAAAAAAATACATTTTCTTCTAGTTCTTTTATGGTTTTATTTTTAGATTTAATTCTTTAATCCATTTGGAAATTGTCTCGGTAAAGTAAGGCTCTGTGTTTTTTTCTCCAAAACTGTCAGTTTCCCTAGCACTATTTATTGAATACTTTACCCCTTTTCCTCGTTTTTTTTTAAGTATGCATGTGTCCATTTTATGTATTTATTTTTATTTTATTTATTTATTTTTGGCTGTGTTGGGTCTTTGTTGCCGCGCGCAGGCTTTCTCTAGCTGTGGCGAGCCGGGGCTGTTCTTCGTTGCGGTGCACAGGCTTCTCACTGCGGTGGCTTCTCTTGTTGCGGAGCACGGGTTCTAGGCGTGTGGGCTTCAGTAGCTGTGGCGCGTGGGCTCAGTAGTTGTGGCTTGAGGGCTCTAGAGAGCAGACTCAGTAATTGTGGCCCACAGGCTTAGTTGCTCTGTGGCATGTGGGATCTTCCTGGACCAGGGCTGGAACCCGTGTCCCCTGCATTGGCAGGCAGATTCTTAACCACTGCGCCACCAGGGAAGCCCTCCTCATTTTAAAATGATATTTTTATCTTGTACTAAGTCATTATTGGATTTTTGGTCTGTTTTTAGGCTTTCCTGCCTTATAACCATACTGCTTTAATTATTATAGCCTGTTGATATGTTTTAATACATAGTGCCTCTTTTTAAGAAAACAAATTGGCAGGTTTTTCAATATTCTGGGCTCATTTAAAACTTAAAAGCTTTGTTAGTGACTGAATCACTTAGAAATACTATGAAGTCATTTTCCTGAATCTCACTTAAATCTAGAAAAGATATCTGAGAACCAGCTATCTTAGTTGAAATGTTTTGTAAAGCTGCTGACTATATGTGTGTTTAATGTTTCCTTCTTTATATTAAAAAAGATCCAGGTTACATTAGAAGAAAATAGATTTTAAATTAGTTCTATTTCAGAATTTCAGTATAGAACCTTTGAATTAAAAAAAAAATTTGATACCTGTGGGGCTTCCCTGGTGGCGCAGTGGTTGAGAATCTGCCTGCTAATGCAGGAAACACGGGTTCGAGCCCTGGTCTGGGAAGATCCCACATGCCGTGGAGCAACTAGGCCCGTGAGCCACAACTACTGAGCCTGCGCGTCTGGAGCCTGTGCTCCGCAACAAGAGAGGCCACAATAGTGAGAGGCCCGCGCACCACGATGAAGAGTGGCCCCCACTTGCCACAACTGGAGAAAGCCCTAGCACAGAAACGAAGACCCAACATAGCAATCAATCAATCAATCAATCAATAAAGAAATCTTAAAAAAAAAAAAAATTTGATACCTGTGGGGAAAAAAACAAGTCAAGGAATCAACTTACAATTCTTACAGACAGGGAACGATCTGATTTATATTCTTTTCCTAAGTTCCAGTATTGGTATAAGAGAGATTATGTTTATGTATACATTTTAATACCTGGCATAAATGTATCTAAAAACCTGCCTCAAACTAGAATACTGTTTTTACCCATGAAAATTTTATATCAGTATGTAGATTACCATCCCTACCTAAAGCCAATGCATTATTTAAGGGGCAAGCTATTGTGCAATTTGAGAGACCAAGTTCAGGTTACTTTCAAAACCAAAATATGATATCTGTTTCTCAGGTAACTTTTTAACCTTTCTTCTGCTTGAGGCGGCAGACCAGCTGGTGACAAGTTTTTAAAATAGATTAGGTTACCAAGATAGAAGTTGGGAAAGCTATAATCTTTTTCTTGGAAAAATTCTTCAATTAAGTGCATGGATAGCGGATGTATAGAAACTTTTGGGGGAGTGTTCTCTGGTTGTTGGATAATTGGTTACATCTAATTATCAAATATTCATTGTCTCAGGAAGCACCAATGTGGGTGACCAGCTTCCCACCGGGCAGCTGTCCGTGGTGCCTTGGCGACGGACTGGGGTGAAATACACCAACAATGAGGCCTATTTTGATGTGATTGAAGAGATTGATGCCATCATTGATAAATCAGGTAGGTGCTTTCAGCCTGTTCACAGAACTATGAAGACAGAAAGAGGCCCCTTTTAGATAATGCTAGCTAGTACCAGAATTACCCCCCATTCAAGGTCATTCATTTTAACTTAGTGGCTACTTTGTGTCAAGCATTGTGTATCAGGACTGGACTGAAATGTTATGATGTAGATAACATGATCATACATGTAGAAACTTCTAAAGACTCCAACCAAACACTGTTAGAACTAATAAATTCAATAAAGTTGCAGGATACGAAATCAACATGCAAAAATCAGTGGCATTTCTATACACAAACAATGAACTATCCAAAAAGGGAACTAAGAAAACAATCCCATTTACAATAACAACAAAAAGAATAAAATACTTAGGAATAAACTTAACTGAAGAGACTTATACACTGAAAATTACAAAGCACTGATCAAGGAAATTGAAGAAGAGCAGATAAATGGAAAGACATGCTTTGTTCACGGACTGGAAGAATTAATATTGTTAAAATGTTTGTAATACCCAAAGCAAGCTATCCCCATCAAAATCCCGAATGCTATCCACATAAATATCTCAATGGCATTCTTTATAGAAATAGAAACAACAACCCTAAAATTCATACGGAACCACAAAAGACCTCAAATAGCCAAAGCAGTCTTGAGCAAGAACAAAGCTCTATTCTATATTTCAAAATATATTACAAAACTACAGAAATCAAAATACATGGTAGTGTCATAAAAACAGACATGTATCCCAGTGAAACAGAATAGAAAGCTCAGCAATAAATCCATGTGTCTACAGTCAGCTGGACTTCAACAAGAGTGCCAAGAACATGCAATGGGGAAAGGCTAGTCTCTGCAGTAAGCGGTGTTGGGAAAACTGGATATTCACATGTAGAAGAATAAAATTACCCTTATCTTACACCACATACAAAATGGATACAAGACCTAAACATACGATCTGGAACCATAAAACTACTAGTAGAAAACATAGGGAAGAAGCTTCTTCACACTGGTCTGGGCAGTGATTTTTTGGATATGACACTAAAAGCAAAGGCAACAAAAGGAAAAATAGATAGATGGGATTGCATCAAGCTAAAAAGCTTCTGTACAACAAAGGAACCAATCAACAGAGTAGAAAAGACAACATACAAATGAGAGAAAATATCTGAAAACCATGTATCTGATAAGGGGTTAATATCCAAAATACACGAGGAACTCATACAATTTAATAGCAAAAAAACCCAGATAATCTGACAAAAAAGTGGGCGCAAAGGGTCTGAAGAGACATATTTCAAAAAAAAACATACAAATGACCAACAGATATATGAAAAGGTGTTCAGTGTCACCAGTTTTCAGGGAAAAGCAAGTCAAAACCACAGTGAGATACCACCTCACACCTCACATCAAAAAGACAAAAGATAACAAGTATCGACAATGATGTGGAGAAAAGGGAACCCTGTACACTGCTGGGGGGCGGGTGTAAGTTGGTGCAGCCACTATGGAAACAGTATGGAGGTGCCTCAAAAAATTAAAACTCCATTATGATCCAGCAATCCCACTTCTGGGTATAGATCCAAAGGAAGTGAAATTAGTGTCTCAAAGAGATACCTGCACCCCCGTGTTCATTGCAGCATTATTCACAATAGGCAAGATATGAAAACAAGCTAAATGTCTGTTGATGGATGAATGGATAAAGAAGATGTGAGATAGACTCACACACAGGAATATTATTCAGCCATAAAATGAAGGAAATCCTGCCATTTGTGACAACATGGATGAACCTGGAGGACATGATGCTAAGTGAAATAAGCCAGACACAGAAAGGCAAATATCACGTGATCTCACTTATACGTGGAATCTGCAATAGTCAACCTCATGGAAGCAGAGAGTAGAATGGTGGTTACCAGGGGCTGGGGGAGAGGGGAGTGGGGAGATGTTGGTGCAAGGGTACCGAGTTTCACTTACACAAGATGCCGAAGTTCTGGAGGTTTAACATATGGCACAGTGACTACAGCTGTGTACTTTTTTTTTTCAGTGTTATTGAGGTGTAATTGACAAAACTGTAAGGTACTTAGCATGTATATTATGGTGATTTGATATACATACACATTGTGAAAGGATTCCCCCCATCACCTCACATGTGTATCCTCTACTTGAAATTTGCTAAGAGTGTAGGGCTTAAGGGCTCTCACCACCAAAAAACCCCAACTAACTGTGTGAGGTGATGGATATGTTAATTAGCTTCATTGTGGTGATCACTCCACAGGGTATATGTGTATCAAAACATCAAGTTGTGCACTTCAAATATATACACTTTTTTTTTTTTAATTTATTTATTTTTGGCTGTGTTGGGTCTTCGCTTCTGTGCGAGGGCTTCCTCTAGCTGCGGCAAGTGGGGGCCACTCTTCATCGCGGTGCGCGGGCCTCTCACCGTCGCGGCCTCTTCTGTTGCAGAGCACGGGCTCCAGACGCGCAGGCTCAGTAGTTGTGGCTCACGGGCCCAGTCACCCCGCGGCATGCGGGATCCTCCCAGACCAGGGTTCGAACCCGTGTCCCCTGCACCGGCAGGCAGACTCTCAACCACTGCGCCACCAGGGAAGCCCTATATACACTTTTTATTTGTTGATTATACCTCAACAAAGCTGAAAGAAAAGCAATAAGAAAAACGTGATGCAGACCAGTGCTGAGCTTACACTTTCACTGGTTTTATCCTCTCGAGTGAAAAAGAAAAGTAACAATCTGATCTCTTGTTGATCAGATTTCCTTTTGGAAGTATTTGACTCTCAATTCTCATTGCAGAACTAAAGTTGTAATCACTAAAATTCAGAGAACCTTCTTTTCTATCCATTGGGATAGGTTAATGTGACTACAAGTCCTTGGAGCTTAGAAATTTAGAGAAAGTTCTCTTCACACGAGTGAACTCATTCATCCAGAAAGTGCTTACGGAGAACCAGTGGTGCTGCACCTGAGTGCCAGATCATGGCCATGTGATGGTGACTAAGACAGGGTCTGTGGCTGCAGGAAGCTTCCTGAAAGTCTAGCGAGGGAGCGAGAAAGGGAAAAAGATGGAGCATAAGAGAGGTCCCCTCCCACCCAGGGCAAATTGTAAAGCTAACTAACGCTTTGTCAGGAGAATGAGTAGCGGTTAGTAAGACCTACGTGCATTTGGGAGCAAAGCAGTGCCAACACTATAAGATGAGTAAAATACGGTTGGGAAATAAAGTAGCTCAGTGTGATTGGATTGAGAAGTGTTAAAAAAAGAAAAGTAAGTGATGAGGCTTTAAAACGAAGTAGGCACAGCAGCTTTTCATATTAGCCCCAAACTGGAAAGGACCCAAATGTCCATCAGTAATACAAAGGATAAAGAAATTTCAATATGATCACACCATGGAATACTCTACAGTAAAGAAAAAGAACTGCAGGTACACCTGACAGCATGAATCAATCTCACGGTACTGAGCAGCAAAGTCAGATGCGTAAGATCATATACATTTACGTGACGTTTGAAAACATGTGCAACTTAATCTAAGGTAAGAAACGTCAGAATTTTAGGGACTCGGGTGAAGTGGGATGGGCAACAGGAGCGTGCTGGGATGCCGGTGAGGGTCTACATCTTGACACGGGTGGAGTCTGCATAGGTGTGAACATATTTAAAAATTCATTGGGCGGGACATTTAAGATTTTTCCGTTTTACTCCAAGTTTGATCTCAATGAAAAAGTAAAAAAGCAAAAACCAAAAAGCTCTGGTGGCCAGATCACGAAGAATCTTGTATGCCATTTTAAGAAGAACCATTTGGAGCAATTGAAGAGTTTTAAGCTGGGAATAATTTGGCAAGGTTTGTCGTTTAGAACTGTCCCAACTGGCTGCTGCATGCAGTGTGGCACGGAGTTGGGGGGAGTCTGGGCGCAGGGAGGCGGGAGGCTGTGGTGGAGTCCAGGCCAAGATACAGATTCCGTGATGGTAGTGAGGATGGAGAGGAGTGGAGAAGTCACGGAAAGAGGGGATGGAGCGTTGGTGGGATGTGGACGCCGAGGGGGCGGAAGTCATCAAGGACGCATCCGTGTTTCTGGCTTAGGCAACAGGATAGATGGTTTTATCGTGAAGGTAAGGAAAAGAGAAGATCTGCATTCCTGCAGATCCAGGAATGAAGATAAGGGACTCACTTTTTGACACGTGGAGTTTGGAGTGCCTCAGTGATGTCCAGGTGGAGCAGTCCCATTGGCAGGAGTGAGGCTGAACTAGAAAAAAGATGAGGAAATAATTGGCCATCAGTGGAAATCGAAGCCTTAGGAAGGAGGTAAAGTAACCCAAGGAGACCGTGTCAAGTTCAAAAAAAGAGAAGTTCAGAACGGTGATAAGATGTAGACATGTAAAGGATGTCCGAAGAAGGAGAAACCTGCAGAAGGCAGGAGAGAGAAGAGCTAGAAAAACAGGAAATAGGAGCGGTTAGGAGAAAGGAACACTTGAAAGAAGGAAGTGGGCACAGGGCCCTGCAGCAGGGAGAGCCTGCAGGATGAAGACCAAAAGTATCCATTCCGTTTGGTGGCAAAGCTCCTTGGTGCCCTTAGGGAGAGCAGTTTCTGATATGAATTTAGTGTTCTGAGCCATTGGTTAAGGTAGCGGCGTTCTGTTTGATTCTGGCAGTAGATTGAAAACTCCTTTAGGCTGGTAACTATCTCACCAATCTTTTATGCCCACTGCTTCATTAGTGTCTTGTGCTTGTTATGCAGCCGATAAAGGTTTAGAAGGAGGACAGATGGACTGGGTAGATGATTTGGATGGATGGATGGATGGACAGAAGGAAGGAAGAAAGAGAACGGGGGAGGGGAAGAAGAAGGAAGGAAGGAAATAGGATGGGAGAAAAAAGAGAAAGTTAAAGAAGGAGGGAAGGAGGGGGTAGGTTAGTTGGGAGGGACAGAGAGGGTTTTACCTTCTTTCGGTCTTATTCTGTCTCAGGGTCCACAATCACTGCCGAGATCCAGGGGGTTATCGATGCCTGTGTCAAGCTGACCGGAATGCCCGACCTTACGCTTTCCTTCATGGTAAAATCCTGGGCCAGAGATTTAGTTTTTGGGAAATAAGATGCTTCTGGGATGACAGAGTGGTGGGAAGGGGATGGAACCAGAAGAAGTGATCAAGGACAACCACAAAGCTCATGTTGGGCTGGAATTTGCTAAAAGTAACAACAGAATGTGTGTGTGTGTGTTTCAGTGAGAACAGCATCTGAGTTACTTTCCTGAAAGAAACACGGTGTTTAATTCCTGCTTGTTGCTTTCCCTTGCCTGTCACCCAGAACCCCAGGCTGCTGGATGATGTCAGCTTCCACCCCTGCGTCCGCTTCAAGCGCTGGGAGTCCGAGCGCATCCTCTCCTTCATCCCTCCCGACGGCAACTTCCGCCTGCTCTCATACCACGTCAGTGCGCAGAAGTAAGCAGCCATCGAACCAAAGGGTGGAGTGTGCGTGTGCGTGTGTGTGTGCGTGCATGTGCATGTGTGTTTGGAAACAGTATCCATGGTGACGAAGAACTCAGGCTCTGGAGTTACCTGGGCTCCAGGTAACTAATTGGGTAACCTCAGGTGAGTTGCTTATCCTTTCCGTGTCTGTTTTCTTACCTAAGAAAGTTGAAGTAATAAAAATAAGAAGTAATGAAGTAATAAGTAAGTTGAAAATGATAAAAGTACCTTGTTATGTGGGTTAAACAAGAGACTCTAAATAGTGCTTCACACAAAGTAAGTGCTCGTTAAGTTTACTGCTGTAAGTTTTATTGTTGTTATTATATGCCTAAACAGAAACTTTTTCTTTTCTCAGATTGGAATCTGAGAACACCTGTATTCAATCCCCTCCACTCAAAAAAGCCATGAATGGTGGTGCTATGAAAAACCAAAATTCAATGATTTTTTGGTCTTGCACATTGTCTTTACTATGGAGTCTGAGGGCTTTTAGGGGCAGGTGTATAGTAGAAGGTATGCAGACTGAAGAGAGCTGTGGGACCTCACAGCCACTGAAGCCTTCCTGTGGGATTCGGAATAAATAATTTAGGGAAATGTCTGAGCGCCTGAGGGCAGAGGCTCTGGAATCAGACTGCCCACACTTAAGCCCCACCTGTAGTACTTATGATATATGACCACGGCAAGTTAGTTAACTTCAGTTAAGTATGAGGATGTCAGTATTCATGACATCAGGACAGAGGCAGTGCCTACTTCATACTTACAGGGAGGATTAAATGAGCTAATAGAGAGAAAACCTTTAGAGTAGCGCTGGCCACAGGAAGTGCTCCACAGATGCCAAGGATGGTTACAACTTTAGTATCATCCTGTAGCTTCTGTGTTTCCTCTTCTGTCAGATGACAACCCTACCCCTTAGGGTTTTTTATGGATCAAAGTCAGGTAAAAGCACTCTCTAGAAATTGTAAAAGCTCCGTGAGGTATGAATATTACCCTCCCAAGTACAAATAATTATTGGTCACATGTCACAAAGTAAAACACAGAAGCGTGGTTTTTGTTTGCCACGCCTTTTTCTCATAGTCTGCCAGGTCTGCTCTTTGGTTTTGTTGATATTATTCAAAGAGTCATTAGAAGAATTAGTTTACTTACTAGTCAGCATCTTAGCTTTACAAAAAGAAAATAATTAAAGACGTCTAGAGGGTTTTTCTGTGCTTACTTTGTAAGATAAGGAAGAAGGTGAGGGAGGAAAAGCTGCCAGCGGGGCAAAAAAAGGGAAGTGTGGCCATTTTTCCGGTACATTAACGACATGGGCTTTTTGTCTCTCTCTTTTCCAGCCTGGTGGCGATTCCAGTTTATGTCAAACATAACATCAGCTTCCGGGACAGTAGTTCTCTTGGCCGCTTTGAAATAACGGTGGGCCCCAAGCAGACTATGGGGAAGACCATCGAGGGGGTGACCCTCAGCAGCCAAATGCCCAGAGGCGTCCTCAACATGAGCCTCACGCCGTCTCAGGGGACGCACACGTTTGACCCAGTTACCAAGGTAGGAGAATAAGCGGGAGGCTTGAGTTGCCGTTGTTACAAATAGCAGCAACTCTGCAGGATCCCTTTATATCTTGTGGGAAGGGGAGATGGATCAAAGGGGCATTGTTGAGGACATTGAGATAATTTATGGGAACAAATAGTATTCTCTGCTGGGAAACACCCTGGAGGCCGCTAGGAATACTGTGAACAGATACCCTGAGCTCCGGCGCCTCAGATGAAGGTTCCACTGTAACTTCTTTCCTGTTTCTTTGGAGATGCTGTCTTGGGATGTAGGAAAAATAAATCCCCAAAAGCTCCCCAGTTTGAAGGGGACCATGAGTCTTCAGGCTGGAGCTTCCAAACCCGATGAGAACCCCACGATTAACCTGCAGTTTAAGATCCAGCAGCTGGCCATTTCTGGTGAGTGACACCCAGCCCAAGGTTGTGGGGCGGGCACGTGGCCAAGGCAGCGGCATCACAAAGCCTCCCGGCGGCTCCCTGTCTGCAGAGTTGTGTTTCGTTACCGGATACGTGATCTTTAGTCAGATCTTTCCTAGCACATTTCTGGAGAAAGTCCGTAATCCTTACCTCGAAGTTGGCTTAAGTGATGTGAATAAAAGTGTCTGAGACGCGTGTGAGAAGGAAACAGTATCGGAGACAGAAGTGTTCTCAGGCCGAGGCTGAGTCACCCTGGGCCTGCTGATTGGGGTCCCAGGGTTTTCAGTAGGGGGATGTGTCCGCATTCTCAGCTGGTGACTGAAAGAAGAATTCCCCTCCTTTCCCCCAGTTTCAGAAGATTTCACAGGTGCTGTTATCATTGGGAACCCTCGGGCCAATCCCAGTCATCGACTATAGTCTACGCCCCGCAGGGGGATGGTGAGAATAACAGTTACCCCTTAGCAGACGTTTACTACGTGCCAGGCACTAGTTTAAGCTCTTTTCATCTATTTTCTTATTTAGTCCTTAGAACGACCCTTTCAGATGGATAGGAGATGACTGCAGCTTTATATGAAGTTCCTGTTTTCTTTACCAACGGACCTTGTCTAGTTTAAGTGATTAGAATTCATTTAAATGATAAGCTCTTTCATCTTAAAATACTTAATAAACTTTAAAGCTCTGCACAGTATAAAATGTTCCTTTCTTAGTATAGTGAGAATATTTAGGAAGCACTCATGTATTAATTCATCACTTTTCATCATTAATTTATTCATTTAGTTATACCTTTATTTGGTTATGAAATTTTTAATTTTGTTATTATTATTAATTCACATGTTCAACCCCATAACTTGAGAAAAATCTGGAGCAGTCTTAATTTTCCCTTACCCTCATTTCAGCCTGCGTATAACTTTCTGCCCTTTCCACTTCAGGAATAGGTCTCCGAATAGGCTAGCTTTTCATTGGGGCAGGGTTTTATTTTCAGCCTGTATACCAAGAGTGAAGTATCTGTCGGCTGCGTTTAAGTGATATAAGTAAGGGCAGGTATTTTCCAGTTCACTGTTGCAGCTTTTTCTAGCCCACGGATCTCTTTGAGTTGAAACGAATCTAAACAGTTATGCTACCTGCTTCTTTTGAATAATGCTTGTCTTGTTCTTCCTTCCTTCCAGGACTCAAAGTGAATCGTCTGGATATGTATGGAGAGAAGTACAAACCCTTTAAGGGCATAAAATACATGACCAAAGCTGGCAAGTTCCAAGTTCGAACCTGAAGGGAGAGTTCTGCAAAGGGAACAGTCACGAACACTTTTTCATTGCTTACTTGTCTAAAAGTAAAAACTATCAGCCCTCTCCTAGGTCACTGCCCACTCTGGACCACCTGCTCCTGTTTTCCCGTAGCCTTCAGTGCCCCGGAGCTAACGAAGGGAGGCCGGGCCGCCAGGGAGGCCTGCGCAGAGCCCACACGCCAGCAGCACCAACTCAGTTCTCAAAGCAGAGGCGTGCGATGCAGGGGGAGGTACTTGATGCCGTATGTAACTACTTGTGACGTGGTTACCACAGGAAAAGACCAGCATTTGTTACTCGCTTGGCTTTAATTATCTTAAGCCAAGGAAAGACGTCTTTGGTTTTGTTTTTTTTTTAATTAATTTATTTTATTAGTTATTTTTGGCTGCGTTGGGTCTTTGTTGCTGCGCACCGGTTTTCTCTAGTTGCGGCGAGCGGGGGCTACTCTTCATTACAGTGCACAGGCTTCTCACTGCAGTGGCTTCTCTTGTTGTGGTGCACGAGCTCTAGGCTCACGCGGGCTTCAGTAGTTGTGGCACGCGGGCTCTGTAGTTGTGGCTCGCGGGCTCTAGAGCGCAGGCTCAGTAGTTGTGGTGCACGGGCTTAGTTGCTCCGCGGCATGTGGGATCTTCCGGGACCAGCGCTTGAACCCGTGTCCCCTGCATTGGCAGGCGGATTCTTAACCACCGCGTCACCAGGGAAGTCCTGTTTTTGTATTTCAAGCTGGGAAGAAAGATTAGAAAGAGAGAGCAAGCTTGGAAGAGAAGGACTGTTAGCCAAGGAAGGGCCGGGGAAGGCTCTGTTCTCGGGGCAGCGTGAAGCACATGTGCGCACCGCGCACTGAAGTGAGGAAGGCGGGAGGAGCCGTCCAGCCCCATCTCCAGGGCGGCTGGGAGGAACAGAGTTGAGTGAGTTTCTTTTTGACCCCTCCGCTTTCGTACAAACATAAAAATTTGTACTTCTGGAAATGCACTGGAAACTTCTTCGAGTGCACTGTTGACACGGAAACCCCAGTAGAATCAGATTTTCCCTTAAAGACTACGATGCTCTCTGACCGGTTTTCCAGTACGGACCGCTGCATGCCTCCAGCACGTGGCCTGGCATCTTCAGCGAGGATGAGCTGCCCCCTTCCAGGGGGCGTTGCCTGAAATGCCTCTTTCCCTAACCCCCCAGCAGCTCCACTCACTTCACGCTACAGAATTCCTGTTCCCTGAGGAGCGCTTCAGAGAAGCCAATCCCATCACCCCCAGGGCAGCAGGTTGTGTAGTATCGGAGTGTAGATGGCCCCCTCGTGCCACCTCTGTGACCCAGTGGTTCCTTGTTCATGTCTGTCAGTGCTGCCCTGGTGCTGCAGTCCGACCTTCCCGTCTGCAGCTTTTCCAGTGGTGACCCTAAGTGAAAAGGATGCTGACCACCGGGGGCACGGCCAGTCCTGGGAGCTGCCCAGTAAAGTTGTTTCCTCGGAGTCTCCACTGTATGATATATTTATTAGCAATGTATATCAACCAGTTGGTTTTTGTTTTAAGACAAAAAAGTCTCCTGAATCGTTGAATAAAACTGATGTTGTAGGAAGATGGACCGTGTTGATCCCGCGTAGCCTGGTTTAAGAAACACGGGCAACTGAAGGCGGACCTCAGGTGTTCCCAGCAGGGAATTTTTACTCTAGTTTAGTGTGCCCACTACCCATTGAAATATTTATAGAAAAGACAGGTTTTTAAAATTATACCTTTAGGAGCGATACTGCACCCTGCTTCGTGCAGGGAGAAAAATGAAGACCTTGTACTCTCCAAACCCTACAATTTTTCTCTAAAGCCCTGTTTCCAAATACTTCAGCAATTTTTTTTTTCTAGTTTTCTCTTCCTACTTCCTGGACTTGTTGTTGCTGCAGAATACTGTTGCTTTATGGTTTTCCTCTGGGGTCAGTTGTGCTGTGGACAGCCAGCACATGTGTCTCATATTCCATCACTCCGGAATTTGTCCTGGATTCTCAGGTCCCGTACACACCTGCCATGGAAGGGAGACGCCTCTGCCTGTGGATTCCAGAACACCGGAACTGCTTCTTTCAAGGGCTCTGGAGGATTTCAGGGTTTCCTCGGTCATAGGAAACAACCAATGTTGGTCCCTGAATATTCTTAGGTTTATAAGTCCAGCTGTCCCTCCAGGGCAGCTCATCCTAATTTCAAGGGAAGAACTTAAGGAGGAATAAAGCACCGGGGCTGTGGGAGCCAAAGGCCTTTGCATGGGAGGCACCCCTGGGCCGCAGACCCCTGGCCACCCCCTCCAGCCGGTGGTGTGTTAGCATAGGCGGGGCCGGGCGCCTCTGCCGAGCCGCTCGGTTCCATACGTGTTTAACGTGCAGAAGCATCTTCTGGGTTTAAATGTTAATAAAGTTGAGTGTTAACAGTCCTTAATGTCCTGAGGGTCTTGTTACTAGGACCAGCGGTGATGCCGTGCACACACGCCCCAGTGGAAGCAGGAAGAAAGAAACCAGTTCATGGGGATCTCACTGTTTCTGTACTTTCCAACCAGCAGACCTGAAGCCATATGTCATTTTGAAGGTTGTGAGAACAAAGGTCCAGAGCCATCAAATTATGTCCTGCCTAGCGTGTGAAAGACAAAACCATCCAAACTGCTGGCGTCTATTCTAGTGCTTTCCCCTTCCTCTCGACCTTCCTGGGTTGATTAATTAGGGCGTGAAACAGGGCTCCAAGGTCCCAGTCATCCTAATTGTAGTGGAGATTTCCCGGAGTCTCCTGTGAAGTGTAGACAAGGGTCCTTCTCCTACGTCCGTCCTGATTTCCTTCTCTAGGTCCCTTGTGGCCTGGGGGAGACTAAGACTTCTTTCTGTTTTCTAACCACAAGTGTTGTTGAGTGTTTATTACTACCCCATCCTGTTTCAGTCGTTCACGTCTCTTCCTTTGGTCGGGCTGTTTCCCTAGCCTTGTGGTGTGACCGGGTACGTTTTATAACACTTGTACTTTCCTCTATGGCCAGTAGGTGGTGACTCAGTGCCAGCAATGACATTAATTTTTGTAATTGTTAGAATCTTTAAAAGGGAATAGGGCTTCCCTGGTGGCGCAGTGGTTGAGAATCTGCCTGCTAATGCAGGAGACACGGGTTCGAGCCCTGGTCTGGGAGGATCCCACATGCCGCGGAGCGGCTGGGCCCGTGAGCCACGGCTGCTGAGCCTGCGCTTCTGGAGCCTGTGCCCCGCGACGGGAGGGGCCGCGATAGTGAAAGGCCCGCGCACCGCGATGAAGAGCGGTCCCCGCACCGCGATGAGGAGTGGCCCCCGCTTGCCGCAACTGGAGAAAGCCCTCGCACGAACCAAAGACCCAGCACAGCCAAAAATAAATAAATAAATAAATAAATAAATAAAATTAAAAAAAAAAAAAAAAAGGGAATTGAATTTGAAACGCTTAAACTTTCCCCCAAGATCCCAAGTACTGGGGACTTTGTGGGTCTTTGGCTTTCATAAATGTGGAACCAAAGTTTATGACACTCTTTTGACAACCTGACTTAAGATTGGGGCTCCAGGGGGGTCGGAGTTTCAATCATTTGAGTTCCTCTAGGCCTTTACCCATTAAAACAATTTGCACAATTATCTGAGAATCTTTTTTTGTTCTTTGGGTCTATTAGCATCTATCTGTTTTATCTGTATTAACCAGCTGGGGATAGTAAAGAAATACTACTTAATTTCCCCTTATACCCATTTCCTTCCCCAGACAAGTCCCAGACAGTCTACCCTGACTTTTCTCACCCACACCGGGTAATGATGTGTTGCGCTCTGAGTGTGTTTTAGCCTCGTCCGCGTGAATCAGTCCTGCAGGGCTGGGACTCTGCCTGGCGCTCAGTCACTGGGTTCTGCTGAGCACCTGTCTTCATGCAGCCTGCGGTTTCCAGGACTTCACTCAGAGGAATGTTGGGGCCTTTTAACTTTGCATTTCCATCAAAGGAGCCCTCACTGCTTCAGTTCATTTCATTAACCCAACTACCTGAAGAAAAGCTTGTCCTGCAAGGGGGGAGGGGGTGAAACCAGCCGAACTCTGGCCAGAGATGCTCGGGGTCTTCCTTACTGCTGTCCTCCAGCAGTGTTTTCCCGAAATGGCTAAGATGCACATCTACCTAAGACAAAACCTGCCATTTTCACAGGGGAACTTGTAAGCCAGCAGGCTAAAGTCAGGAAATCTGTGACTTAATTTCTGTGACCCACGTTTATTGAACTGGTCCAGGGACTTGAGCATTTCAGGGAAATTGGTGTTTTCCCCCCAGAGCCAAGCTCTTGGGCTTTAGAGAGTCTCTTTCCTTTGTGAGTTGAAACTACTTTTCTTCTAAGAACCTCTAAGCTGAGCAGTTCTGACAGCCTCTTGAGAGAGACAACTATGACCACGTTTGCTCCAAGGAACAGTTGGCACTTACCCAACAGCAAGAATGGCATCAGATTTACGCTTGTATCTGGGGTGTCAGTGATAACAAAAACTGTCAGGCAGCAGTCAGGAGTATGGGTTGCATCTCAAGAGTAGTTAAGAAAGTCTAAGAGAGGCAGAAAGCAGCATTACTTAAGTAACATACTTCTGTGGACTGGTCTGGGAGTGAATTCTTTCTAATGAGGAGAACAGCAAAATGGACTGGGGAAAAATGGCCCTCATACTAGCTCCTAGTCTGAACTAACAATTGGGGTGTCACTGTGTCAGCAAGGTCATGCTCAGCATCTTCTTACCCCTCATTCCTCCTTTATACTTGGGTCCCGCCCAGGGAGTCTTCCCTACCTAGTCTGCTCGCAGGGCTAACTTCCCCCAGCCTCGCTCGGTCCATCACTCCACTAAGCCCAAGCCTCTGTGGTTCCCTGTTGCCAACAGAATTAAGTCCAAAGCTCGGTTTGGCATTCAAAGCGCCGTAATTAAATTCCAACCTACATTCTTCTTCATGAACTTCACTTTGGACAAACTATAACTCAATTCCTCCCCAGACTCCCCCTGCCTTTTTTCCCCTCCAGATTTTTAGATTTTCATGCGGTGATATTCCTTGCCTCGGGAACTATATTCAATATCCTATGACAAACCACAATGGAAAAGAATGTGAAAAAGAACGTGTATATATGTATAACTGAATCCCTTTGCTGTGCAGTAGAAATCAACCACATTGTAAATCAACTGTACTTCAATAAAATAGAATTTCAAAAATATTTTTTAAAAGAATGCCTTTCCCACCCCTCTCCACCAGCCCAAATCTTGCCCAGTTTTTGAAAAGCCTACCTAATTCTATTTTTTCCTTAAGATTCTTTTTTTTTTTAATTTTTCTGTTTTTACTTTATAACAAAGTGAATCAGCTGTACATTTACATATAATCTCCTCCCTCTTGCGTCTCAAGAATTCAAAGATCTTTCCTGCAGCTGAATTTCAGTAAAACTTTCTGTCTGCTATTTTGTGGTCCATCTGCGTTCAGCCTTCTTATTTCTCTAAATCCCTACCTTCCTGTCAAACCAAGAGCTCCTTTCTTCCCCCTCTGTACCATTTACATCACCCAGCACAGGGCCTTGTATGCCGCAGCTATTCTGAATGAATGAAAGGAAATATTTCCAACGAGTCAAAGAACGTGGACACAAGTAACATGAATAAAAGCTGTGGGATACTGCATGTAACAGAACGATTCCACTCTGATTCGGGGGAAATATGTGAAAAATATATCAGAATTTATTATCCAGTACAGTATCATACAGGTATAAGAGTATAAACAAAAATGAACTGATATAAATATGTTAGAGCCTAGTTTATCAGTTATTAAAATGATACATGTCTCCTGTCCTATGATGAGATTTATAAAGGAGAAAGAATTACACTCTACACAACAGGATTCCTTCCAAGAGCTATAGCCGGAGAAAGGGAAAACCCGACACTTGATCTGAAGGCTGGATTTGAGGAACGTGATCTGGCCAGCCAGCCCATCCCTTATTAGGAAGCTCCTGCTGGGCTTCCTTGTGACTAGAAATAGACATTCTATTCCTAATAGAATATTTCTAACCCTTCTTTCCTGAAGGATCGAGTTATCTTTGCCTACTGAGACACGCTTTCACCTTTGCGGTCCCGTTTGCAAAGCTGCTCACGTGGACAGAGGAGGTGGGCTTCTGCCCCGGGGACTGGGATTCCAGGAGGGGCTGGCGTTGACCCCTCTTCCCGTCCGACAGAGTACGTTTCAGACCTGAAGCCCTGAAAACTTCCAAAACGGAAAGTACCTATGGAAATCCATCCTCCCCCACTTGTGCTGCGTGAAGAAGCCCCCGCCGCAGTGCATCCTCGGAGGTGAAGGAAGCAGGGTCTCCGTGATGCAGGGAACCGGTGCCCCTGGTCATGGTCGTGTGTTGTCCCGAACCCAGTCCAGGTAATTAGTAACCTTGGTGTACACGCCCGGGATGCCCTTCTGGCCACAGCCGAGGCCCCAGCTGATGATGCCGACCAAGGTCATGTGGTCGTCCTTCATACACACCAGGGGGCCACCCGAGTCACCCTGCAGAAGGGAGAACAGGTCAGCTCTTTGCAAAAATGCAGACTCTTTGGGGGGAGGTTAGGGTGAATGTTTGTAGTGTTCCTATGTACTCTTTTTTTTTTTTAATAAATTTATTTATTTTATTTTTATTTATTTTGGCTGCGTTGGGTCTTTGTTGCTGCACGCGCACGGGCTTTCTCTAGTTGCAGTGAGCGGGGGCTAGTCTTTGTTGTGGTGTGCGGGCTTCTCACTGCAGTAGCTTCTCTTGTTGCGGAGCACGGGCTCTAGGTGCGCGGGCTTCAGTAGTTGTGGCACGTGGGCTCAGTAGTTGTGGCTCGTGGGCTCTAGAGCTCAGGCTCAGTAGTTGTGGCTCGTGGGCTCTAGAGCTCAGGCTCAGTAGTTGTGGCGCCCGGGTTTAGTTGCTCTGCGGCATGTGGGATCTTCCCGGACCAGGGCTCGAACCCGTGTCCCCTGCATTGGCAGGCGGATTCTTAACCACTGCACCACCAGGGAAGCCCTTCCTATGTATTCTTCAAAGTGCTCAGTTCGGGGAGGGAAATTTTATCTCCGTGACCTTGGACCTTTACAGAATCAGGTTGTAGCTACGTGGTAAAGCGGAATTGAGATCATTGCTTGGACATTTCAGGTCCCCACCCAGGCTGTAACTCCACCACTTACTAGCTGTGAAGCCCCAGGCTAACTGGGCTTCAGTATTCTTACCTGAATGATACTGAATAATAAAAATCTAAAATAGAAATCATACTGCCTCCCTTGTAAGGTTATGGGAATTAATTGAGAGAAAGTTTGAAAAGCTCTGAGAACAATGTGTGGCATTTAGTAAAACTCCTGGTAATTGTTAGCTGTTGTTGTCTTATTGAATCGAAATGATTTCTGGTTTCGTTTTTAACTTGCTGCTAGTGAGACAGGCTGGGACCTGGGACCCTTGGCTGCAATGCTTGCACCTGGATACACCTCTGCTGGAGCAATAAAATACAAAGAAACTGTATGGGACTAAAAATAGCTGTGTGCATGCACAGTTGGGGCAAATTATAGACAAAAAGATACAAAAGACCAAAAAAACTCAACTGCCACTTCTGAAGAGCCGGGAGCAAAAGCAGGGTTCTGCGCATGCCCCCTGCACACACCACCACCTGAGGGATGGGCAGACCACCTAAGCCCCGCCTCCTGCCCAACCCCTGGACCCGACCCTACCCTCTCCTTGTATAAGGAACCAGCTCGCCCCCCTTCAGCAAGCAGGTGAGCAAGGGAACCTGTTGTTTGTTCTCGCTCCCCCCTGCAGCTGCAGGGGCCCCAGTAAAGCCTTGCCTGAATTTCTCATCAGGCCTCTGATCAATTTCCATTGATTAAGGAGGCCAAGCACCCGGTGGGTAACCCTAGCTGATAGATCATGGTTTCACCTTGCATACAACCTTTTAATGACTGTCGAGCTAGGTGGTGGAGGTGTCTGAAAAAACCTTTCCAAGAGGGACCAGAGGCTCTCAAGGAGCCAAGAGGGGGAGATGCTGGTGTGGTCTCCGCATGAGAACTAAGCCTACAGTCCTCAGTGCAAGAGCCCGGCCCTGCTGTCTCCATCCACTCCTCCCCAGCCTCGGGGGGGAGCCCGGCACGCTGTGGGCACGAAAACAGCCCAGCACGGACGGCTCCTTGGCTCTATTTAGATCCTAAGTACACGGGTTGGTCTGTGTCTTACACCCAAGTTATCATGAAATACAAGTACGTACTAGCTCTGATAGGGCCGCTAACGCAGAGACCCCAAAAGAGTGCGCTTTCCCAGGGGAAAACCTCATCTGAGGGCTGAACTTGAGTTCCTAAAACTTATCTCACAAATCATCTGTGTCCTACTTCCCAGGAAGCTGCCATTCCTCCTTCCCCCTCTACACAATGGACTCCAGTTCCCCAGCTCCCACAGAAGTCAAAGATGTCTTAATTTGTGTTGCTTTATCCATCACTTTGATAGTCATTTAATTGCCTGGGCTTACAGGAAATCCTGTACCAGCTGGCAGCTCCGGTGCTGACACTGGGGAGATTTCCTGCAGCTTAGATTTCTTGAGTTTGGGTGACTTTGACCTTGCTCCAGTTGCTTTATTCTCTGAGGTCCTCATCTAGATCCCCAGCACCTCACTGAGATGAATCACTCCTTTCCGGCTATCACTGTTTTTCTTGGTTAAGAACCTGTCGGCCGAGGAGCACTTCTGCCCTTGGAGGGGGAGGCTCAGGGGAGGAGAGACGCTCGTGTTTACCTGGCAGGCGTCGTGCAGGTTTACTTGGTCCCCACCACTGCGTGTGTCTCCGGCACACAGCATGTTGTTGGTGACAGTCCTGTTGAACAAATACTGGGAAGTGCAGCGGCTGGATGGGTACAGCCTGACATGGGCCTCCTTCAGGCGATCGGAAAAGAATGGAGAAGCTGCAACAGAGGAGGAAGGCGTCTTGTGGTTTTAGGGAAAGTTATTTATAAACCTTTTGGAAAGAGAAAGCCGAACTTTCCAATAAGAGCTAACGTTTATCAACCTTTTACACATATTAAGTTGAATCCTATGAAATGGCCAATGTTTTATTCTTTTGACCTACAGAAACAGCAGTTTCATAGAGTTTCACCCAGGGTTTCTCGACAGCGGCACGAGTGGCATTGGGGCCAGATAACGTTTTTGCGGGGGGCTGTCCCGTGCATTGTAGATGTTCGGCAGCATCCTTGGCTTCTACTCACTAAAGGCTGGTATAAACCTCCATCCTGAGTTGTCACAATAACTGACATTGCCAAGTGTTTCCTGAGGGGCAAAATCGCCCCAGTTGAGAACCACTGGCTTAACCTAATATCTCAATTAAACCCCATAATCTATCCTTTTCTTGCCACTGAGTAAACGGAGGCTTGGAGCATCATGAAATAAAAATCCATGTCCGGATCACACTGCTTGCAAGGTGCAGGGCAAGGATTTGAACTCAGAGCTACCCGACGGCAGAGTCCAGCCACCCCACCCCCTTAACTATGCTCACTCCACTTCTTACCAAAACCTCCTTGAAATCTTAGGCTCTTAGAACCCTTGTGCTACTCAGACCCCTCTTGACCTGCATGGCCACCCTGTGAGGCTGGGAGGGCAGACGCTGGGGCCTCGCTAGGCAGGAACTTGCCCTCACGGTCACGGTCACGGCGGCGGCGCCTGTCCCGAGGGTGGACACTCGTGGGACCACTTTTTCCTCCCTCTGGTCAGCACTTGTGCTCCGGTCCACCCCCACATGGACAGGACGGGGCCGAGATGTCCTCCCACTCACAGGCCTCGTGCTTCCCGTAGCCAGACAGCTCGCACTCTGTCCAGTCCGGCAGCTTCAGGCTGGCGTCTGGGAGGCAGACGGTGCGTACGGCGTTGCTCTCCAGGGCGCAGGTCAGTGAGTCCGATTTCAGCTGCAGCAGCGCTGGGAGGGGGGACGAGGAAGAGAGCGAGGATGTCAGGGGAGAGGAGGGAGGGGGCGGGGGCCTGGGGGGAGGAGGTGGGACTGCACACGTGTGAGTCTGGAGTTCCCACGGCAGCAGGGAGAGCCAGACACCTTACCTATGTCATTGTTGTAAGTGTCGTCATCGAATTCCTTATGGACGATGTATTTTTCTACTTCAAACGTCTGCTCCTCCTTCCCAGGGACCAGCCGGTACGTCCTGCCCAGGACCACCTTGAGGTGGTTGGGAGGATACCTGATGGAGAGACGGCTCAAGGCTGCTCTTCTCTAATGGGCCTGGTCTAAGGCCTTAGAGAGGAGGAGGGCCCGCCGGCTTCTCATCCCTACCTTTCCTGGAAGCAGTGGGCGGCCGACAGCACCCAACAGGAGCTGATCAGGACCCCCCCACACAGAAACCGCTCTCCTGGGGACCTCCTGTTCCTGACGAAGATGGCGGCCTGCCACGGGTGGGAGGTGATGTCGGCGTAGAGGCCTCCTTTGATGCGGAGCTGGGGCTGCTGGTACCGTCTCAGGCCACAGGTGACTGGGGAGGGGAGGGCAGAGCCGGGGTCAGACCTGTGGGCCTGGGCGAGGTCCCTGAGCCCCACCCTGGTGCCTTGTCTTGGAACCCGGGTTTCTACCCCCTGCTGCACTTCTGCAGGCTGTACAGAGGGATGGAGCCATTTCCACGGCAATAAATCCACAGCCTGCACGTGGTGAGTATCCCGGACGAGCGAAGCACTGTATAGACACTATCCTTAACCCTCACAGCACTCAGCTTCAGAGAGGCTGGGACCTTTTTGCCGAGGTCACAGTGGCACCTGGATTAGAACCCAGATCTGACTCCACAGCCGGGGGTCTTTCTGCGATGCTTTGTTACCTCTACTCTTTTCCTGCAGCCACTTCCTGGCTTAAGAAATAACGAGGCATTGCAGCTTCTTCCTGGGGAATGTCTACCCCATTGCTTTGCCATCGACTGAGCCTTACCCATCCTTCCAGGCCCACGGGACAGCCTGCCCCCTCACGAAGTTTTCCTAATACTGCCAGCCCACTGGTACTGCCCGCTGAGGATGAGCCACGCGTGACCTTGGTCATGAGTTCGCTGGTAGTTTGTGTCTTACCTGCCCAGTTAAACCCTATGTGCATGTGTGCCCTGAGGAACAGTCTGGCTGATCTGCGTGTTCACAGGAACCGAGTAATAACAATCGGTTCTCAGACGATTTCTAAAGTTTCATTTTTTAGCAAAGTGTGCCAACCTGCATTTCTCTCGGTCTCCACCCCCTCTGGGTAACCCCGTCCCCCTGTGTTAACTGGGTTCTGGGAGAAGGCGGGAGAGCAGCCTGGAAGACACGGGAAGCGGCAGAGGACACGGTCAGGAATGAGGCTGGGCACGGGGAGGTGGCCATGGCTGGCCTTACCACACTGGGGCACGTCGCAATACTCCCATGTCAGCTGGCGATCCTTCAGCACGTGGCACCAAGGCTGGGCGTCCCCATCTGGGTTCCTAGTCATAAGGAGGGAAGGTTTCCAATCACATCACAAGCCAGGGAAGAGAGGGGAAGGCTGACCAGCTGGGAAGGAGGACCCTGAGCCCCGGGCTGGGCTCAGCCGCAGATCCCACCAGAGGGAAATGACTGTAACTTTTTTCTTCTGTCATTAACATTACGTCTTCATCTCCCAGCTGTGCTGGGAGAAGACTCTTAGGATGGAACAAAGGGGCCAAGTGAGGACGGCACAGAGGACAGACCCTCTAACATGGGATTTGGGTCAAGAAACTGGAGGACTTTCCTTTTCACGACAAGTGCAAATGAATAGGTTGGGCTGGGTCACATCCATGGTTCCCTCCCACCCACTGGGTCTTTCATGTAACTTTCAGCATCAGACCCTCCCATCCCGCTCCAACCCCGCCCTCTGCGCAGACGCCCCGGACCCTGCGCTGCGCACCGGCAGTGATTGTGCTTGCCCAGGCCCAGGGCCTGAGCGTTGCTCTTCCAGGCGGTGTAAATCTTGCGCATCAGGATCATGGAACTCCACGGGAGGCAGGAGGCCCCAGACGCGGTGAGGCTGTGGGTGCCGCGGTATGCCAGCCCTTTCCCCTGGTAGCAGTCCCCATCTTTTTCTGGAACACAGGAAATCTCAAACTGAAACAAAGCCACTTAAACGCTAAAGCAGGCAGGTGGGGTTTGCAGCAGGGCCTAAAGCAGAGCTGCCGGCCTGGGACGCCCAAGGCAGCCAGCCCACCACCCTTTTCTGTCCTTCAAGCCCTTTCACACGGGGTGGTAAGCGGCTTCCATCAGGTGCCAGCCTCCATCATGGGCTGTGGCTTCCTTATGGCTGTGTTAACAGAGACTCTGAGGGATGTTCAGGTTCGGCAGGAAAGGGTGCTGAGTTCAGCTAGTGGGGATTATTCTTGGAGCTGCTTGGAAAGCAATTAGGGGCTTCCTTGTGTGTACTTGACAGGCTGCTGGGATCCTGGGTGCTTCAATGGGGGGACACGTGGGCAGGCCCAGTTTTCTCAGATATTGTCTGCTAGGGACCTGAAGGATTTGTTGGACTTGGGAAGGAAGGGAGAGTATGAACCTTCAAATGCTGCGTATTTGTCCCATTTTACCCTCTTTTCTCCCCACTTGAAACTGACAAAGTATACTACCATGCACAGATAGCATAGTGATAAGGGACCTTTAAGATCATCGGGACCAGTGACTCCCAATTTATACCAGAGCTGGGGGGTGGGGAGGATGCTTTAGAGTTACTCTAAAGAGTTCTTAAATTCACAGGAATATCGGCGTCACCTGTAGACTGAATGCACACCATTTTTGTAAATGTATATTTAGAACTTTAAAACATATTTTCCCTACTCTTGTGATAAATAACATCACCATTTGCAAAAGCACCACTGAATTCACAGTACCTTTTTGTAACTGAGTGTTTTTTCAATCTGGGAAATTTTCTCACATTAAAAGTCTTTACAGAGACAGAGAGAGATCTTGAGAAACAGATCCATTAATCAAAAAAGAGAGAACCTCCATGCCTTCTCAAAGGGACTGGAAATCACCGATACAGCCCCATCTTCTCTGTTGATGAGGAAACAGAGGGTCAGAGCTGTGCAGAGATCAGCTCAAGGTCAAACAGCTAGTTAGATGCCAAGCCTGGGTGAGGACCTAAGCCTCTTGACTTCCTTCCCTCTGACACTGAAATGATGAACTACCAGCCCAGTCCTTTGTCTCCTTGTTTGCAGAAGGACCATCAGCGCTGTCCTCCAGACCCTTCCCCCCGTGAGGCTACAGAGGCCGTGGGGAGGCTGCACTTACCCTTGCCGCAGGCTGGCGTGCTGCAGAACTCGGGGATGTACTTCCCTGCCTTGAAGATGTAGCACCAGGGCTTTGAGTCTTGGTCTGGGTTTCTGAAAAATCAGCCAGGAAGGCCAGGGGAGGTGAAGAGTGAGGCCCGCCTCTCGGGCCAAGGGCTCTGCACCTCTTCCGGGGATAGAGTTACGCGTGCTTGTCGTACACAGGAGAGTCAGATCGTGTTGGGCGGAGGTATGACCTTGTAATCGTCTTTATTTGGAAATTAAGTGTGGTTTACGGAGATGCACGTGGCTGCCACGTTGACAAGGGGTGCACCGTGATGGTGAGCTTTATGGGCTAACTTGGCTGTCGCGCCCAGTTGTTTGATCAAATGCCAATCTAGGTGGTGCTGGGAAGGGCTGGGTCAATGTGGTTCACATTTGCAGTCAGCAGACTTTAAGTAAAGGAGATTCTCCTCCAACGTGTGGGTGGGCCGCATCTAATCAGTTGAAGGCACTAAGAGCAAAAGCTGAGAGGAAGCTCTGTCTCAGGACTGCAGTATCGACTCAGGTCTGAGTTTCCAGCTTGGGGAGCCTGCCTACAGATTCCAGACCTACCAGCTCCCACAATCACATGAGCCAATTCCTGAAAATAAATCTCTTTATGTATACACATGTCCTATTACTTCTCTGGAAACCGTGACAGAGCTGACGCAGGTCTTTCCTCGCCTGTGGCAGCTTCTCAGCAGAGAAGACCCTCCAGGGCGCAGAAGGCGGCCCTCTCACCTGCAGTAGTTGTGATTCCCGAGGCCCAGCCTCATGGCATCAGGCCTGCGCCCACTGTAGGGCTTCATGGCCAGGCTGCTGCTGTTCCAGTTGACGCACTCGGCCCCGCTCTCCGCTGTGCTCCACCTGCCTCTGTAGGTGACGCCCCGGTCCTTGTAGCATGTGGCGCTGGCATCTGAGGGGAAACAGGACACACAACACCTCCCGTGTGAATCCTCCTGTCATTAGTTTCCAAAGGGGCTCTCACCTCAAACCACTGAGGCAGTAGCTGCTGAGCTGCTTGGGTGACTGGGTCACTCCGCTGACGGGGACCGCGCCAGGCTCCAGATTTGTGCTCGAGGCCCTAACCACCCTCGGATGATCCATCCCATCCCACCCCAATCCTTCCCCCGTCACTGCACACTTGCTTTCCTTTCTGGGTAGGTTTGCAGGTGGGATTTCACCCCGGTGGGTCCCTGTCTCACAGCCACCCACCTACCACTCACCTATTTCACAGCGTTTTCCGATGAACCCTTCAGGGCACTGGCAGACAAACTCTGAGGAATAGAGGGCCTGCCAACATGTCCCCCTATTGAAGCACTGAGGTTTGCTGCAACCTGTCAAGTAGAAGCAAGGGAACCCCTAATTACTTTCCAAGCAGCCCAAGAATATATGAGTCAAAGTTGAAGCGTGCTGTCTACACACACACACGATTCTGAGCACTTCACAAAAACGAACTCATTGACTCCTCACAGCCGACCACGAAGTCTGTATGACTGTTCTCCCATTTTACAGATGAGGAAACTGAGGCTCACGGCCTCATGCTTTCTGCTCGGCACCTTCACCTTGGCCTAGGGCAGAGCGTGCCTGCAGCCCCATTTGAAGGGTAGACAGGCCCGGGACTGTGACAGACAGGGCTGGGGCCGTGAGACTGGACTCGAGGCTCACAGCCTGGCTTGGGTGAACACGTACTGTTGACGGGCACCGAGTGGCACTGGGCCCGGCCACTGTTGCACCAGCAGTGCTCCACCCTGTTGCCCCTGAGCAGGGGCCTCAGCCAGGACTCATGTTGCAGGTACGTCATCTGTGTTTTCTCGTCTCTGCAGGTCACTGTAACGACAGACAGGCCGGCCTCTTTAGGGCCCAACTCACCCCAAACTGACACTGATGCCCCCCTCCCCCACCCGCCAATCCTGCTCACTTTCGGGATAATCCGTCCTTTATTCCTTCCTTGCTCTCAGCCAGAAGACAACAAATACCCCTTATTTTGTCACCAAAGACCCCTTTCATTTTTCAAAAACAATTTCAGATTCAATTTATTAGGGGGCAGTGCCAATATTACTTTCCATATGACTATGTGATCTTTACATTCAATTTCCTATGAAAATCAGTTATTTTCTTGAAATATATAATAGAATATAATGGTGTATTTCTACTATTTCCTTATTTTAGTTTCAATGAAATATAAAATACACTTATGAAAAACAATAAAAAAGACCCCTTTTATTGTTTTTCCTCTGATGGGCCCTTGTTTTGAAAGAGTTTATCTATCAAGACACATTTGTTAGGTAATACTCTAATTTTTCATTTTAATTCATCAATAATATGCACATGCACACAATTGCCTACCAGAATTTTTGATCCATATTAGCATTACCACACTGAGATGATGCATTTCTGGTCCCAAACAAAGAAAATTGACATTTTAGTCTGTGCAGAAAATTTGCTACTTCCATTAGTACTTTGGTATAATGAAAATAGTTGAAGTACTCCCATTAATACACTTTCCCTTTTTCTCTCTCTCTGTTTGCAACCCAGAATGCGAACTTAAAACATCTTTAACTTTTAATGAATTGAAGCAGTGACATACGTTCACTGTCAACAATACTGTTGTTCCTTTAGAGGGCCGTCGGGGCCAGGGTACGCTTGCAGGAAGCACTGTGCTATCCGACCGCGGAAGCAGTGAGAGTTAAGCTGTGACTCACTCTGGGAAAACTTCCACCTTGAATGGGTGTTGCAGAGCCTTCCAGCCCCAAAAGAGGTAGGTCATGAGGGAGGAGGGATGATCTGGGACCTGCAATGGGGCCTGCAGCTCTTTAGATCAGAGTCAAGACAATCGGGCCGTGAGCACGTTTTATTCTTGGGATTCTAGTGGGAATGTTCCTTGGGTTTCTAGTCTCAATTGTAGACACGGCCTCACAGAGATGGTCTTCCCACAGTGCTTCCGTGAAGCAACCCAGATTAGTCATCCCTGAGTTACCAACTGAAGGAACAGAGGCACAGAGAAGCTAGTTAACAAAGATGCTAAATGGAGTGCGAGGCGGTGGGGATCACAGCCCAGGGAGAGGCCCTGGAGGACCAGCACCGTGCGGCCCGGCGGCTCTGTGACCCTGGGCAAGTCACTCCGTCTCTCTGGGCTCTGTTCTCATCCGTGTAATATTCGAATCCGCTTCCCTTTGTGCCACTGGGCTTGCAGGCTCCCAGCAGCGAGCGACCCCCAGGCATCCTGACCCCTTGAGGACCTGTTCCTGTCCCCTCAGAGCCTGTGTGAGTGGTGAGACAGGACAGAAGCATCTTAGCAGAGTCTCACCTTCACGGATCTTGAGTAAGCAGGTCACGTGGAAAAAAATCCCCGCCGGAGCCTAGAGCACCCTGACCCTGACCCTGACCTTGAGCCTGACTTGCCTCCACCCCAGTGACATCTCACCTCCACCTCTGTGCGATCTGGCTCCTCTCCTGAGTCGCCTGTGGATTTCCTGCAAAGAAACCAGGGGCGGAGGAAGAGTCAGCACATGCTGGGTGTCTCAGGAATACGGGTGGTCAAACCAGAAGACCATCATCAACCCACCAATCAGAGGTCACCTGCCCAGAGCATCCCCCTCAGGTAATGGGTCCAGGTGGAATGTCCATCACCTGCCTTCCTGTCTAATTCTTTCCCCCCTTCTAGACTAGTCCCGTCCAAAAGGACTTTCTGAATGATGGAAATGTTTAACATCCGGGCCGTGCAATGCGGTAGCCACTGGTCACATGTGACGACTGAGCACTTCAAATGTGGTGTGACTGAAGTGAATTTTAAATTTTACTTAACTTTAATTAATTTAAAATTAAAATAGCCGGGGACTTCCCTGGTGGCGCAGTGGTTAAGAATCTGCCTGCCGATGCAGGGGACACGGGTTTGAGCCCTGGTCCAGGAAGATCCCACATGCCGCAGAGCAACTAAGCCCGTGCGCCACAACTACTGAGCCTGCGCTCTAGAGTCCGTGAGCCACAACTACTGAGCCTGCATGCCTAGAGTCCGTGCTCCGCAACAAGAGATGCCACCGCAATGAGAAGCCCGCGCACGGCAACGAAGAGTAGCCCCCGCTCGCCGCAACTAGAGAAAGCCCGCGCGCAGCAACGAAGACCCAAAGCAGCCAAAAATAAAAATAAATTAATTAAAAAAAAAAAAAAAGCCACATGTGGGTTAGTGGGGTTGCATGCACCGCCCCGCCCTGCAATCCCATCTCCTCCAGGTAGCTGCCCCAACTCTCCCTTCTCTAAAATCCTGCTGTGCGGGCATCGCTCACGTGGCCTGAACGATGCCCTGAGCTGCCAGGCATCTGCAGAGAGCACGTGTGCTGTGTAGCTCCCACCCCAAGTAGATAGTACACAGTACACGGGCAGCTCGCCCGCCTCCATGGCTCACAGCGCCTGCACTGTCTTTTATAAATACTTTCTGGATTCATTCAGACACATCCTTTAAAAACAGCCCCAAAGAAGGCATTGAGAGGCAGTGTTTACTCAAGTCAGAACGAGTGCCTAGGGTTCCGCTGCAAGCCTGGACCCCGAGCGTCGCCCACCGAGGCGAGTGTGTCCAGGTGTGCGCCAGCACAGACGAGAGGGCACACCCACCTGGCTGGGGGAACTGAAGACAGCTCCGCAGAGCAGCAGCACACACAAGAGCTCCCTCTTCATGGCGTTCATCATTTCCTCAGAGTGTCCCTTGAATTCTGGAAGAAGAGGGGAAGAAACCTTAACCGTGTGATGTGAGAGGACCAAGAGGACAGCACAGTTCGGGAGTCCGCCGGTCCCCCCCAGCGTCGGCTCCCACAGCAGGAGAGGCCACAGCAAGGGTCTGAAGGATGGTGTCTTCTTCTCGCATACCTTTTTTATTGTGGTAAAATACACATAACAAAATTTACCATTTTAACCATTTCTAAGTGTAAGTTCAGCGGCATTAAGTTCCTTCACATTGTGGTGCAGCCGTCACCACCATCCATCTCCAAACTTTCATCTTCCCAAACTGAAGCTCTGTACCCAGTAAACCCGAACTCCCCGTTCCCATGGCAACCACCATCCTACTTCCTATTTCTATGAATCTGACTATTCCAGGTACCTCATATAAATGGGCTTATATAGTGTTTGTCCTTTTGTGTCTGACTTATTTCACTGGGCATAATGCTCTCAAGGTCCATCCATATGGTAGCATGGGTCAGAATTTCCTTGCTTTTTAAGGCTGGATAATATGCCACCATCTGCATGGACCACATCTTGTTTATCCATCCATCTGATGATGGACATGGGTTGCCGGAAGATGATTTTGCCCAGACATTTCTGTGGGCTGAAGGCTGAGACCACCTCTGGCACTTCTTGGCAGCCTGGGACCTCAGGGTGCTGGTTTGGTTTCCCTTGAAGTGAGTTGCTGCCCTGGGGTTGACTAGATGGACCCAGTTGCTGCCCTGGGGTTGACTAATGTCTCATCTCTGACTTTTTTAGAGGAAACCATAGGAATTTTGTTGCTGGTACATCTCAGAGCCAGCCTACCTCAGATGGCCTGAGCTCTTCCACTTAGAACGTGCACGCCTCCTTGTCCAACAAAGGAAAGTCTCCCGTCCCCAACTCCCCCCCAGCCCCACGGCTCCATCGGGAAACCAGTCTCTCTTTTATAGACGGGGCCCGTGAAGTGCAGATTTGCGGAAAGGAGGGGAGACATCTGGTTTTGGTCATCGGACTCAGATCTTCCTGGGCCCACATCCTTGGTTCCGTGTGCCTTGCCCTGGTGCTCTCACCCTCAGCAGCCCAAAGTGGGTTAGTCGGCTGGGGTGTTATTTTGTGGTCTGGCAGCTCCACTCACCCCCTCGTCCGCAAGAATTAAATCAGGGCTTTTCTTCCCTTGACTCACTTCCCCTCAGTCACAACAACTCTGGTGTAATCCCTCCCCCTCATCCCAAGCATCCGAAGGGTCCCGTGGACTCAGAGACGTCGGGGACTTTGACCCTGGCGCTGGCTCGGGCTCCTTTCCTGTCAGAGGTGCTGTCCCCTCAACCACAAGCTCCCTTCAGAGCGAGGATGAAAACATAGAGGGAGATGGTGGGAGACGCTCTATGCCCCAGTGACCTTCCGGGGCCGCTGGTGACAGGCAGAGGAGGGCACGGAGCTGTGGGGGGGAGGGGAGGGGGCCGGACAGTCTGGGCGGTGATTTTCCTCGGGCTCAGAGGGCGTCCTGCCAGCCAGCAAGCCCCTCCCCTACTGCGAAGGAAACAGAAGGAAGCCAGGATCTGGGTCTTTGTTCCAGTCCGGCCTGCCCAGGGCCCCTTCCCGGGCAGGGCGGGGCGGGGCAGGGTGCGCTGCTTGGGGGCCCTTTTCTCACTCATTGCAGGAAGCTTGTTGCAGCACACTGGTTCCAGGCAGTTTCAGAAGGAAGAACTAGGGGGTCAAGGGCATCCGAACAGGAGCCCGCGGGGGAGTCTTCTGATCACAGGCGATCATTCCAGAATTTCTTCCTCAGTGTTCCTCGAATTTCCCCTTTCTCAAAATTTCCCCAAATTCCTCTTCAATTCCCCTTCTTAATTTTAACCCAGTACTTATAACCTTTTAAAATAGGTCTTCTTAAACACATTCCCCCTCTCTCTTCCTGCTGTTAATCATTTTTCACGTTTATAGGTTGTCCCAGCTGCATTATCTCAGCCAAGCCTTGGCGATGGGAGAGCTCTGCCCTCTCAGGACTTTACGAGCAAATTCTGAATGAAACAATGAACCAGCCTGCGAACAGGGAATTTGATTCTTCTTCATCTCGCCTGCCAACCAGCCAGGGCTTCCAGCAAGTTCATTGCCCTCATACGCGGTGGATGCCCGTCAAGTTACTGCGTAATTTCAAGAACTCAAGCTCATCCTAAGTGGAGCACAAGTCTAGATGCTGGAAAATTGCAAAGTGACAAGTGGAGCATTAAGGCATTTGCATTCCCCGGACGAATGGGGGAAGGGGAGCCAGGTGGGGGGAGGGATGCACTTCGGGCTGAGCGTAAAGGCTCCGACAGCTGCATGGCCTCAGACCCTTTTGCAGCTAAAGAATCAGCAGAAGGAGTGTATTTTTGTCTTCTGCTCTGGGACAGTTGGAGCCTGTCTCTCTTCTATCAGTCGTTATCAGTCCTCTGCTTCGTTTGGCCTTGCTGGGCCTGGAGCTGATCCAGTGCCTAAGAGCCTCACACAAACCACATGATGGCTCCATCCTCGCTGCACAAAGGGGATGGGAGCAGCTGGACGGGCCAAGTGGGGTGAGAGGATGACAAAGAAATGAGTCATCCCGCCTGCAGACAAGCAGTGCCTTCCCAAGACAAGGGAGTGAGAGGGAAGCAGGAAAACTGTGTCCTGGTTTTGCCTTTGTAGAGATGGCAGGGGGTGTGGAGGTCAGGGGGCAGCACCTGGACAAAGAACAAGTGACCCCAGAAAAGCAGACTGGACCCAGGACCCTGGGGTCCATGCCAGGGCGGACCTCAACCCTGGACCACAAGCTCCCACCAAAGGGAGAGGTGCCGGTTGCCTGTGTGAGGCCAGTAGGAGTGGGGGATTTGAGAAATAAGCATAAGAAGTCCTTTGGAGGTTCATTTTATAAATGCAAAACTTGTCATTTTTTTCTGTGCTCCTCTCCTTTTGCTGTATTTAATAGTTTCCCAGAATCAAAGAACTAAAAAAAGTAAGGAAGCAAGAGGAGAAAGGAAGGAAAGAAGGAAGGAAGGAGGGAAGGAAGGAAGGAGGGAAGGAGGGAAGGACGGAGGAAAGACAAGGAAAAAGAAGACCATGAGGATGACTGACTTTTGTGGGACTAGAATCCCTGAGTCACTGGAAGCATCCCTGTATGGCGGGGAGTATGGAATGATTCTAAGGCCCGTGGTCCCCACGCTCCCAAGGCCCCAGCCCTGGTGGCCCACCCTGGCACATAAAGTCAATTTTTGTAGATTTGCAAAAGGCACCCTCTCAGTGGATGGAGTTCAGTAGATGCAGAGCTTGGCAAGTTGACAAAGAATCTGTGCAAATTAGAAACATCAGGACACGTGGCAAATAAAGCGTTGCCTGGATTCGCAGGCTGCGCTGGCAGGCATCCTTGAGTGGGACCGGCCTGCAACCTCTGAGTCCAGGGCATCCCCCGACCTGCCTAGAAGCGGTGCTGGATCCTGCTTGGCTGCAGAGACAAAGTGACTCTGTTCTCTGACCTCTGAACAACTGTGAATGATGACTGCTCCAGGGAAGAACAATGGTGTGGTAACGAGGGAGGAGGGAGGGTTAGCCTCCAGGAGCCAAGGGTGCCACTGTGGCTGGGAAACCAATCACGCCAGCCAGAAGCACAGGGTTCCTTTCTGCAGTGGTGACACGGGGAATGCTGACTGATGGGCACCAGTGCGTAACGGCTGGAGTCTGGGTGGGGTGAGGCCATGGGAATGGCCGCAGGACAGCCAGAGGAAGGGTCTGGGGAAATGCAGTGGAGGGTTGTCCTCAGGGTCTTTCACTGTCCTTTGCAATGACCCGTTCTGTCCACCTGCCCCCTAGAAATTCCTGCTCTTAGGAAAACAACAGATACGCTCATTCGCTTATGGTGTGACTGCATAAAAATTAACGTGCTGCCCTTCCAAAAAGCGTTTATATTTTGAGACATCAAATCTGCCCCCAGGGATGCAAAACCAAGAGGGCTAGACTCTCAAGGCTTCCTCCAGGGCTGACATTCTGTGGTTTCTATTGTGAGAACAGACGCTGTGTGAACTGTGAAACATTTGTACATGGGGATAAGTACTTTCAGGTAAACACTCAACCACATCCCATAACGTGACCTGCAATAAAGGTCTGGACCAATGCAGTCAATCAATCGAGTTCTGTGATTCTAGGTACAAAGAGTGCAATTGCCTGGAAGTTAAAGAACTTGAGGACTTGCAGTTTCTACTTTTGGCAGCAAGAAAAAGGCAGAAACGTGAGCAAGCTGGAGGACCACGGAAATTGCAAGGGAAAGATGAAGGTAAATTGATACTGTTATCAAATTTTGCACCAGTGTGCAAGGTTTGCTACCTTAATCTTTGGTAAAGAGGATTCTTGGGTTGTTATTGCTTTGCAAAGCTTCTCTCTGGAAATCTGAGTAAGAGAAAGTCAGTCTCCAAGGACACCAATACTCCAAAATGACTCAGGACCTTAAGACAAACAACACCTTCCCCGCCCCACCCTCCCCTCCCCCCCCCACCCCCGGGGCAACCACCATGCCCAGGAGGGATGCCAACAAATTAGAAAAGAAACAGTAGGTCAGAACGCCTTGGAACAGCAAAGGCATGTCACTAAGTCAGGGCAAGAGATGAAGTGAGACGGGAGGAGGAAGCAGGCTTTGGAAAGGGAGTTGAGCTCCCACAAAAGCACACCTGTGTCTGGACCAGCGTCAGAGCCCGGGGCCGGAGCCGTTAGCCTGGTAGCTCTGGTCCCACCTATACAGGTCCTGCTTTTTATAGAGCTAATGCTCTCAGAATAAAAACCATTTCCCAAAACTGCCATCACAGAAGCAATTCTTAGCTTTTCCCTAGAGATTATCATACGAAGTGAAGTAAGTCAGACGGCGAAAGACAAATATCATATGATATCACTTATATGTGGAATCTAATTTTAAATAATGATATAAATGAACTTATTTACAAAACAGAAACATACTCACAGATTCTGAAAACACATTTAAGGTTACCAAAGGGGAAACATGGAGGGGGGAGGGAAAAATTAGGAGCTTGGGATCAGCATACACACACTACTATATATAAAATATCAACAGATAACTAATAAGGACCTACTGTATAGCACAGGGAACTCTATTCAATATTCTGTAATAACTTATATGGGAAAAGAATCTTTAAAAGAATGTGTGTATATATATATATATATATATATAAACTGAATCACTATGCTGTACACCTGAAACTAGCACAACACTGTAAATCAACTAGACTCCAATAAAATTTTTTTTAAAAAAGTAATTTTCTATGTGCCAAAGCTTATTTCCTCTCTTCCTGAACAGAGCTCTTTATAACTAAGGAAAAAGAGAGGATTCTGTTTCTTATCTAACTGGATTGATTCCAATGAGGTAAATAGGATAAAAATCCTCTCCTGGCACTATCCACTCCCATCTCCACTCTGTTACTCAGGGCAGAATTCCCTGCAAAGTATCTTCAAAATATAGGCACATGACCTGTGTCAAGTTTTATACGACATCAACCTACTCAGAACAATCTGTCCTGAGCATTGCCATTGCCGCACCTCTCCACCGTCTGCCAGGTAACCCTGCTTATCTGGAGGAACTCAGGGAGTGCAGTTGTGGGTCTAGGAAAATAGAAGTCCATCTTGCCTCCTGTACAGTAAAAACAAAAGAAATCCTTTCCTGATAAACTTAGACCCTTGCAAAGAAAACAGAAGGTTCAGCTGGCAAAGCTAACTTCACGAGTCAGTGCAAGGACATGTCATCCCCAAGTCTGAATCTCAACAAACCTGCAATCGAACGGTAATCTAAGGGAGAATCTTGTTCAGCAATGAGCTAGTTTCTCCTGTTCCTTCCACTCCCTAAAGCAAGCATCACTACAAGGAATGAAATACGCAATCATCTGATAATTCTTCAGTCTCCTTCCAGATTTCAACACACGTAAATCAGGAAAAAATGATCAGAGGCTTTCCTTGTATCACTACATGCGGAACTTTGTCCACATTTTATGAGGCTCACGTGAAAGTGACTGTGATAGCGTACTTTTGAGAAATGCGTGTGGATGAATGCCACTTACTCATCTGGTACGGGAGTTGTGACCCCTTGCCAGGCATCCATTGAATCATTTAAGTCAATATTGTTATCTCATGTTTGCGGATGAGAGAATTGAACTTCAAAAAAGTATAAGGAACTTGCTCTGACGTGACACGTCTTGTAAAGGGAGGAGTAGGGTCTCAAAGACACCCGGTTCTACCGAAAACCCAACAGTCGCTCTTTCCACGACTCTTACTGGGTCCTGATGCTGGACTGTCGTGTTGTTAATGTGCTCAGAGTTGCTGTGGAGAGGAGCTGCTGGTTGGCATGCAGGGAGCATAGCCTCTGGGGCCTTAGTTCAAACTCTAACCACTGCTTACAGGTTGTATGTGGTTCCCGGTTTTCTAATGGGCTAGTCCTTTCCACCCTGCCTCACTGTGATGGCAATTAGCGAAGAAGCCGGTAAAGCCCCCAGTTACCGGCCTGCGCACAGCAGAGTTAACTGTACAGTACTTACTGCCAGGAGCGCCCTTTGGACGGGGGAGCGCCAAAGTTTACAGCTTCTGCTTGGAACGTTGACTAGAAAGGAAGCCAAGTTCTATGGGGTCATCATCAAGTTCAAGTGTTAATACCAAATCCTGTCTCCTAGATCATCTGGAGATCTTGCGATAACCTGTAACTGGATTCTTTACGATTGAAGTCAAGTTTCATGCCCTTCAGCTACGTGCACAGATCAGTATTAACTGGAGCCCTTATTTCCTGGATTATGGGGTAATGTCTTTTATCCTATTTTCAATCTGTGTTTTTGTTCACCTTTCCCAGGCCTACTTACACCACACATGCCAGGGCCACTCTGGATTCTGAGAGGAAGGTGGAGTTCGCAGCCGAGGCAGCTGGAAGGTCAGGCCCTCAGTACTGATAAGGGCTGTCTGATGCAGACCATGCAAATGTTTGAAAACCAGAGACATTAGGCGAGAAAAATAAGGAAACTGGAGCTTCTCAGAAAACCAAACCAAAGCAAACCAGATCTCCCCTTTCTCTCTGCAGCCCAGGTGGCAGACACTGGCTCTTGCTGCAAAATAAAACAAATTCCTCTTTTGTGTGAACATGACCACATGTGAATAACCAGCAGAGACCAGTTATCGGTGGGCTTTCTGCTTTACGTTATTCATAGTAGGATACCGGGTTTAGCGTCCTGCCGAGCCCCTCCCGCCGCCTTCAAGGAACTGCCGCTGCCGAGGTCTCTAACCGAGGGGCTTGGGAGCCTCCTGGGTGTCATCCTCCTGGCCTCCATCAGACCCCCCATCCCATCCACCTTGACCCGAGCCCTGGCTCATTCTGGTTTCCTCTCTTCCTGAAGTCACAGGTGATGACTTTCTCTGCGTATCACCCGCAGACCTGAGCACCAGTTATGCACCAGGCACGGGCTCCGTGGTATAAGGACACATACGCTCCATCCACAAAACCTCATAGTCTAGGAAGGGGACAGACAAGTAACTAGACAAGCACACCCCGCAGATCGGTGCTGTCATATGCGGGGGTCGGGTGGGTGGAAGGTGGGCACACAGAGGAAGAAGGGGTCCTGCTGGGATGTGAAGGAGGGGACGCAGGTCACTCTTGTTGAGGTGGGCGCTGGTCGAAGTGGGCTTTCTGGAATGGACACTATATAAGCTGTTTGTCGAACAAAGGCAGGAGTGAGCCAGGCACTGGAGAGGTGTCGCTGGCAAAGCACAGCCCCAAGATGGGCCCATCGTTTGGGGCCCCGGGTAGCGGCAGCAAGCAGCCAGAGCCTCTTAAAATTCAGCACGAACACCTTTCTTTGGGCAAAGGAGTCTGAGTCACACACCCCAGGCTCTCCCTTTGAGGGCGTCCCTAGGAGGAAGTGTGGCTTGGAAAGCCCAAGAGTCCTAGGGATGTAGGGGCCTTGGGGGAGGAGTTCAACTTGGATTCCCTAATGTCTAATTGTAAGTTAAAGGAATCCTTGCGACTATATAAGAAACAAGAAAGGCTCTTAATACAAAGATCTCCTAGTATCTGGGTTCAGCCTGACCTTGAAGTGGTCTTTCAGAGGCTCCAGGTGGAATCAGGCCAAACCTCTCCAAGCCACTGTGTATGTTATCAGGAGCAT
Source organism: Balaenoptera acutorostrata (assembly GCF_949987535.1). Lineage (NCBI taxonomy): Eukaryota > Metazoa > Chordata > Mammalia > Artiodactyla > Balaenopteridae > Balaenoptera > Balaenoptera acutorostrata. Next base: position 5,895,380 of record NC_080084.1, on the reverse strand, counting down.
CACGTAGCCCTCCTCTGCAGCTCAGCTGAGCCTATGGCCAAGGCTCACCTTCCAGATCACGGCCATTGGTATGGATGGTGTGGCAGCTGCTAAGGACCCTCGATCAGTTCCACGGGAAGAACAGCCGCAAGCATTTCCTGGAGAATCACGATTAGAACCAGAGCTTGCCTGAGTCGTGCCTTCAAAAACTGTTTATGAAATGCCCGCTATGGACTCCGCACCTGGTTCCTTTTCCCTTCATCATAGGTCTTAACTTTCAGGCGATCAAAAGGCTTATCTTTCCCTCTACACCCTTCTACAGAAGTCTTTTTCCCAGGAAGGAAAGTGGAATGTAAAATGCACAAAATATCACTAAAAGAATGTGCTGTCCTTATATGTAAATAGACACCTAAGCCAATAGCAGGAGACCATGTAGCTGGACTTGGGGTTGAGCCAGGGCAGATGGTCTTGAGGATTCTTTCTAGCTGGAACTTTCCATGAGTCTAAATCATCCTCGCTTTTTATCTGGCTTCACTGGAGACTCACCACTTGGTTTTGTGAGCTGGTCGACTAGGGTGAGGTTTACCACCTGAAACTACCGACAGCATTTTTCTCTGTGCAAAGCGAATGGCCCAAAGAAGGAATGGACAGAATATTCTGATCACTCATTGTCTATCCTGGCCATCTTATCAGAACAGAGCTGAAAATCACTCGCAGAAAATAGGAATTTTATTCTGAGACTGCAGATGCCAAAGAGTCATCGAAACTGAACACTTTAGCTCAAAACCCAAATGTTTCCTCCCCACCAGATACTCGGTATTCAGAGAAGCACATGGATTTTGAACTTTGACTGGAACTAAGCCCACTATTAATTCCATGAATCATGCTGCTACCTCAACCTCTGATCCAAACAAACTGCCCAAACTCTGGAATCTTTGGAAGATCTAAAGCCAGCACTGCTCTTCCCAAATGATCATCTAGCCAAAGGGCCCCTTACACTGCTGTAAAACCCCAGGACCAGAGGAACTCCTGTAGGTGGATTAGTGACAGACCTCACCTGGGCTGTAACTTGCCCAGATGTTCTGTGGTCCTGGCCACCCATTTACAAAAACCTTACATGGTGATGGTGGCTTCAAGTCACAACACCAGGGGTGTGGCTCGGTTGCTTGTTACAATCATTTGAAATATACTGATCACCAGCCCTGCTCACCAACATGCTAGGTCCCCAGGTCCAAGAGTTCCGCCTCCATGAGCAAAAACTAGTAACGGGATCACTTATCTTGCCCTCGAAGCAGGAACTTCTCCAGGCTGGTGCAGAAGCACCTGAGACCAGCACCATCACTGGGAGACTCTGATATGGGGATCCACAAAATAAACTGAGGTGGTCCTGGAGAGTCTGCACAGAGACTGAGCCATTCAGGCAGAGAGCAGCCTCTCACCTGCTCATGACAAGAGCAATTCAAGGCTGGTGTCTCTGAGAACGTTTTAGGTGGAATCAGTTGATGGGTAGGATGGAGCTATTTCTATTTCAATATTCACGGCGTCTCTGCTGGTGCCCCGTCTGGCTTTGCTCTCACAGGAAGCACTTACCCGGCAGCTCACTCTGACCGTCATCTATTGATTCTGGACCAGTCAGTGTCTAGATCCTGGGATGAGTCTCCTGTCCACTGGCAAGAATTGCTAGGAAGTCCTTCTGAGGGAATTCCACTTAATAGTTGTGTTTCAGAATTTCTTCATGGGATTGCACACACATACACACACACACACATGTTATTTTTTTCTGTCATCCACCAGCTGCTGCAGGAGACCACCATTGCTATCCACACCAGTCATCACTACCACACGGCTTTGGGCTTGAGTTTGTCATCAGTTACCTGAGAGCTCCTTCCTTTCCCTTCGCCTCCTACCCTCCCTCCCTGGGAGGTTAAGAAAATAAAGATAATAACACTGAAAGCCTAGAGAGCCTGATATGGTCCCTGCAGAGTGCTCTGGGAATAGAAGACATTGCTGTTATTTTCCCCTGTAATTGAAAAGTCCTCCAAGAGCCCCACCTCTTGCACCCCAGGCAAAAAACCAGAGGACAAAACCTGCCGTGGAGGTGGGGGACGAGGAGCGAGACCAGAGGCCTCCCTGGGACTGTCCTCCACTTCTCTCGTCCAGCACTTCCCTCCCGGGGAATCTTCTGTGGGCAACTCACTCACTGCCCAGCCCAGCCTCAGTTTCCCCATGGGCTCAGATCCCCCCCACACACAAGGGACCCTCCCGGCTCTGACCCCATCAGCCCATTTCACATTTCTTGCCCGTGAGTCATAAGGTGTGCCCATTGACTATTCAGAGCATTTCTGTATCATTCTTTTCACTTTCCCCTTTGCAAGCAGAGATTTCCTCTCCGGGAAACACAACCCTTCTATCCTCTCTCTTCCCCTCACGACCTGGCCCCTGCAAACACTTCAGCCCATCCCAACGAGATGCACATTCAAAAACAAATCTCCCCCTGGACGAGGATTCTAGCTAATCCCCTTTTGGCCTGAATTACAAAGTCGGCCCCTCGGTGTAGACATTCCTTCATTGGCTCAGAAAGACTTTTAAGAGAGCTGGGGTGCAGAGAGGCGCAGAATCCAACCTACCACCGCCGCGAGCCTTCTCCCTTCCTCCGAGAGGCGTCCCCTTCAGCCCCAGGCTCTGCAGGACCTCGGCTCTGCGCTCCCTGCACAGCTCCCGCCTCCTTTAAATTTCAAGGCAGGGGGTGGGGTCAGTGGCCCCGGGTGGGCGGGCTTCTCTGCGGCGGGAGGATGCCCAGTGGACCAGGCCGCAGGAGCCAAACCAGGGCGGGCCTGTTTGTATAACGAGGGGGAGGAAGTTCCCCATGGAAGCAGCACGGCCCATCCTGGCTTGAGGCCAGGCTGATTATTCACGGTCCTGATGTCTTTGAATCACAGCAATTTGGGAGTTGGACGGGACCTGAAGAATCCTAGCCTCGTCTCCTAAAGGGACCCTGAGGATCTGCTAGCTCTAAGCCCCGCGATGGGAAAATAGGCGATTACAATTCTAAACAAACACACGCGGAGGGGACAGGGTTCTTCTGGAATGTCCAGCAGTAACTCTGCCCCTCCGGACACAAGAGGTTGGAACGGCTAGATTGGTGGACCGGCCGCCCTCCGGGCAGAGGAAATACCAGAGCCGGAGCACCTGGGGGGTGGGGACACAGGTAACAGGTGGGTGGGCACCACCTGCTCACCTGCAGTGGAAAGTGCCGCAGCCTGGAATCAGCCACTCCCCAGCTCTGTCATCTTGGGGGAAATCATTCTGTAAAGTGAATCCGCGGTCGCTGAGGTCTTTTCGGCTCCCGAGGTCTCCAGCTGGGCTGTGGATACAGGTTGGGGCGCTGAGCCGAGGCTCTGCCTAAACGTGGCTGCGCGCGCCGGAAATTCCACCCCTCCCCCCCCCCCCCCCCCCCCCGACACTGGGGAAGCGTTTCAGCGTTCTGGAGTTTGTTGTTAAATGTAAATGCCCCAGTTGGACTTGGTAACCCCTTGCAGAGGACTCATAATAAGGGCGCACCGTGTAGGGGAAAAGGCGATGCTTGAATCACCTCTATCAGGAATGAGGGATGTGACCTCAGTCAAGTTTTTCAATGACGCTGAGCTTTCGCATCTGAGGTCATGTATGGATTAGAGAGAGACACTGCACACGAGATCCCTGGCATATCCCAGGGTGCAGTCGGTGGCATGTATTATGCCGATGTCTAGCCAACACCAGGCACCATTATGGTGAGAGAGAAGTAAGAGAAAGGATGCCAGAGAGGGTGCAGGGGGCTGGATGAGGAAAGTGTGGGACGACTGGCCAGATGTCCCGTATTCTGATCCTAACTATGCTCATATTTGTCAAGTGATGAGAGCTGCTTTAGAGGTTGGAAAATAAGTCAGGCCTGGGCAATGTTGAACTGTTTTTATCAAGCCATAGGTCCGCCAATGGCTGTTACAGGAAAGGGGCAATGGGGGATCGAGTCAGGTACACTGGTGCATTGGAGCCAGGCAAGCTGCAGATAAGCATTATCTGCAGACAAGCATCGGATAAGCTGCAGCAGTGGGAAGGGGCTGTGCCTCGAGACGGTCTACTTTCCTGTAACATGCTTTGCCATGATGATGCTTGGAGGGGTTTTTTTTTTTTTTTTTTTTTGCCATTTCTATTCAGCAGGTTGGAAGGGAGGTGGTAATAGGACTTTAATTTGGGCTCCTGTAGAGGATGAATGATCCCATTTAAATGCTTAGATCACATAGAGACAGCAGTCTGGGTAAGGGCTCAGAAAGCCAGGGCAGAGACCCTACGGGGGAGGGGATGAGGGGCAGGATGTGATTAAAGAGGGGGTAGGGAGAGTCCTCCCCCCATTCTACCCCTGCCCCCACCCCTGCCAGGGTGCCTGCAATTTCACCTTTAGAAACATGATCCCTTAGTACATATATACAGTGGAATAGTATGCAGCCATAAAAAAGAATGAAATAATGTCATTTGCAGCAACATGGATGGACCTAGAGATTATCCTACTAAGTGAAGTAAGTCAGGGGACTTCTCTGGTGGTCCAGTGGGTAAGACTTCATGCTCCCAATGCAGGGGGACCGGGTTTGATCCCTGGTCAGAGAACTAGATCCTGCAGGCATGCCGCAACTAACAGTCCACGTGCCGCAACTAAGAGTCCACATGCTGTAACTAAGAAGTCCACAAGCCACAACTAAAAAAAAAAAAAAAAAAAAAGATCCCACATGCCACAACTAAGACCCGGTGCAGCCAAAATTAATTAATTAATTAATTAATTATTTTTTAAAAAGTCAGACTGAGAAAGATGAATATCATATGATATCACTTATATGTGGAATCTAAAAAAATGATACAAATGAACTTATTTACAGAACAGAAACAGACTCACAGACTTCAAAAACAAACTTATGGTTACCAAAGGGAAAAGTGGGCAGAGGGATAAATTAGGAATTTAGGATTAACATGTATACACTACTGTATATAAAATAGATAATCAACAAGGACCTACTGTATAGCACAGGGAACTCTACTCAATGTTCTGTAATATCCTATATGAGAAAAGAATCTAAAAAAGGATGGATGTATGTATAGCTGAATCACTTTGCTGCACACCTGAAACTAACACAACATTGTAAATCAACCACTGTATACTGTAATATAAAATAAAAATTAAATTAAAAAGAGAAACACGATCCCTTAGGTTTTAAGGCCCCAATTAAAATGCAAATTGGATCAGTTAACCTTCAAAGTGGTCTCCAGTAGGGAGGAGCTGTCTGCTGGGCCCGGGGTGGCCTGGGGTCTTGAGGTGGACCAAGAGCTGCGGATAAAGAGGAGAGAGTTTTCTGGTCACCAGCAGGTGCCCCCCGGAGCTTTGTTGAAACACAACCAAATGACTCAGGCCAGTTAATATCCTGGTCCTAGGAACAGGCCTTTGTGTTCCTACTAAGCATGAGAGTGATTTTCTCTTTCCTAGATTCTGGGGAAAGTGGGAGTAGGGAGGCTGCTATGATGACAATGGGAGCATTGATTTTAGTCACAAGATTCCTGTGAAAAAAAAAAAAGAAGAAATGAAAATAAATCTTGATGAAATCACATCCTGAGAAAATTGTATCAAAGGCCTTTGCTTTCAAGGAAGAGAGATAAAAACCCAGGCCCAGATAACACGGAGACCAACTGGGCACAGGGAAACTGGAAGGAAATAGTCCTACAGAATTCCTCCAGGGCTTTCCCAGCACATGCTGTTTCTGCTGTGGTCCCCTCCTCTGCAGCATCACGAGTCACCAGCCCCCGAACCCTTATCACCCGAGTGGACCCAGGGATGGGCACAAGAACAAGGACCTCGCTGAGACCCCAGTCAGCTGAGGAAGAAATGATGTGATGTCTGGAAACTCAAAGAAAAGAGAGACAGACAAGAGGCTTATGACAAGGTGGTCTGGCACCAGAAGACAGAAATGTTGTGTACAATCTAAGAAGGTTTTTTTTTTTTTTTAATACAGCAGGTTCTTATTTATCTATTTTATACATATTAGTGTATATATGTCAATCCCAATCTCCCAATTCATCCCACCACCACCACCACCCCCCTTCCCCCATGGTGTCCATACGTTTGTTCTCTCCATCTGTGTCTCTATTTCTGCCTTGCAAACTGGCTCATCTGTACCATTTTTTCTAGATTCCACATATATGCGTTAATATATGATATTTGTTTTTCTCTATCTGACTTACTTCACTCTGTATGAGTCTCTAGGTCCATCCACGTCTCTACAAATGACCCAGTTTCATTCCTTTTTATGGTTGAGTAATATTCCATTGTATATATGTACCACATCTTCTTTATCCATTCGTCTGTCAATGGGCATTTAGGTTGCTTCCATGACCTGGCTATTGTAAATAGTGCTGCAATGGACATTGGGGTGCAAGTGTCTTTTTGAATTGTGGTTTTCTCTGGGTATACGCCCAGTAGTGGGATTGCTGGGTCATATGGTAATTCTATTTTTAGTTTTTTAAGGAACCTGCATACGGTTCTCCATAGTAGCTGTATCAATTTACATTCCCACCAATAGTGCAAGAGGGTTCCCTCTTCTCCACACCCTCTCCAGCATTTGCTGTTTATAGATTTTCTGATGATGCCCATTCTAACTGGTGTGAGGTGATACCTCATTGTAGTTTTGATTTGCATTTCTTTAATAATTAGAGATGTTGAGCAGCTTATCATGTGCCTCTTGGCCATCTGTATGTCTTCTTTGGAGAAATGTCTATTTAGGTCTTCTGCCTGTTTTTTGATTGGGTTGTTTGTTCTTTTAATATTGAGCTGCATGAGCTGTTTATATATTTTGGAGATTAAGTCTTTGTCCGTTGATTCGCTTGTAAATATTTTCTCCCATTCTGAGAGTTGTCTTTTCCTCTTGTTTATAGTTTCCTTTGCTGTGTAAAAGCTTTTACGTTTCATTAGGTTCCATTTGTTTATTTTTGTTTTTATTTCCATTACTCTAGGAGATGGGTCAAAAAAGATCTTGCTGTGATTTATGTCAAAGAGTGTTCTTCCTATGTTTTCCACTAAGAGTTTTATAGTGTCCAGTCTTAAATTTAGGTCTTTAATCCATTTTGAGTTTATTTTTGTGTATGGTGTTAGGGAGTGTTCTAATTTCATTCTTTTACACATAGCTGTCCAGTTTTCCCAGCACCACTTATTAAAGAGACTGTCTTTTGTCTACTGTATATCCTTGCCTCCTTTGTCATAGATTAGTTGACCATAGGTGTGTGGGTTTACCTCTGGGCTTTCTATCCTGTTCCATTGATCTATATTTCTGTCTTGGTGCCAGTACCATATTGTCTTAATTACTGTAGCTTTGTAGTATAGTCTGAAGTTAGGGAGTCTGATTCCTCCAGCTCCATTTTTTCCCCTCAAGATTGCTTTGGCTATTTGGGGTCTTTTGTATCTCCATACAGATTTGAAGATTTTTTTTGTTCTGGTTCTGTAAAAAATGCCATTGGTCATTTGATAGGGATTGCAGTGAATATGTAGATTGCTTTGGGTAGTAGAGTCATTTTCACAATGTTGATTCTTCCAGTCCAAGAACATGGTATATCTCTCCATCTGTTTGTGTCATCTTTGATTTCTTTTATCAGTGTCTTATAGTTTTCCGCATACAGGTCTCTTGTCTCCCTAAGTAGGTTTATTCCTAGGTATTTTATTCTTTTTGTTGCAATGGTAAATGGGAGTGTTTCCTTAATTTCTCTTTCAGATTTTTCATCATTAGTGTATAGGAATGCAAGAGATTTCTGTGCATTAATTTTGTATCCTGCAACTTTACCAAATTCATTGATTAGCTCTAGTAGTTTTCTGGTAGCATCTTTAGGATTCTCTATGTATAGTGTCACGTCATCTGCAAACAGTGACAGTTTTACTTCTTCTTTTCCAATTTGTATTCCTTTTATTTCTTTTTCTTCTCTGATTGCGGTGGCGAGGACTTCCAAAACTATGTTGAATAATAGTGGCGAGAGTGCACATTCTTGTCTTGTTCCTGAGCTTAGAGGAAATGCTTTCAGTTTTTCACCATTGAGAATTGTGTTTGCTATGGGTTTGTCATATATGGCCTTTATTATGTTGAGGTAGGTTCCCTCTATGCCTACTTTCTGGAGAGTTTTTATCATAAATGGGTGTTGAATTTTGTCAAAAGCTTTTTCTGCATCTATTGAGATGATCAGAAGAATAAAAAATATGGTTTTTATTTTTCAATTTGTTGATATGGTGTATCATATTGATTGATTTGCATATATTGAAGAATCCTTGCATCTCTGGATAAGTCCCACTTGATCATGGCATATGATCCTTTTAATGTGTTGTTGGATTCTGTTTGCAAATATTTTGTTGAGGATTTTTGCATGGTCTGCAATTTTCTTTTTTCGTAGTATCTTTGTCTGGTTTTGGTATCAAGGTGATGCTGGCCTCGTAGAATGAATTTGGGGGGGTTCCTTCCTCTGCAATTTTTTGGAAGAGTCTGAGAAGGATGGGTGTTAGCTCTTCTCTAAATGTTTGATAGAATTCCCCTGTGAAGCCATCTGGTCTTGGACTTTTGTTTGTTAGAATATTTTTAATCATAGTTTCAATTTCATTACTTGTGATTGGTCTGTTCATATTTTCTGCTTCTTCCTGGTTCAGTCTTGGATGGTTATACCTTTCTAAGAATTTGTCCATTTCTTCCAGGTTGTCCATTTTATTGGCATAGAGTTGCTTGTAGTAGTCTCTTATGATGCTTTGTATTTCTGTGGTGTCTGTTGTAACTTCTTTTTCATTTCTAATTTTATTGATTTGAGTCCTCTCCTTTTTCTTGATGAGTCTGGCTAAGGGTTTATCAATTTTGTTTATCTTCTCAAAGAACCAGCTTTTAGTTTTATTGATCTTTGCTATTGTTTCCTTTGTTTCTATTTCATTTATTTCTGCTCTGATCTTTATGATTTCTTTCCTTCTACTAACTTTGAGTTTTGATTGTTCTTCTTCCTCTTGTTCCTTTAGGTGTAAAGTTAGGCTGTTTATTTGAGATTTTTCTTGTTTCTTGAGGTAGGATTGTATTGCTATAAACTTCCCTCTTAGAACTGCTTTTGCTGCATCCCATAGGTTTTGGGTTTTCATGTTTTCATTGTCATTTGTTTCTAGGTAGTTTTTGATTTCCTCTTTGATTTCTTCAGTGGTCTCTTGGTTATTTTTTTAAATTTTTTATTTATTTTATTTTTGGCGGTTTTGGATCTTTGTTGCTGTGAGCGGGCTTTCCTCTGGTCGTGGCAAGCGGGGGCTACTCCTGCGGTGGCTTCTTGTTGTGGAGCACGGACTCTAGGCGCGCGGGCTTCAGTAGTTGTGGCACGTGGGCTCACTAGTGTGGCTCGTGGGCTCTTGAGTGCAGGCTCAGTAGTTGTGGCACACAGGCTTCGTTGCTCCGCAGAATGTGGGATCTTCCTGGCCCAGGGCTCGAACCCATGTCCCCTGCCTTGGCAAGCAGATTCTTAACCACTGCGCCACCAGGGAAGCCCTCTCTTGGTTATTTAGTAGCACATTGTTTAGCCTCCATGTGTTTGTGTTTTTCACATTTTTTTTCCTGTAATTGATTTCTAATCTCATAGTGTTTTGGTCAGAAAAGATGCTCAATATGATTTCAATTTTCTTAAATTTACTGAAGCTTGATTTGTGACTCAAGATATGATCTATCCTGGAGAATGTTCCGTGTGCACTTGAGAAGAAAGTGTAATCTGCTGTTTTCGGATGGAATGTCCTATAAATATCAGTTAAATCTATCTGGTCTATTGTGTCATTTAAAGCTTGTGTTTCCTTATTAATTTTCTGTCTGGATGATCTGTCCATTGGTGTTAAGTGGGATGTTAAATCCCCCACTATTATTGTGTTACTGTCGATTTCCTCTTTTATAGCTGTTAGCATTTGACTTATGTATTGATGTGCTCCTATGTTGGGTGCATATATATTTATAATTGTTCTATCTTCTTCTTGGATTGATCCCTTGATCGTTATGTAGTGTCCTTCCTTGTCTCTTGTAACATTCCTTATTTTAAAGTCTATTTTATCTGATATGAGTATTGCTACTCCAGCTTTCTTTTGATTTCCATTTGCATGGAATATCTTTTTCCATCCCCTCACTCTCAGTCTGTATGTGTCCCTAGGTCTGAAGTGGGTGTCTTGTAGACAGCATATAGATGGGTCTTGTTTTTGTATCCATTCAGCAAGTCTGTGTCTTTCAGTTGGAGAATTTAATCCATTCACGTTTAAGTTAATTATAGATATGTATGTTCCTATTACCATTTTCTTAATTGTTTTGGGTTTATTTTTGTAGGTCCTTTTCTTCTCTTGTGTTTCTCACTTAGAGAAATTCCTTTAGCATTTGTTGTAGAGTTGGTTTGGTGTTGCTGAATTCTCTTAGCTTTTGCTTGTCTGTAAAGCTTTTGATTTCTCCATCGAATCTGAATGAGATCCTCCCGGGTAGAGTAATCTTGGCTGTAGGTTCTTCCCTTTCACCACTTTAAATATATCATGCCACTCCCTTCTGGCTTGTAGAGTTTCTGCTGAGAAATCAGCTATTAACCTTATGGGAGTTCCCTTGTATATTATTTGTCGTTTTTCCCTTGTTGCTTTTAATAATTTTTCTTTGTCTTTAATTTTTGTCATTTTGATTACTATGTGTATAGGCATGTTTCTCCTTGGGTTTATCCTGCCTGGGACTCTCTGTGCTTCCTGAACTTGGGTGGCTATTTCCTTTCCCATGTTGGGGAAGTTTTTGACTATAATCTCTTCAAATATTTTCTCAGGTACTTTCTCTCTCTCTTCTCCTTCTGATACCCCTATAATGCAAATGTTGGTGTGTTTAATGTTGTCTCAGAGGTCTCTTAGGCAGTCTTCATTTCTTTTCATTCTTTTTTCTTTATTCTATTCTGCGGCAGTGAATTCCACCGTTCTGTCCTCCAGGTCACTTATCCGTTCTTCTGCCTCACTTATTCTGCTATTGATTCCTTCTAGTTTATTTTTCATTTCAGTTATTGTATTGTTCATCTCTGTTTGTTTGTTCTGTAATTCTTCTAGGTCTTTGTTAAACATTTCTTGCATCTTCTTGATCTTTGCCTCCATTCTTTTTCTGAGGTCCTGAATCATCTTCACTATCATTATTTTTAATTCTTTTTCAGGAAACTTGCCTTTCTCCACTTCATTTAGTTGTTTTTCTGGGGTTTATCTTGTTCCTTCATCTGGTACATAGTCCTCTGCCTTTTCATTTTGTCTATCTTTCTGTGAATGTGGTTTTCGTTTCACAGGCTGCAGGATTGTAGTTCTTCTTGCTTCTGCTGTCTGCCCTCTGGTGGATGAGGCTAGCCCTAAGAAGGTTTAATTTGGGTAGCCATCTAGTTTTTCAGGGATGGGGTAAAAATCACAATGGATATGACATGGTATCATTGGATGTGTCCTTTCTATGCCTTCATCCAGACCAGACTCTCACATTGGTCAGCTGTTCTGGTGACCTGCTGAATAGGACAGGCCCAATGCCTGGAAAGTGCCCTTAAAAATGGTTGCTCTTGTTAAGAATCATTCACCAGGTTGCGAGTTCTTTGACCTACTCTTGCAACTTTTCTGTAAGCTTGAAATTACTTCAAAATAAATAGGTAAAAACTGAGTTATTCTCTTGGAGTAGTAATTCTACTTCTGAATATTTAACCCAATGAAATAAAAAATTTAAATTCCCATACAAGAAAACAATATGTGCAAGACATTATCCTATCTAAACACTGAAAATGATATATGTCCAAAAATTGGGGAAGAGTTCTATATAATATGTCAGTATAATGCAACATTGTGTAGCCATTACGATGATTATAGTGTAATTATATAGAATATCAAAATCGATCATAAATTACCTTACCCAAAAAAGTAGAAAACAAATTTGTATATGAACTGTGATATAAACTATGTAAGCACCACATATGAGTGTAATAAAGATTGGAGAGAAAATCAAAAGTGGAGTGCTGTTATTTCTTTTTTTTTACATTAAAAAAAATAAACTTGGGCTTCCCTGGTGGCGCAGTGGTTGAGAATCTGCCTGCTAATGCAGGGGACACGGGTTCGAGCCCTGGTCTGGGAAGATCCCACATGCCACGGAGCAGCTGGGCCCGTGAGCCACAACTACTGAGCCTGCGCGTCTGGAGCCTGTGCCCCGCAACGGGAGGGGCCGCAATAGTGAAAGGCCCGCGCACCGCGATGAAGAGCGGTCCCCGCACCGCGATGAAGGGTGGCCCCCACTTGCCGCAACTAGAGAAAGCCCTCGCACGAACCGAAGACCCAACACAGCCAAAAATAAATAAATAAATAATAATTAAAAAAAAAAAAAAAAAAAAGAAGCTTAAACCTGGCTTTTAAAAAAAAAAATAAAATAAACTTTATTTTTAGAACAGTGTTAAATTTACAGAAAAAATGAGAATGTATCATATTCCCTGCACCTACTGTCCCTATTAGCATATTAAATTAGTATGGTACATTTGTCACAATGAATGAACCAAAATTGATGCATTATTTTTTTTTTAATTTTTTAATTTATTTATTTTTATTGAGGTATATTTGTTTTACAATGTTGTGTTCGTTTCTACTGTACAGTGAAGTGGAGTTCCCTGTGCTATACAGCAGGTTCTCATTATGGAGTGCTGTTATTATTATTTATTTATTTATTTATTTATTTTTGGCTGCATTGGGTCTTCATTACTGTGCGCAGGCTTTCTCTTGTGGCGAGCAGGGGCTACTCCTCGTTGCGGTGCACGGGCTTCTCATTGTGGTGGCTTCTCTTGTTGTGGCACACGGGCTTAGTTGCTCTGAAGCATGTGGGATCTTTCCGCACCAGAGCTCAAACCCGTGTCCCTGCATTGGCAGGCAGATTCTTTTTTTAAAAATTTTTATTTATTTTATTTTTGGCTGTGCTGGGTCTTCCTTGCTGAGCACGAGCTTTTCTCTGGTTGCGGCGAGTAGGGGCCACTCCTCATTGTGGTGTGCAGGTTTCCCATTGCGGTGGCTTCTCTTGTTGTGGAGCACGGCCTCTAGACACACGGTCTTCTATAGTGTTGGCACACAGGCTCAGTAGTTGTGGCTCACGGGCTCTAGAGCACAGGCTCAGTAGTTGTGGTGCACAGGCTTAGTTGCTCCGCGGCATGTGGGATCTTCCCGGACGAGGGAGCGAACCCGGGTCCCCTGCATTGGCAGGCGGATTCTTAACCACTGCGCTACCAGGGAAATCCCTGGAGTGCTGTAATTTTTGATGCATTTTTTTTTCAATAATGTGAAATTGCTTTAATAAAAAGAGACTTACTGACTTTGCACTGGATCCAGGCTAGTCTGAGTGCGACCAGCAGTTTCTCTCTGACTCAGGCAATGGAAGGGCAGGCCTGGTCAAGAGGAGGCAGGTTTGTGTGCTGGAGGGTTAGGAAATTTCCTTAATCTGTTATGGAAAGTTATGGAGTTACCCGTGAATATGTTCAAACAGTCCTAGAATACATCTCTTGTTTAATCAGTTCCTTCCTGGAGGGAATCGACTTGCTCAGGTTAGCCTCTTGATTCTCTAAAACAGAACTTTCTGTCCCATCAGAAAGAGAAAGAAAATACCGTGATATCACTTATATGTGGAATCTAAAATATGACACAAATGAACTTACCTATGAAACAGAAACAGAGTCACAGACATAGAGGACAGACTTGTGGTTGCCAAGGGGGAGGTGGGTGGGGGGAATGGATTGGGAGTTTGGGGTTAGCAGATGCAAACTATTTTATAGAGAATGGTTAACCAACAAGGTCCTACTGTAGAGCACAGAGAACTATATTCAGTGTCCTGTGATAAGCCATACTGGAAAAGAATACACAAAAGAATGTATGTATATGTATAACTGAGTCACTTTGATGTACAGCAGAAACTAACCCACCACTGTACATCAACCCTACTTCAATTTAAAAAAAGACCTTTCCATCCCTAAAAAATTGAGTTTGAAACATAACCCCTAGTTTCGACCTTTCAGGAGTCCTTAAATAAACATGTGTCCACTGTGCCCCTGTGAACTGTCCTCCCGGTGGCATGTGAGCTGTGCCTCGGTGGTGAGAACCTGTGGGGGTAAATCAGAAAATTCACCCTTTTTCCTCTGAAAGCAGTTGCACCACTGTGGCCAGTTTGCTTGAGCTTTAGCTTCTTTCTGTTTCAGATGAGAGCCGTAAATTCACAGGGTTGTTATTTGACTCAAATAAGACAGCACGGGAAAGAAAAAGCCCTCAGGCCGATGACATGCTATGGGTGATTTCATAAGCCATTTCATAAACGTTTTTTTGCAGCTTCGTCCCTCTTATATCTTTCCTCAAATGGAAAACCCTTTGTAGGGGAAAACCTCTCCCTCTTTTTTCTACCTCAAATTTTCTCAGACTGTCCTTGAAGCAGTAGGAGTGTCACACTTATGAAAAAAATCAATGCTAATGATGTTTTTCTTTCAAAAACAATATTACCGCACTAAATGTAAGATAATAATGCAGGAAGAGAAGAGTATATGAGAAAACTATTTTCTGCTTAATTTTTCTGTAAATAAAACTTCTCTAAAAATGTTTATTAATTTTAGAAATATTTACCTGAAACTGCAAAAGATGGCCATTTCTGATATAAAATTATATAATAATATTATATGCATGTATACACATTTGACAAATTGTAAACAAGAAAGTTTAGCTCTAAGATTACTTTTTAAATTGATTTTAAATACGGCAAGATTACATCTGAAAGAGATGGATATAAAGCCTATGTTTTTTTTTTTGTTTTTTTTTTTTTATAGCTATTTTATTTATTTATTTATTTATTTTTGGCTGTGTTGGGTCTTCGGTTCGTGCGAGGGCTTTCTCCAGTTGCGGCAAGTGGGGGCCACCCTTCATCGCGGTGCGGGGACCGCTCTTCATCGCGGTGCGCGGGCCTTTCTCTATCGCGGCCCCTCCCGTTGCGGGGCACAGGCTCCAGACGCGCAGGCTCAGCAATTGTGGCTCACGGGCCCAGCTGCTCCGTGGCATGTGGGATCTTCCCAGACCAGGGCTCGAACCCGTGTCCCCTGCATTGGCAGGCAGATTCTCAACCACTGCGCCACCAGGGAAGCCCCAAGCCTATGTTTTATCAGTTGATTTCAATGGACCTGTAGTAATCTCTAACTTTTGAATATTTTCCTCAAATGACACTAAGAATCCAGTTTTTATGGTTTTTTGGCAGAGATTAACTGGTCTGTGAAACCATCCACCACCATCTACTATATGCACATCTATCCCATCTAATCCATAGCTGTAAGGATTCTATCAGCGTCTTCGGGTTGTGAGGGTGTCTGTGGTCCATTAAGTTTACCTAAAGGAGCTTAACTTTAAACCTGAGGACACTCAGAAGTGACCGTTGGGGTCGCTGTGTGGGTGATGCTGGGCGGTGACTTGTCCTACTGTATCCAGTGCCAGCGAAACCTGAGGCCTCATTGGAAGCCTACATTTGATTTGTTTCCTTTCAGCCTTTCTGGTCATTTCCTTTTTGTTTGGAAATAACAACAGCAGCTATAACCAAACTAAGTGGATGTGGATCTGCCCACGAGATGACCCCACAGTGTCGGGTCCTTGTGATGTCTGGGACAGGCCCGCGGAGGGGGCCAACGCCCTCCTCACCTCCCACACGACACAGTTACGTGGGCGAGGCAGTCCACGTCAGTTCTGATCATCGTGGGGGAACTGCATGTGTCCAGGGTGACAGGAACACGCTGTTTCCGCTGGACCCCTCCCACCACAGCATCACAGGATCCCCTGCCCACGGCCTCTTCCTGAGTCCAGCATTTTTGCCTGGTGAATTCAGCTCTGGTGTGGCCTCCAGTGCCCGTCTCCTCCACCCCAGGGAAGTGATGTGTTTTCTAGGAGATGCTCTTTTAACTCATCCTGACTGACTGTACATTTCTTTCCCCTGTGAGGCGTTTGCACCAATCCCAACAAACCTGACATCAGATTTTTTCCCAGCTCCCCTTTATCAGTGGGCACAGGGTTTCCTGTTTGATTTTAGATTGGTGGCTTTAATCACATCCCAAATGTCACTTGTCCTATCTCACTGTGTGGTTCAGGCATGGCTCAGTCCACAGCTTTGATTAGAGATTGAGGAAAGCTGCCAGAACACCGAACACTGAACACGCACTTGTTGATTGGAATAATCTGACCTATCCTCCAATTCGAAAGAAAGACCTCTGTGAGCACCGATCCACCTAACTGTCATCACATCACAACTGCAACAGGTCAAGGGCAGAGACCCACCCATTCTCAAGGTACTAGCTGATGTGTTTGGGCTAACAGGGAAATTACTTTGGAAAGTGAAGAAATAATCAGGTTATAAATGTCCATCGACAGAGGAATGGATAAAGAAGATGTGGCACATATATGCGATGGAATGCTACTCAGCCAACAGAAGAATGAAATAATGCCATTTGCAGCAACACGGATGGACCTAGAGATTATCATACTAAGTGAAGTAAGCCAGACACTGATGTCACTTATATGTGGAATCTAAAATATGACACAAATGAACTTATCTACGAAACAGAAACAGACTCACAGACATAGAGAACAGACTTGTGGATGCCAAGGGGGATTGGGGAGAGATGGAGTGGGAGTTTGGTATTACCAGATGCAAACTATTATATAGAGAATGGATAAACAACAAGGTCTTACTGTATAGCACAGGGAACTATATTCAATATCCTGTGATAAACCATAATGGAAAAGAATACGAAAAAGAATGTATATATATGTATAACTGAATCCCTTTGCTGTACAGCAGAAATTAACACAACATTGTAAATCAACTACACGTCAACAAAAAAATAAAAAATAAAGAATTTTTTAAAATTAAAAACTTTTAAAAAGAGAAATAATCAGGTTACAAAGCATTCTGATGCCAACTTTTAAAAAACACACCCCCCCCAAAGGGTTCACAGGAGAGGGGAGGTTGTAGCTGAAGAAATAATATTTGAAACCAAGGGAGTAAGTGAGCCCCTCCGAGGGAGTGTTGAGATGGTCAGGTCCAAGCTTGGAGTTAGAGTAAGAGCGTAAGAGTTTCTAGCACGTTCATGGACACCTTGTTAATGGGCTGTTGGGTCCAGGCTGGTAGAGGGCAAAGGAGTCAGGGGTTGGGATAGGTGGAGCTGAAAAGCAGAGGAGACTTGAGAACCGTGAGGCGGGGAACGGGGATGGCTATGGGGCAGCATGAAGCTGGGAGGGAAGGCACCTTCCCTAACCCTAACCTTGCTGGGAAATGAAAGGTAATCGGAGTCATGAAGGAAAGGAGAAGCTACAGATGAGGTGGTGCTGGCAGTGTGGTCCCCCGCCTCACCGTCCCTGGCTGTGGTACCCAGGGGATGCTGAGTATTTGGAGAAGAGATAGAGGGAGGAAGGAGGCTCAAACAGGGAGATGCCAAATGCTTCCAGGGTGAGCCGGCCTTGCAGACACCACGGGGTTGTGGTAATAACTAATTTTATACCGTGCCTTGTCTCTTACAAAGCTCTTTCAGGTACACGATCACTTCTGTTCACAAATGTGATCGCCTAGCAGCCAGACAGAGATGGTGTTCGACCCAATTTGCAGAGCAGCAGACGGAGGCCCAGAGAGGACTTGCCTGTGGCCACAGAATTGTTCACTGGTACCGGAGGGAGCCCAACGAGGTCAACCGAAACGGAATGTGGGCTCAGCCAGGAGAGCACACAGCAGAGGTCTCCGGCCACCTGTCGGTGGGCAGGCAGGGAGTCCGCAGCAGCCGCCCACAGGCGGCAACTCAAGCGAGGATTAAGTGTGCTGGTGTTTTTGTCTGCCGTGCCCCCAGCAGAACCCACACCACATCAGAAGCCGATGTGCTGGCCAGAGGAATGCTCCTGTGGTAGGTGTGCCCACCAAGTGGCTTCCTGGAACCAATGCCACCTGGAGCGTCCCACGTCCTCAAGGCAGAGCCGCTCAGCTGGCTCTTGTCGCCACGGAACGTTCCTGAGACTGTGTGTTGTGTTTCCTCCTGTCCGTCTCCCACACGGATGGGAACAGAAGACCGCTTGCCCGCATCCTGTGACCGCCCATGTCTCCTCCTGGGCCTCTTGGCTCCTGGGAAGTCCCTGGGTCTGAAGTGGCCCCAGCCTCCCGGCCAGGAGGAGGGCACGACGCCAAAAAGCTGAGGCTGCCGCACGACTTTGCCCTGCCCACCTGCCTCCACCCTGCCAGGCCTGGGACGGGTCACTCTTTTTCCATCCCCAGAGATGCCGAAGGCGTGCCCTTGCCAGAGTCATTAACCTTGGCCCCCTAGCCTGACCTCCCACTGGGCTGGGAGTCCCGCTTTGGTGGTGGTGGTGATGGTGGTGGTGATGGGTCCCCCGGCTGTGCTCTGCCAGCCAGGATTTGCTCCACCTGGGGGGATGGGGCAGCCCCGCCTGGCACTTTCCCCCTGAGAGAAACGGCAGGAGGCAGGTGGGACGGACAGGCTCACACCTGGAACACACGTGCCCAGAGGGTCTCTGAGTGCCTCTATTAGCAGACACAGTCCAGAGATCAAACTAGGCCCCAGGCCATTCACCAGGTGCCACTTAAGCTCTTGGACCAGTTTTCTCATCTGTAAAATGGGAATGAAATCCAACGCTGTGCCTTCAGAGGGGTGTTGGAAGATCGAATGATCATTGGTGAGACCTTGCTATGCAAAAATAAGTTCAGTTATGACTCCCTATGAAATACCTTCATAAAGGGTACAGGTCAGAAAGGAGGGCAGGGGCAGGGCAGGCGTAGAGGGCAGTGCAGCTATCTCTGCACACCCCACCTGGCTACCCAGCTCCTGGATCTTTCTCAGGCCACCCTGGGGTCATCAGCTGTGCAGGGGGTGGACGGCACAGGAGACAGAGGGCTGGAACGGCTAACCCACACCGTTTCCCTTAAGCGCTCTGCGTGTCCTAAACAGGAAATCGTGCCCAACTGCCGAATTCCTGTAAGTGATTCAAGGTAAAGCAATAAACAAAAATGCATCTGAAGTGGTCCTATCTGGCTGGGGTTGGACAAAAAGTTAAACACAATTGTTGACGCACTCACTCCCACCCCGCCACGCCGAAGGGAGAACGGGTTTCCATCAAGAGTCTAAACTTCCTCGGTTGAGACAGAGATAGCCTGAGTTCCTGGGGAGAATATTAATAGCCATGTCTTACACGGCACCTCCACGGTCAGGCCCTTCACACGTGTTCAGCCCTGTGAGGGAGATGCTGTGATCGCGCCCATTTTGCAGATGAGAAAACAGAGGCACCAAGAGCTGCATGTCACACAACTAGTAAGTGACAAACCAGGATTTAGTCCAGCCTGACTCCAGAGTACCCCTGTGCAGCCACAACAGCAGCACGGCCCAGCAAAGACTCTCCCAGAGAGAGCAGTAAGGGCATCGGGGAGGGGGCCCCGTGGGGCCCTGAGCTGCCTGAAGCGCCGTGAGAAGGCCAGGACTCTGCTGTGTGCTCGGGAGGTCTGGCCCCGCGCACGGCCTTGAGCACAGAGGGGATTTATTGGCACAGTAGCCGGTAAACTGGCCTGTCGGGCAGCAGACACTGGTCTTTGCTCACCGTCTCTCCCCTTCTCTCTGTGTCACAGGGCCTCTCAGACTGGCATGCCACGCGTCCAGGGGATGCAGACATGACAGTCCTTATAGCCCGGCACCACAGAAAGATCCTGCGGACAGGCCCAGCCTGGGTCGTGTGTCCATCACTATGGCCTGCAGAGAAGCAGAGAGGGTGCAGGAAGACGGGAGCAGTGGCCAGCACGCTGCCTCGGAGATCACACAGCAGTCCCCGTCTGCACTGAGGCCCTGGCACCGTAGTCCCATGGACGGGAGGGGACTCTTGTACTCCCAAGCCAAAGGGAGAACAAATCGGATTTGCAGAATTATGGAACTAGAAGCAGCCCTGGATTCCACTTGACTTATAGCCCACACTCCACACTTTCATGTCCCTGGACCAGTGGTGGTAGGACTGGGCCCCCAGTGCTCCTTGACCCGGTCCAGGGCTCTCTCTAGAACACCACGAAATCCACCTTGCCACTCCGAAGAAATGACTAGACGAGGTTAAATGCGGCTACAGGGTGAGGAGGCTGCCCATCCGGAGCAAGGCTCAGCATGACCCTCCCCGGAAGTAGGTGTAGACAGCCCAGGGCAACCTCATGCCTGAAGCCATCACCACGTCACAGCACGCCGATCTGATCTCCAGTTCTCCCTCTTTACAAAACTGACTGTGGACTCTTCCTCGGACGGAAGCAGAGCTCCTGCCCAGCTTCCCTGCTGTCCTCCTGCCCAGGGACTCTGTTTGCAGTCCCAGGGCATCCTGGAGGCATCCTCAGAAGCACTGGCAGAGATGGAGATTTTGTCATCCAGATAAGCTACGTTATGTCACCATTTCATTCAGATATGCTCGCTGGGGTCCAGGAGACTTCATCTCAAGCACAAAAATCCTGTGCCTCGGGCTTCCCTGGTGGCGCAGTGGTTAAGAATCCGCCTGCCAATGCAGGAGACATGGGTTCGAGCCCTGGTCTGGGAAGATCCCACATGCCGTGGAGCAACTAAGCCCGTGTGCCACAACTACTGAGCTTGCACTCTAGAGCCTGTGAGCCACAGCTACTGAGCCCGCGTGCCACAACTACTGAAGCCCGCATGCCTAGAGCCCGTGCTCCGCAACAAGAGAAGCCACCGCAATGAGAAGCCCGTGCACAGCAATGAAGATCCAATGCAGCCAAAAATAAATAAATAAATAAATAAATAAAACCCAAAAAATCCTCTGCCTCTACTTTCAAGCCACACGATGGGTCCCCACTCCACGGGGGGATAAGGAAGACAGAGCCTCGCAATTCCAGTACTTATGTGCTCGCTCTTCCATCTCTCAGACATTGGCTAGAATCTTGCTACTTGCCAGGCAGGGTGCGACGTGCTGGGGATACAGAGGCAGGTGACACTCGCCCTGCCTTCAGGTAGCTGACAGTCTAGAGAGAGGAGACAAGGATGTACTAGAGAAGATGCTGGCAGATTTCTCTGCAACGTGCCGAATGATCCAGGGCCATAGGGTCTCCACGGTGACTATGCAACGCTGTCACGGCAGCATGAAAGCAGCCACGTGGTCAGCACAGGAACGTGGCTGGGTTCTGATACAACTTTATGGACCAAGCCGGGTGGCGAGCTGGATTTGGCCCGTGGGCTGCGGTTTGCCGATTCTGCCCCAGAGGGTGGTGCACCAGCTAGACGTGACCACCCAGTGTGGGGAGGCTCAGAGCGGCGCCGGCACTTTTAACGAGGAGGCGTCAGGACTGAGCAGGCCTCGTGAAGGAGGCCTCGCAGGGTTGAGCTGACAGAAGAGTTGAAGCTACCATGTGGGCTGGGCTGGGGGCAGCGTGGCTGGAAAACGGAGGCGTGTGGCAGAGCAAAGGCCCTGAGGTCAGCACTGCACGGGACGTCAGGCCGCCGCATCCCAGGAACGTGATTAGACTGGAGGGAACAGGAGCCAGATAGGAGGCCGGAGAAGCAGCAGGCAGCTCAGGGGGGCTCCGTGCTCAGGGCCGAGGGGAAGAGGAGCAAGCAGGCCCGAGGCGTCTGTGTTCAGCGCACTTCCAGATAGTTTACATAAACCATCTCAGTTTCATTCTCACAGAACACAGTGAGGTCGGCATTATTAAGCCCATTCCGTGATGGGAACCCTTGCCCAAAAGTCACTGCCTCCCCTGAGTGGCAGACGTGTTTGGTGCCAGACCCCTGGCTCTCTCCACGCTGCCCCTCGTGGGTCCCAGCTCTGAGGACCCCCTTCCCTTGTCCCACCCCTGTGGCCTCCCCTGCCAGCGGGGAAAGGATGCCAAGATTTCTCAGAGTTGGAAGAAAGTTAAACCGTGGGTAGTGCAGGGAGGGGATCTTAAGAAGGGGCGCTGTCCGGTCACCCCACTGGTCAGGCTGGAGCACCCCAGGCGGCTGGCAGGGAGCCAGGGGAAGCCAGTGCCCTGGGGGGAGGGCATGCCTTTGTGGCCGAGGGTCTCCTGCTCTGTGGCATCACCCTGGCTGGGGCCCACCTGGAGCCCACTCCTGGCAGCAGGCTGTGGTGCCCGAGGCCACAGAGCAAGAAGAATTCCAGAGATTCCCGCACAGAGCCACCCACAGAGCTCCGCCCTGGGCCCCGTCTACGTGGTTGCTTAGCTGCTGGACACTTTGGTTCTTTTTTGAGTCCAGGCTCTGAAATTGAGAGTAATTCTCAGGAATTCTGTCTTCCATATCTGCCAGGTGTTTGGTGGGTACCTCAGCGGACACTTGGTGAATTAAATAATTAACATCAAAGTGTATCATTTATCCAAATAACTTTTATTTGGTTCTTCACATTGGCTTCACACCGAGACCTCTGTGGCCACTTTACAGAGGTTTGTCCTTTACAGAAGTCTGGCTCCTGTTTACCCAGGTGTGAACTTGACCTGGAACTCCAGGCCCCTTCCTGGACCTGCTAAATCGGAATATTTATTCTAATAAGATCCTGGGTGATTCATATGCATTTAAGTTTGAGAAACGCCGGGAATGTGATTATGCACCTGTACCCAGAAATGGTCACTAACCCCATTTCAATCCTTAAATCACCTCTAAAGAGAGATTCTTTATATATTCTGAGTCCAGAAAACATGATCAACTGCCCCCCTGCCCAGGTTTCTTCCTCTTCCCAGTTCTGTCCCTTGTATGCACCTGCCCCATCCCTGCTTCTAGTGGCACTGGTGGTTGACTAGGTACATTTCCAATAGCGATGGCGGTTGGATAGGTAAGAAGGAAGTGAGAGTAGAAAAACTGTAAAGTGACACATTTGAGAGTCAGAGCCAAATACCTCAGACCTGAATTCCCATCTTACGTCTATCTTGTTTCCTATTTCTTCATTCCTTTGCCCAGCCTTCAGAGGGTTACAGTGAGGGCAAGGCGACTTTTCCAATGGGGCACGTGGAGAAGGATCTCCTGGTGTCGGCACTAACCCTGGAAAGAGGGCAGAAACCCCGCGAGCCCCGGCCCCAGGCCCTGGACGCAGCCCACGCTCTCCTTTGCACAGAAGACAGGTCTCTGCATTGCTGGCCGGGCCACGTGTTTTCTCCATAGTCACTGCCTGGGGCAGAGGAAAGCATCCAGCTTCGGAGTCAACACGCTTGTTTTGAACCTTAGTTCCACAATTTGCCAGCAGCGTGGCCTTGGGCAAGATACACGCTCTCTGAGCAGTTTCCTCATTTGTAAACGGGGGCCGGTGTTCACTCCGCAGACTGGCTGTGGGGCTGAGAGAGAGAATATCCACCGGGCCTGCACACAGCCTGGCACTTATTGGATGCCTGCAAACTAGCCGCTCACATTTCTCAAAGAGTTGTTCCCAGTCATCGCTCAACGATGCCTGCCTCATATAGTCACCTGGCTCTAAAACATTCACTGGCTCCCTGCTACCCATGGGAGAATGTACAGACCTTTTAGGAAAAGCCTCCCCTGTCTGGTCCCCCCTTCACCTTTCCAGCCTTCCAGCCTTCTTATTCTTTTAAATGGACGTATGCCAAGAAATCTGATTTTCATATTTCTAACTACTATTATTTCTAATAATAAGTATTATTTCTTCTAAAATATATAGATTAGTTCAATAGTTTGTCAGGGCTACTGGTTGATTATGGGAATTAAACCACTTAAACTGATACCCTCTCTTATGCCTGCAATGAATTTTTGGTATTTTCATTGATCAACAAAAAATATTTTCAATTTCAAAAGACCTGTACCTTCTTTTTCTATTAAAATAAGCTTGAGGTTATTACCGCTAAAAGCGTATTTAAAGTTTAACTTAAATTCCATTTTCCATAACTGACTATCTGGGTGGAGTTGGCCTCTCCCCTTTCCTAATAAATCTTTTCATAATATTGCAACATAGATGACTTCATTCTGTTAATTGTTCATGAGTTGTTCATTTAGTTACATTCAGGATTTGAAACCCATAAGATTTTGTGCATCTAGTTCTGGTTAATTTTTCATGCCGAAGACGTAAGTTTTGATCTTGGCTAACTTTGATTGTTTACCATTTTCTTACAGCACTTGCTTAAAATCCCCAGTGTTTTTTCCCTTCTTTAAGTGAACATGAATGTTTTAAGAAATGTGGAGCAGAGTTTAATTTGACTTAGGAAAGGATTAGGGCGAGTTCAGTGTAATCAGGTGTCCCCCAAACCACCCCGAATTTGCTTGGATTGAGCCACAGTTGACTCATCCAAGTATACTTGTCAGTGTGCTCACCATGTTGTAACCCATCTGCTCTGTGGGTTCCAATAAAATACATCATATTATGAATTACAGATTTTTTAAAAAATTTATTTATTTTTGGCTGCGTTGGGTCTTTGTTGCTGCCTGCGGGCTTTCTCTAGTTGCGGCCAGAGGGGGCTACTCTTTGCACAACCACGAGCGGTGCGTGGGCTTCTCATTGCAGTGGCTTCTCTAGGCGCACAGGCTTCAGTGGTAGTGGCAAGCGGGCTCAGTAGTTGTGGCTCGTGGGCTCAGTAGTTGTGGCTCGCGGGCTCTAGAGCACAGGCTCAGTAGTTGTGGTGCACGGGCGTAGTTGCTCCGTGGCATGTGGGATCTTCCCGGACCAGGGCTCAAACCCCTGTCCCCCGCATTGGCAGGCGGATTCTTAACCACTGCGCCACCAGGGAAGCCCCAAATTACAGATTTTTCATTGAAGTTGGGTATGAGTGCTTCATAGATGGTTTTTTTTAAATTAATTATTAAATCCTCTTTTGGACTATTTAACCATGAAAACATTCACAAACCACATACTCTATAAACTAGAGGATGTAGCTCCTTTGTTCTTAACCCAGATGCTGCACCTTTTCTGACAGTTTTATGACTGTCCTGTGCCTTCTCTTCTACAATGCCAAGGCTCTGCTGATCACAAGGGTAAGGAAGCTGAGGTTTACAGGAGAGTATCAGTTACAGAAGAGACTCCCAGAGGGATACAACCACCACATATTATTTGGCTTTTAAGCCATTACTAGCAGTCTTCTGGCAAAAAAATGCTTTGTCTGTGTTAGTTTAGGATGAAGCATGGGAAAGTATCTAATTCTTGTCAGGGTCTTGACTTATATAGTCTCCAAAAATCATTTTCTTAAAATCACCAATTTGCAGTCCCACATATTCATTCAGTCAATGATCATCAATAGATGCTGAAACCATTAGGTGAAAGATCGTTAGTGAACAGCATATGTTCATGGCACCAAAGTACCATCCACAGATTCATTGTGAATTGCAAAGAGAAGACACACCTTTATAATGGAGCAATCTGATGATCACCCCTTTAATCAGGTGATCAACATTAGCCTCACAAATAGTGGGACACCCTGAGTGTATGTGCCTCCCAGTGGGATGCAAAAGGCACCCAACATCCCCCGTGAAGGACTGTCCAAAATGTCTTACTTGCATCTACCAAAGCTGTAAACCTAACCCCCAGTCCACAGGAAGCACAGGGGAGGGAGAAAAAGTTAAGTGACATCAAGAGGCCAGTTAGACAAATCTAGGCAAATCCAGGCTGTGGAGCATTCCAAAGGATAACAGTCCTGGACTCATCAAAAAGTCAAGGTCACGGAGGAAAAAAAAGGAGTGGGTAGACTGAAGAACATGTAACGAGCAATTCCAAGGCAATAAGAGCTATAAAAACATCCTGGGCACAATTTAGGAAATTTGAATATGGAGTGTATATAAACGCTATTCAGGAATGATTGTTAGTTTTTTCAGGTGTGATAATAGGACTGTGGTCACACAGGAGATTGTCCTTATTCTTAGAAGACTCATGCCGGAATATTTAGGATGACCTGTCCTCCTATCATCATGTCTGCAACTTTACTTTCAAATGACATAACCAAACATAAACGTAAATTATATAACGGTACATCTATCTATGGATCAAACCTATCTGACTAGAGAGACAGAAGCAGAGAGAGTTTGGGAGAGAAAGAGAGAGAGGGTACACATATGGCAAAATGTTTAATCTGCGTGGGAGGTACAAGGGTTTTCATTGTACCATTTCTTCAACTTTTCTGTATGTTTGAAACCCACTCCACCCCAACCGAAAAAAAGGGAAAAAATTAAGTATCTTCATTTTTATTTCGGCTGGAATTATCCACAATGCAGTTGAATTTGAACTTCACTTTTCAATTCTTAGACATGCTTTACACGGGGGGAATGCTGGTTTGGATCAACTATATGCACTCAACTGCTAGGATGAAATTTACCATTCTCAGGACAGCTTAGTCAAACCGTCATTTATTGTTCGATAATTTAAAATTATTTATTGACAATTTGATTCCGTGGGGACTTGGTCAAACAAGATGTGATGAGCTGCCTTATGGTATTCTCGGCGCTGCAGCCTTTCAGTTTTCGTGGACCAGAGCCCCTTCCCTTTGGTGTGCCAATGCTGGCACGTGCAATTCTGCTGACCGCTATCGATAAAGCCAGGCCCCGCCTTTAGGTTTATGGGCCTGTGAAAGCCCACCTGGGTGTTTCCGTTGCCCAGCTTTAATATAAGCAAGATCAGCTCAGGAAGCGTTTGTGTGCTGTGTTCGTACTGAAGCATAAAATCAGGTAATTTACATAAATGCAAAACCAAGGTAAAAATTCTGTAGGCTACATTAGTAATTTTAACATTATTTATACCTAAAAATTAGTCTTTTAATACAGGATAGTAGCTATTGCTGTTGTATATACTAATCTTACTTTAGAGGTCTAACAAGATATTAAAAGTAATAGGGCTAGGTAATTCAGGAGGTAAACTAACTAACTTAATTTTGTATTTATTTCTAGTTTATGCTTAACTACCTCATGTACATTTGTGCTCATGTACAGATCTTTATTACACATTGCTTTTGATAAAATAAAGATTTATTTTATGGCTCAAACATTAAGAAGATAGCATTCATAGATCACACGCTATAAGCTCTTAGACTGTATTTAGGTTTTTACGTCGTATCTGGATTATAGCATCTCCCTCACTTAATAAGATACCATGTGATCTGAGTGATGTCAAGCTGCAGTCTTACAGTTTATGTACTTTTCTGTATGTATGTTAAGGTTACATTAAAACAAAATAAAACAAAAGATACCCAACTGAAGAAATGATAGTTATGTGTGACTATGGACCAATTAGTCATGAGTTCATTGTCATGATGTCTCATTTAAGAGGAATTAAGGTCAGTTTTAGATTGCATGATCTTGAAGGAAGGACCAGCCATAGTTCAGCTTAGAAATTACTTTGAACAGCAGGCCAGGCCAAGAAGGATCTTCTCCATCAGGGTTGCTGGTTTCTCATGAGTTTGCTGATCAAGGAAAGAATGTAGAGGTGACATGCATGGTGATAAAGTTACAAATAGTATGTGATGTGGAAAGTGTAATGCACCTGGTCTTGTAAAGATGTTAATGAAGCAAGTATGGCAAAGTGCTAATATCCATTTTTGAAATTAATGGTGGATGTGTGGTTGTCTGTTACATTATTTCTCTACTTTCCTGAAGGTTGAAATATTTCACAATTTATAATTTAAAAATATACAGAAAAAGCATTCGACTAAAGTGAGGCTTAAAAAAAGAGGAAAAAAAAGAAAAACAAAAGAATGGAAAAAAAGGAAAAAATATTAAGTGAGGCTATCAGTTGCTAAAGATGACACAGTAAAAAGGAAGGATGATACTAGGTTTCCTGTCTCGCCAACATCTGTTCATCCGTAAATCTGCGATTAATAGAGCCACGAATACAATTGCTTTAAAAAAAGCATGTGCTTATTGCAAAGGATTTTTAAGTACATTGGCTTCATTCCAATTGGTATATTATTACTCCTAATAGGCAGAAAGCTGAAAAAACAACAATTTTTTAAATGTTTAAAAAGTCTTTATTTTTAGAGCAGTTTTAGGTTCACAGCAAAATTGAGCAGAAGATATGGAAAGTTCCCATGTACACCCTGCTCCCCTCCACCATCAACATCCCCCACCAGGTGGTACATTTGTTACAATTAATGAACCTACGTGGACCCATCATTATTGCCCAAAGTCTGTTGTCTACAGTGGGGTTCACACTTGGTGTTGTACATTCTATGGATGTGGACAAATATATCCACCATTATAATATCATACACAGTAGTTCACTGCCCTGAAAAACCTCTGTGCTCCACCCATTCACTCTTCCCTCCCCCCAACCCCTGCCAACCTCTGATCTTTTTACTCCATAGTTTTGCCGTTTCCAGAATGTCATATATTTGGAATCATATAGTATGTGGCCTTTTTAGATTGGCTTCTTTTACTTAGGAATACACACTTTAGGTTTATCCATGTCTTTTCATGACTTGATAGCTCATTTCTTTTTAGTGCTGAATAAATTTCCATGTTGAGATATACCACCGGTTACTTATCCATTCACCCACTGAGGGACATCTTCGTTGCTTCCAAATTTCGGCAATTCTGAATAAAGCTGCTATACACGTCCATGCACAGGTTTTTGTGTGGACGTAAGTTTTCAGCTCACTTGAGTAAATACTAAGGAGCATGATTGCTGAGTCATATAAAGAGTATGTTTAGTTTTGTAGGAAACTGCCAAACTGTCTTCTCAAGGGGCTGCACCATTTTCCATTCCTACCAGCAACGAAGGAGAGATTTCCTGTTGCTCCACATCCTCACCTGCATTGGGTGATGTCAGTGTTCTGGATTTGGGCCATTCTAACAGGTATGTAGTGGTATCTCATTGTAGTTCCTTAATGACATGGGATGTGGAGCATCTTTCCATATGCGTGTTTGCCATCTGTATGTCTTCTTTTTAAGTGGGTTTGATTACTTTCAATTGGTATTGTTACTGACCAAGGTTCTTGGCCTCCTTAATCAATAGAAATTGATTAGAGGCCAGACAAGAAATTCAGGCAATCTGTATATCTTCTTTGGAGAAGTCAGATGGCCACCATCAAAAAATCTAGAAACAATAAATGCTGAAGAGGGTGTGGAGAAAAGGGAACCCTCTTGCACTGTTGGTGGGAATGTAATTTGATACAGCCACTATGGAGAACAGTACGGAAGTTCCTTAAAAAACCAAAAATAGAACTACCATATGACCCAGCAATCCCACTACTGGGCATATACCCTGAGAAAACCATAATTCAAAAAGAGTCATGTACCACAATGTTCACTGCAGCTCTATTTACAATAGCCAGGACGTGGAAGCAACCTAAGTGTCCATCGATAGATGAATGGATAAAGAAGATGTGGCACATATATACAATGGAATATTACTCAGCCATAAAAAGGAATGAAATTGAGATATTTGTAGTGAGGTGGATGGACCTAGAGTCTATCATACAGAGTGAAGGAAGTCAGAAAGAGAAAAACAAATACCACATGTTAACACATATATATGGAATCTAAAAAAAAAAAAAAATGGTTCTGAGGAACCTAGGGGCAGGACAGGAATAAAGATGCAGACGTAGAGAATGGACTTGAGGACACGGGGAGGGGGAAGGGTAAGCTGGGACGAAGTGAGAGAGTGGCACGGACATATATACACTACCAAATGTAAAACAGATAGCTAGTGGGAAGCAGCAGCATAGCACAGGGAGATCAGCTCGTACTCTGTGACCACCTAGAGGGGTGGGATAGGGAGGGTGGGAGGGAGACACGAGGGAGGAGATATGGGGATATATGTATACATATAGCTGATTCACTTTGCTATAAAGCAGAAACTAACACACCATTGTAAAGCAATTATACTCCAATAAAGATGTTAAAAAAAAAAAAGAAATTCAGGCAAGGCTTTACTGGGGACCCTGCTGCAGCAGCGGGGAGCAAAAACAAGTAACAGTTTCCCTTACTTGCACCCCAAGCAGGGTGGGAAGGGAGGGGGGTGGTGCAAGCTGGTTCCTCATATGGGGTGAGTGTAGGGGTGTGTCCAGGGGTTGGGCAGGAGGGGAGGCTTAGGTGGTCTGCCCACCCCTTAGGTGGTGTTTTGTGCAGGGGGCATGCGCAGTGCCCTGCTTTTGCTCCTGGCTCTTCAGAAGTGGCAGTTGGGTTTTTGGTATTTTTGTATCTTGTTGTCCATAATTTGCCCCAACTGCCCATATACGCAGTGATTTTTAGTCCCTTATAGTTTCTTTGTGTTTTGCTGCTAGAGGAGATGCAAGCCCTGCAGCAAGGGCTCCCAGGTCCCAGGTCCCAGCCTGTCTCAGTGTTATTAGTACTCTTAGTAGGTCAAAGGTTGAAAAGCCACAATTTAAAAATCTAATGTTTTCGTGAAAATTAGATTGCTATCTGGGCTCATAAACAGAGTGTTCTGTTTTGTTTTGTTTTCTCTAGGTGATATTAGACTCAGATTAGTGTAAACAAATCCTGTTCCACTCTTGTCCTGTAATGAGGTAGGGCTGTTAGGGTGGAAGATTTCTACTGTATGAGGCAGTCATGGCCAGACCCAAATTAGGGTGACTTCTCAGGTCTTTCAAGGAAACCTAAAATGGGAAGCCAAGTAGGGTTGATTACAAAAATTAGCTATAAGCTTATGAAGTAGAGTTAATTATAAATTTTTCAAAACCTGATTCAAAGCTGACAATTCAACACAGTTGCCGAGAACTGCTTGGAGGGGTGCTGTGTTTGCAACTGTTTGACCGTATTATTAACGAGTTAATAACATGACATGACTACTGTGCCTTCTTACTCAATAAAAAGTTTGAAAATATCGTTAGGCATAAGAGTTATAGTGATCATAAATCAGGGTAAATGTTTTGAGTAATTGATTAATATTTGAGTAAATATGTACCCATTTTTTAAAATTTCAGAATTGAACATGTTCTTAAAAGGCAGGTGGAATAAAGATTACTGAAATATAATCAAATTTAACATTTATGAAGAGCCTAAATATTTGCATAGTTGGTCAATGTGGGTTTGAAATGGTAGTCATCTGACCTGCATTAGTAAATGTAAGACCAAGAAGAGGACAGGTTAAAAAGGCATGTGAAAGAGCTATTTGAATATTGATATGACTCGTGCAAATGTGTGGATAACGTAGGAAAAGTGACCATCAGGTTTATTACTGTTAAAGTATTAGTATATTAATACTTTTTAGTTTGGAGCATTACCAAGTTTTTGGCTCCTGAGCAAACGAACAAACTAAAAATTATTATCTAAAATCTTTAAAAAACCACTGTTACATAAAGTAACAGGAATTCGAAATTCTTAAAATTTTTCTTAGTAAATGAGAACTAATGAGCTTCTCTTCATAGAATCATGATCCAAGGTTTAATTTAAATTGTATTTACAGTACTTGAACCCATGAATAATTTTAGGATTGAGTTATAGGAGTAGCAGAGAGATTACATATAAATTTATGTGAGCATGTCTATATACAAAAGATGGTTTAGTGCAATTAAAATGATTAATACATATGCTACTTTCTATTATAAAGACTGTATAATTAGAACGAGCTGTCATTACTAAATTTAGACCTATCTGTAAAACAGTAATGCTCGATTAAAAGAAAGAATCATTAGTTACAAGTTTGTCCCAATTAGATTAATAGGCGGGGAAAAGCTAGGCTTGTTAAGTCAGCTGACAATAATGTTTATAATCCTCACACAAATAAATAGCACTACTATAAATTTCCTTATAATTTGAATTACCAGTTAAGTAATATAGATGTTAAATCATGAACGATCATAAGAGGTTTTGCCCCTATAAACATTCATATGCTTGAATTAGTGCTGCCGTTACTGTTGCTGATGCAGAAGCCATTTGTGATTTTTTTAAGTCTTTTAAAAAATATACCCCCGGGACTTCCCTTCTGGTCCAGTGGTAAAGAACCCGCCTTCCAGTGCAGGGGACGCAGGTTCGATCCCTGCTCGGGGAACTAGGATCCCACATGCCGCGGGGCAACTGAGGCTGCGCACCACAACTAGAGAGAGAAAACCTGCTTGCCACAGGTAGAAAGAAGCCCGAGTGCCACAATGAAGAGCCCGTGCGCCACAACAAAAGATCCCGTGTGCCACAACTAAGACCCGGTGCAGCCAAATAAAAAAATTTTTTAAATATATATATATATATATACACACACACATATGTGTGTGTGTGTGTGTGTGTGTGTGTGTGTGTGTGTATCCCCAAAAGGCAGTATTTTAATTTTTAACGGATAGGTTCTTCTGCTGTGGGAAGATGGAATAAACAGATTTTCTGTATTCCTCCTGCTAAATACCACTGGAAACCCTGGACATTACACATAAACTTAAGAAGAGTCTGGAAGGTGGAGAGGAGGCAGACTGGCTAGGGGGTCACAAGTCCCAGGTGGTGAAGGGTGGTGAGTTCTCTGGGTTTTCTGTTTGCCTCGTCTATTTCCCAGACTTGGAGGTGGAGAAGTGAGCCCCCTGGAAACGCCAATAGGTGCAAAAAAACAAACAATACAAAACCCTCGAGAAAAGGCTGCTGCCTGTACCAAAGGAGCAGGGAAGCGTCAGCCTAGCAAGACAGGAAGCCTGTAGACAATACCTGTACCCTAGCCAAACACTGAAGGAAAGCCGTGGACCTACAGCCACCCGAGGCGGGTCCTGGGCCTCCGCCCTCCCCTGGCTGGATCCACGTGCCCCTGTCTCCCTCCTAGGGGCTGTCAGAGGAGCAGAGGGAAGAGCCAGAACTTTCTCCACCGCCCGGTGGTAACAAGGTCACCCCACATTGGGTCATGGTCATGGAAAGCACGTGGGGAGCAGGAACCCCCCCCCAGCAGTAATGACACCCCCCTCGGGGATCATCACTGGCCGTGGGGGAACCTGGACTCCTACCCATCCTGGCTGTAATGAGGTGGCACCTCCCCCCATTGCCAGCCAACTGCCCTGCCAGCGTCGTGTCGGAGGCAGCATGCTAAAACACAAGGTTTGAAAAAGATCCAGAGCCTCATAACATAATACCCCAGATGTCCAGCTTTCAACCAAAAATCACTCATCATGCCAAGAACCAGGAAGATCTCAAACAATCAGTAGATTGAGTAAAAAAAGACCATCCATAGATGCCAAGACGGAGTTGACAGAGGTGTCAGAATTATCTGATGAAGACTTGAGAGTGCTGTCATAAAAATGCTTCAGTGAGTGATTACAAACACACTCGAAACAAATGAAAAAAGAAATAAAAAGTTAATATGGAAATCTACACTCGTGTGCTTATAAGCGATAGTGGTAAAAGCCCTGCTGTTAACAGTGGAGGAGAAGAGAGAGAGCACGGGTGGCATTGGTGAGTGTGGGATTTGAGCTCAGATCAGATCCCTGATGTACTTACATCGCAGTAGAGAGGCGCATTAATATGACAAAACAAAGAGCATCCATTTACAGTAGGGATGGTTTAGAGCATCAGCCCTGTGGTTGGGATAAAATTTTCTAGCATTGATAAACAGCCAAGATTTTGAATAGAATCAATATTGAGGATGTTAGATGCTGTTATTAGCAAGCCTCATCTTAGAGCAGCACTGGGCAGCAAAAAGACTAGAAGAATCAGAGAGATTAGGGTAGATGTTGTCGAGGGGATGTATAAAGGACCCCTGTAAGAAATAATAAAGGTATAAGGAAAACTCCATACTGGTGGCTGGTCAGTGAACTCTGGCTGAGTTCTGTAGCAGGTAGGGGAGCACTCTGGTCCATGCTGTTTTCTGCCACCCTCCACAGATGTCAACCCACTCTGCCTGGTCATTGGTCACTGTCCTCACTCTTTGCAGCGTTTGTCGCTGCCCACAATCCTTCTGTAGCCTCTAGCATGGAAAGCCCGTGCCACATCTGCGAATGCCGTCCCCCCATCCCTGCCCAGAGGCTCCTGCTGGTCTCTGGACCCTCCCCCGGTCACTCCTAGTGCTGTCCAGGAGGGCTGTGGGACACGGGGCACTGGACATGCCTAGTCACCATTTCCACATGACTGCTATGGTGCCAGGCTTGCTGCCAATGGGCAGGTCTCTCCGGACGTGGGAACGGGGCTTCTGTGTCCTCAGAGCCCCACACATCTCCGGGGTATCCTGTCTCACCAACCCCCTGAGATGTGGTCAGGATTGATAATAATAACAACCACTGTTAATTAGCATGATCGACGGCGTCACTTCAGATGAAATTGCTAGCGCTACTGCTCAGAGCCCCGCACGAGGCCCCAGGGTTCCAGGCTGAGTCGGACACCAGGACTGAGTTTCAGGGAGGCGGACAGTCCTGGCAGGAACCCCAA